>NC_142516.1:137201111-137506388 GCF_057876585.1 Rhinolophus sinicus
CGTCACTGCTTTTGGCCTTGAGAACCAAGGAGTTTGCTGAGCAAAGCAGTGATGGTGAACCAGTGCTGTGGAAAGTGAGAGTCCAGCAGCCCTTTGAGGCCTTTGCCAGGAGAGCCATGAATACAGCAAGAGAGGTCATTGAAAGTGACTCCACTTATAAACAAGGTCATGTTACACAATGAGTATAAAAATGAATCTTGAGAAATGAAACTGTAAACTGTAAAAAGAAATTTAGTCCATCTCATGCTTTATAAAATTTGGATTATAAATACACTAAATTTTTAGAGCAAAGACAGATTGAATTAAGTATTTCGGGAAGGGAAGGGCATAATTTTTCCCAAAACAGTAACGATTTTTAGAAAGCCAACATTTTTCTTCCTATTATGTTTCTCCGAAAATAAGACCTAGCCGGACCATCAGCTCTAAGCCTCTTTTGGAGCAAAAATTAATATAAGACCCAGTCTTATTTTAATATAAGACCCCGTCTTATATAAGACCAGGTATAATTTAATATATAATATAATACCAGGTCTTATATTAATTTTTGCTCCAAAAGACGCATTAGAGCTGATGGTCCAGCACGGTCTTATTTTCGGGGAAACAGGATATAAGCCTTGATCTGCCTGTCCCTGTCACACTGTGTGTGTTGAGTGCAAGTGAATGGCCATGGGAAAGGGGGTGTCTGCAGCTTTGGACTTCACAGAGTGTGCACAGCTGGCCCCTGGAGTCTAGCTTTCATCTCTGCGACTCAGTGAGAACACCCAAGGTTTTGCTCAGTAGGAGCTCCGCCAACAAACATGCACTTCAGTATCTGAAGGAGGAGGAAAAACGTCATGGCCTTGCACAGTGTCTCTGGGGCCTGACCTCCTTGTGGGCTGGCCCTGGGGTCCCCTGGGCTGTGACCGGGGCTAGGGGAGCCCCAGTGGCCCCTGTCCTGGAAAGCCGCCCAGTGAGGGCAGCGATGACCGGTTTCCTTCGGTCTTGTGGAGTGCTTAAGCAGACACCTAGTTTGGAGAATCTAGGAAATGAATTTGGGAGGAAGGAACAAAGGATTTTATATGAGCCATGCCAGAAAACCACATGCAGAGCTGAGTAATGCCAGCCTCAAGGATTAAGAACACTTAGGGGTCTGTGGGCAGAACTGAGGGAGCCTGCGCTTATCCATCTGTAGGAAGGAATATCTTCGAGAGCTGTTTTGAAAATAGCAAGACCACAGTTTTGAGTTCATCAAAGCTCTTAGAAAGCAAAAGCCTCAGTAATGGCCATTCAAGCTGACATGACTTTGACAAGCTTTCCCCTGAGAAGTCAAGTGTGTTAGCAAGACAGCATTATGGTCAAAGGGCTGGGCAAGTCTTTTGACCATTTCCCATAGGAAACACCTTACATATGTGTCCTGTCAATGCACAAATTGTTGTGATACCCGTCTCGGTCTACTTTGTCAAATCGTATAAAGATTTTTGGAAACAAAATTTTGGGCAGTTATTTATTAAAGGAAGTAATACATTCTTAGTTTACTGTTTGGCAAATAACTACCATTTGTTCTATGGTAATGTCTGACTCCTGGTATATTGTGTGACTCTAGATGGAAGTCCTAGGTATCCTGTGCCAAAAAGATTTGTGCCCAGATGACATTGCTGTGCTTACAAAGCAGTTGCCACAATGATTAACCCTGGAAGGTCTCACAGTAGTGCTGGGAGTGAGCCTTCTTTGAATCCGTTTATGCCTCAGAAAGCAGGAATTGAGGGCAGTTGTGTAAAGGTGGGTGACAGCGTCAGAGCTAAAGCCATCTTTAATTCCACTCCGTCACCCCATCCCTGCAGGGACATTGCCACCTTGGAGGAGCTGAAAGAGTTAGATTTGTACATGAAGTTATTTAGTGGCCCCAAGTTACAGAACCTTCTAAGCTGCCTGTGGTCCTTGTTTATAAGTCACGTGAGGATGCTTCTCATCAGTTCCATACTGTATGAGCCCAGGTACGTTTCCATCTTGATAACATACATTTCGATAGACTGGCCTCATGTGATTTTTGACCGTTTTTGGAAGCTGCTGTCAGAGCAGAGTCTGGTAGAGAGACCACCAGCCCCTCCCCAGGCTGCAGAAGAGGCCCAGGGACAGTGCCCCCAGAAGGGCCTGTGGAGGGGGTTCTGGGGCTGAGGGCTGGCTAGGCGGGCTGCCTGCAAGGACACCTGCACAGGGTCACTAGCTGTTCCTGGAGCTGGATTCCAGGACCCACCACCCTGCAGTGGGGGTGCCGGCGGGTGGCTGGGTCCGCAGTTATTGGTGACTCAGCTGGTGGGCAGGGTGGGCAGCTCCCTGCTGCTCTTGACCTTTGCCATGTGGGGGGCTGTGGAGGCACAGACCCCGCCAGGCAGAAGGCTCCTGGTGGTCAGCACAGGGCAAAGGCTGGTGGGAAGTTCTGTACAGAAATGGGAATTCTCAAGGATGCCACCAAATTTGTTCTCCTTTCCTGCTCTGTATTAGTGAGGCAACCATTTGGGTGACAGTAATTAGGGAGCAAAGACAGAGGAGGTCTGTTCATGGAAACACTCTTCTGTAGTTTCTGAACAAATTGCTGGCCCTCACTTTAGACCCAAGTGGACCAAGACTGTCCTTGGACTTGACTCCTCGAAGGCACAGCGGGCACAGGCTTCCCATGTTTACAAACCCGCAGGGGACAGGAGTGCCGTAGAATGGCATCGGAGGAGGAGGCTGGAGTTGTTGGTGATGCTGAGCTCAGTTTACACAAGGATGTTTCCTAGCAGGAGGGTTCCTGGCCAAGACCAGCGCCCTGAGCCTCCTGGAGCCAAGCATTCTCCCACGGGGGGCGGGGGGTGTGTGTGCGCTGTGCGCTGCGCAGGGCTGCTTTGCGTGTGGGCAGTCCCTACCCAGGTGACCGTCTAATGGTTGAATCTTACATGCACTGTGTCTAGTTGACACTTGGAAGTGTAGGGCCCTTGGAGTGAACCGCAGAAGGAAAGTTAGGTAAATGTCAGTTACGAGCAAGACTCTAAGTTTTAAAAACACATTGGCAGTTTGTAAGATTGAGGAACCATGATACTAATCCTTCCATATTTTGAAAGAGACGAGCTGAGAACATTCATTTAGTTATTTCTCCCAGGATGCGTATCTATGTTATAAGTAAAATTAAGACTCTAGTGCATGTGGTAACAGATGATTACTAGGCTTAGTGTGGTATCACATGAAGGTATAGAAATGTTGAGTCATTGTATTGTGCACCTGAAACTAATGTAATGTTATAGACCAACTACACTTAAAAAAATCCAGTGTTTTGTCCAACTCAGCGAAAATTGTAGGACCCTCTGGTTGCCTGCTCATTCATTCACCCACCATCCATTCACACCTTCATTCATCTGTCCATCCATTCACTCATTCTTCCATCCATTTATGTATTCTCCCAGGCATCCGTTCATCCATCCACAGGTCCAGCGATGGTTCCTAAGGCCTCTGGGGGTGGTGAGCACCAGGCTGGGTACTGAGCAGATAGGTGTTGTCCTTCTCTTCGGGTGTCAGATCTCAGTTTAGTGGCCTCAGGTTTTGCTCACTTTTTTCTATCTTTAGCTGTTTAAGCAAAGTAGAAGCAAACCCCTGAGCAAAAAAACAATTGCCAGGTGACAAATGGCTCCATTTCCAGCCCAGGTGGTCCCAGCCTCCTGCTGGCCTGCCCCTCCCCTGCTCCTGGCCCTCACACAACCCCACAACCCAGGCCTTGCTCTTCATGGGGTAAGGACCACAGAGGGTCTGTTACATAGGTGACTGATTCCTGGCTCTGAATGTGGCCTCTGCCCCAGGGACCCCCATGGGATGCTGCTCGTAAGAGTCCACCTGCTCTGTGGGCCTCAGGCCAAGGTAGACGACCTGTGATGCAAGAGGGGCTGGCTCTGTGTTTTGTGTTTGGTGCCTTTACTCACGGTGATTTCCATAGGCCCTCCTCTTTGGTCAGAACTTTGAACGACACTTGGGAATGTCTCTCTTGGGAGACTGTACAGCACTTTTAAGTGTATTTGCTTTTATTCAGGGGTAACTATCTCTCCCCTAGATTATCAGGCAAATTAGCACGTTTTGTGCCCCTTCCTCCACCCCAAAATAAATCAAGCATACAAATTAAGACAAATTGTCACCAGGTTATGACCCTGTGGTTTCAGAAATCATATTCCAGGTGTGTTTAACTGAAGTGGAGATGAACATGGTTTTTCAACTAGTAATGCTTTTTTACAACAGTAGAACTCATTATTAAAACATACTACACATAACTATAAACTAGTCATGATTTTGAAAAATATAACACACCTTTCTGGAAAGTTGGTAATATAATATTTATATATAATTGGATACTTTACTCATTGTTCTTTATTGTCTTCAACCCTTTCTTAGTGTAATTCTTGGTTTCCGAAACCTGAGTGGATAGTTTCTGCATTTATTCTAAACCCTTTATTTCAGAACCCAAACCCTTCCCTTTGTGACAACGCCCTGTGACCTTTGTTCTCCCAGAAAGATGTCATTACCCACTTCCACTCAGTGACGGAGGCAGCAAGCCTCCGAGAGTTTTCACCAGAGTGCACCTGGCCTAGCCTGCCTTTCCTGTGGTCAGACTTGGCGAGTCCCTGACTTAAAGCAGGAGAAAGAAATGCAACCAGGCATGTCAGGGGCCTCTGAATGCTGGCGAGAGGGGGGCAGGGGGCCATCCCCTTCCTGACGTGATAACTGACTTCCAAACCTGGCGTCTTTGTCACATGTGCTCTGAGTGTCACTTTCTCAACTGTCACACAAGCTGAAACACCAAACTTGCTCTCACCGTTACTTATCTTTTAAAGGAGTTAAGAGGGGTTTTTGGTTGGTTTTTTAAATCACCCCTTTACTGGAACATGATAACTGATGTGATAACTGACTTCCAAACCTGGTGTCTTTGTCACATGTGCTCTGAGTGTCACTTTCTCAACTGTCACACAAGCTGAAACACCAAACTTGCTCTCACCGTTACTTAATCTTTTAAAGGAGTTAAGAGGGGTTTTTGGTTGGTTTTTTAAATCACCCCTTTACTGGAACATTACTTTCTACAAACACATTTGAGTACATCTTAGCAAAGTGTTCCCACCATCACCAAGAACTCTCATTTCTCACAAGAGGTATCACCTGCCCAGGCTCTTTCACAAACAGCAGAGAGGGGGCATCTGGCCAAGTGTGTGAAGATGACAAATGAAGCTGTGCCAGAACCCACGTGTGACGCTGGCAGATGTGTGGAAGAATGGCGCCCTGTATGGGTTGCCCGGGGGCACCGCTGCCTCTCACTCTGCAGATGCAGCACACCCGCCCCCATCCGTGCTCTGTCAGGATAGTGTGCCATTGGCAGCCCTTTCCAGCTTCGGGACCTCAGTCAAACGCCACCACCCATGTGGCACCTTCATTTCCTCATCTGTGACGATGGGTTAATTACAAAGACCTTCCTTGGAGGTGGTTGTGAAAATCAAACGAAATCATGTGAAAATGTAGAAAGATGCTATCAGGTAGTTGACCCCCAACGTCTAGTGTCTGCCCTTTGCTTAGTCATTTGATTCCATTAATGGGAATAATTAGAGCCAAAGTGCTCCATGATTAGCCCCAAGGGGAAGATCAGAGTGGACAGTCCTGGAGTCTACTTTAACCGACCCGTGGCCTGGGGGCTGGGCTGGGGCTGGGGCCAAAGAATCCTGAAGGGCTGCCCTGCTGGCCCCTGCTGCTGGCCAAGAGAGGGCGGGTAGTTGTATTTGACAGACAGTCCCCTTGTACAGTGCAGACCTCTCAATGTGCAATCATGAATAAAAAGACCCCTTGCTTCTATCCTCCGTACTACTTCACCCAGCACCACTTTTACAAACACAGTAAATGCAAATCAGTGCCCATGTGCTGATAGTCACACAAAGGTTTCCACATTTCTGTGAGCACCCCTCCGTCAATGAAGGACTAAGACTTGGTTTTTACTTGCACTAGTTCTCATCCTACAAGATACTATGAGCAGCACTTTCTAAGTCGCTATAAACGACATTGCTGTTGCTGGTTACAGAAAGTCTAATCTCGTTGATGGCTTTGCAAACATCCTCCTTTAGAAGCGGCTTGGGCTGCCCCCTCTCACTTCCTTTCCTCATGCTAGGAAGTGGCTTTCTGAGTGGTTCTCACCCTGCTGACCCTGTTACTGAGCCAGCTGTGGATAAAGTCTCCATTGACCTCAAACACCTGCCTCCCCTGAGGTTTTTATTTACTGGGGAAGAAAAACAAGGTTCGATGAACCAACTGCTGATGGTGTTGTGTAGAAAGCCTCCTATTGTACCAGTAAACTATTGCTCTTTTTCTTTTTCCACAGGAATATTTTTATCCAAGATACTTAGGTAAGTTTAAATCACTGCTTCCCTAAGTTGTCATAAAGGCATAGTTGGAAGATACAAGTATGTGGTACATGCCAGAAACATTTGGTCAAAACCTCACTACCAAGTGAATCCTGGAGGGAAGATTGTTTAATCAATCACAGTGAATTTGGAACTATCCAGAGCACACAGTTCAAAACACCTGTTTGTCTTCTTTGTACGATTATGATCTGTATTAACTTAACCTCAATCCTTTGCCATTATTTGCAAACCTCCTGTCTGCTCTCAGTTCAGGCATAGCTCATTATTTGGGAATAGGATTAGTTTAGTAATTCTCAGACTTTTTGATCTCAGCACTCTGCAGTTCTGAAGTTACTGAGGATGCCAGAGAGCTTTTATTCATGTGGGCTGTGTTTATTGATATTTACCATATTATTAATTAAAACAACATGAAAAAAGTGTTTTGGTTTAGTTTGAACAACAGGAGTGTACAAGTAAACACTCGGCAATGGAGTAGCGATGCCATTGTGTGTAGGGTGGCCTCTGGAAAGCTCCACTGTACACTTGGGAGAGAATGAGAGTAAAAGGGCAAGTGACAGCTGAGTCTTCTCAGAACAATGGCATGGACATCCTGGGCTACCTGCAAGAGGCCCTGGAGTCCCTTGAGAACTGTTCCTTTAATTAGTGCTGTTTGAAGATTTTTTGGATGTATGTCACTTATAACAAGAGAAATGTATTCCATGGTTTTCCTTTTTAATTTTGTAAATTACATGTTGGAAAATTTTCCATTGGCCTTATATCCTCTTAGAGGTATCTAATCTTGGTCCATATCTGGCAACAAGTAAAGTGGACCCGCGACTGGTCCTGCAGTGCTGGGAACCGGCCCACTTCCTGTCTCCCTGTTGGCTTGTGCAGGTCTTGCTCCGGGTATGTGGGCTTTGTCTCCCGAGGCAAAAGGTGACCAGTTATCCCATGAGCCCACCCTGTAGGGACCATCTGTTGCCTTTGCTGATGTCCTCCTAGGCCTGAAAAAGCACAGGGACCTATGGAAGGACCAGATGAAGTGGCTCAACACCCATTCTGCAAAAGTTCCAGTTGCAGATCACCTGGGAGTCACGAGCTCAGAATGCCACCCTACCCCCCCAGCCCTCATGCCCATGAGCACATCCATTGTCAACCTGTCCAGCATGTCAGACAGCTTGGAGGGAACTCTCTCCAAAGCGGGTTACTTTCAAATTAAGGGCAGTGTTTCCAAACAGGGGTGAACTTGAAATAGAAGTTTAACTGACTACAGTCAGAAAACTTACTGAATGTTATTAATGATTCCTCTGCACAACAGCAGAAGGAATCCACTGGAGAAGCCACAGCCGGTGTGTGGTAACGCTCTTTGGGTGCAGAGTCTGCCATTTTGCTGGAGGCATTTTCCTGTTGGTCAGTGTTAAAATGTTCTGTTAAAGTGGATTAACGAAAGCTAAACTGTCTTATTGCTGTTATTACTGTAGCAACCTAGTAAATGTGAATAATCTACTTTTCCAGAGGTATCTAAGAGACTGTAGTGCTAGTTCTCAAATCTGTCCCATCTCCTGTGAATGAAGAATGACACTCCATCTGTTTCTCTCTTGCAGGATGCATTAATAAATATGGATCTCCGTACACAAAAAACCCAGATTTTGTTAAATGCGTTCAAAGTAAGTATGCCTCATTCCTGTCTTCCTCAAAGCCCTGTGAGTTTGGGTAACTTTAAGCTTTGTTGTGGTTTTCAGGAGGTCTTGAATTTTTCCATTTTCTTAAGGGGCTATCGCACCTGCCTGAGGTCCTCTCCCTTGCCTGAACTTTCTGTTTTAAGCAAGTATGGTTTAGTTTTGAATCGGCAAGAAATGCACACGGTATGAAATTTAAACCTTTCAATAATCAATTCAATATGGAAAGGGGAGAGTGGTGCTGCTGTGTGGCCCTCACCTCTGGGAAGCCTCACAGTAGTGAGAGGAGAGTAGACTGGCCCCCTGTTATTTAGGAAGAGGTACCCGTTAACTCAGAAGAGCCAGAACCCATGCATCGAGGGAGACCTGGAATGAGCCCCTTCCCCCAGGGTCTCCCGTGACCTCCTCAGGAATCAACCTGTGATTTCAGCCTCCCTAGGGGTCAGCCATGACCTCCCTTAGACAGACATGGGAGCAGGACAGCAGTTGCACTTTGTGTCATTTTGTATTTTGTTTTTAGTTAGCAATTTTGTTGTTGTTGTCAATTTGCTAAACCGGTTTCTTCTTTTTAAAATATGTATTCGAATTTGTTAGGTTGTTTTAGTTCCTGGGTTTTAAACTGTCCTTTTTTTCTGAGGTTATAAAATAGTTATCTAATGTTTCATGTTTAAATGTATGCTCCGCCTAGAATTTCTCCTGCTGCAACAGTGAGGTAGTGATCCAGATGTATTCATATTTTATCAGATAGCAGCCCCCTTTGTTCCAATACCACTTATTTAAAATCACTGGGTTTTTTCTCAGAGAGAGGCCACAACTATTGTAGGCTATGTTGTTCCTACGTGAGAGATTTTGTGGCATTAAATTGTTTGGATAACAAAGACGATTTCTTACTGGGATTGAGACTTTCTCTTCTCCTGGATGGTGGGCAGCCTGGGAGATAAGGTGGGAGGGAGAATCCCAGAATTGTTTCCTGAGCTGATATTTAGAGGATAAACCTTGTGCACTGCTGGTGCCAGAAGTATTAAATGCAATCTCTAGCAGATTAGGAAGCTGCCTCCCACGCCTGGTCTCTCCACCTAGCCAAGGACCCACCATGACCCTGAGCAAGGCTTTCACCCCTCCCATCCCCATGGGCCAAGTGTGTCATCCTCACGCACTTGACAAGGGCACTGTCTGTGTACCTCAAACGACTCCTAGGTGCGACGAAAGTCCCGGGAAGCCTGAGGTACTGCACAGACACACCAGCTGTCCTTACAGAGGAGCCCTGTAAAGACAGATGTGCCTGGGAAAGACACACACCCTGCCTCCCAGGTCTCAGTGCACAGTGCGCATGGGGTCAGTTCAGGCAACTGTGCACTGTTTTCATCTGTTCCTTCCTAAAATACTCTTATCTAGTGATTATGGGCAGCTTATCATAGCTGAGCGCTTTGGTTATCCATTATTGTTAAAATTAAAACAATCACCTCAAAGAGGTCATCTTTCATTTACCAAAGTGCTCAGCCCTGACAAGCCCCGGGCCTGGGGTGGGCTTTCCCACTGGTAGATTCACCTTCCCTGTTCCCAAGCAGGAGGGCCTGGGGTCAGTTTCTGAAGCTTGGTTTTCTCTGCTTTGCCCAGGCCATGTCTGATGAGCCCCAGGCCTGATTCTCCTCATGAGGGAGGATCCCTTTGCCCTGTTCCTTCGGTCAGGAAAGTGGGCCCCGCTTTGGAGCATGTTGTCCAGGTTATAACTTGTCATTTCCTTCAAATTTTGGAAAGGGAGAGCGAAAAGCACCTGAGAAAGGCATCCCGCTGGCTGTCAGAGATGCTTCACATTCCAATCCACAGCAGCAAACATGTTCCTTCCTCCCGTTCCTTTACCACAACCCTCTGAAGGCCAAGATAACCCCTTATCTCCTAGACAGCCCCTTCCCTCCAGAGGCCTCAGGGCACCGATCACCAGTCAGCCCAGAAACCCTCTGGGACTCCCTGGGAGCTCCTAGGTCTGCAAAGCTGTGTCTTAATTCTGGGGAGTTCGCTGGGCACCTGCTGAGTGTTGGTTGCTTATACGCCCATTCCTTCTTCCTTTTGTCCTAGAGACAAACTTCTCAACAGGGAAGTAAATAAAAGCAGCAGTGGATGGAGTTCCTTCAGGGGTGGGTGTTGCTTAGGAATCTCCTAGAAAATCCCACCCCAGTAGAAGATGATGTTGGCCCTTTAGCCATGGGGACCCTGAGTTTCTTTAAGGGGGATTTAGACATTCCAGGCAAATTCTAGATGAACTTACCCAGCACTTCGTGCCCTATGTACACATGTGTACTTCTGAAATCACTAAATCTTTAACCAAATACGTCAAGTGGAGACGCACACCACCTCCCGTACTTCCCTCCCATGCGGGCCCACCTGGGCCTTGTCTCTCGGTCATGGGAGGCGTCAGGTGAACGAGCTGCCCCATCCTGGCTCACGTGCTGGCTGAGTCCTTCACATGTCCCCTACCCCTGGTCTCTCTGACCCTCCTGCCCTCTAAGCCTCTTCCTGCCAAGATGAGGTAAGGAAGGCAGAGCTGTCTCTTCATCTCTCTAGTCCTGGCGCTCGGCTTCACTTCACCCTCCCCAGCCTTTCTGTGCCCAGTGTAACCCACATTACAGCCAATGCGGCAACATGGAGAGACCGCAGGCTGCCCTGCTGGCTGGGGGCAGCTATGGGTGACAACCGCGTTCCATGACTGAATCCCTCGGATTGCTGGGTCCTGTTCCTACTTGCTTACCTGTAGAAGGCATTTACAGCTCCTTGCCAGAAACAACAGTACAGTGTCTCAAAAATACTAGCAGGCTCTGTGTTCAGTATGCACTTGCAAAGGTTTTGTTGGCTGTGGTCCTGCAAAACGAGCCCAGTTTGAGGTGTGCCATGGAAAGGTCACAAGCAGAACACGATGAAAGACTCAGGTTCCAGGTATTCAGACACAATTATGCAGATTCCCTGAGGAGCAGGGTGCCCAGACCACGTGATGGCTGAGGTTACACAAAGCACAGTTGAATGTTGAGTCTGCGCCCGTGACAAGGGCTAACTGAAGACCTCAGGTGAGCTGGAGAAATGCAGAGACCACTTGTTTCCTGTGCTGGCATCCGGGAAACAGCTCTACCAGGAGCTCATTTGGGTGACAAGAGCATGCTTTGTGGAGGAAATGCTATGCCCAAACTTGTCATCCGCTGGAAGCACCAGTCAGTTTAAGAAAAGTGATAAATCAGCAGTGACACCAGGACAGACTCTGACCTGCTGCTCTCAGCAATTGGCGACTCTTTTGGTTTGGGCCTGTTCCCAATGACCAGGCAATGGAATGAATGGTGACTTTGGATCTTGGGGTGGGGGTGGGGGGCAGAGGAAAAGCTGGAGAACTGTTGCATCTGAGTTCCCTGGGATCAGACAAGCTTCTCCAATGCTACCAACCTGCCACATTACCTAAGATGGGCTATTCATTTCATAAAAGAAAAAAGTGTCAATCCTGCCCAATTAAGATGCTGTCGATGATTGCATGGCCCTTGGAAACCATACTGGTGAAGTGGTGTGAATGACAGTGGATGCCAGTGTTAGAATGTCAGTGTGGCTGGTCTGAGCCAGGCCTGGGTGGCAAGCCCTGGTGTCACCTGCCCTTGTCTCTGCCTGATCAGCCATCTGCCTGGGCCTGGGGATTTTTGACAGCCAATTGGCCTGGAGAAATCTACCTAGCTGTCTTAATTAGAAACAAAAAGAAAGAGAAGTCCGGTTTTGGCGTGAGTTGTCAATGCAGCTAAAATCCACTCACCATGGGCACCAGCAAGTTTACCAAGGACGGTCTGGGTGCCTTCCCCCTCTGACTATGAGCAAATCAGCCTCAGTGCTCAGCGTGGACCTCAGCCACGGACCCCATGTTGTTCAGGGGCTGGATGAGGCATGTCCACTTGGGATGGGAGGAGAACAGAAATAGGAAAATGGCAGAGAGTCACTGGGAAATGTTTCATGTCTGCTAGCTCATGACAGGAAGACAGTTATAGACTGTGTGAGGAGCAAAGGCAAGAACAGATTTATACAAGGAATGAGAGAGGGAAACCCTACAGACTGTTCAGGAACAGGAGGTCACGTAGTACTTTCTGTGTGAACGGCATGGGGACATGAGGCTAGAGGTCAGTGTGGACACAGCCTGGAGTGGACTGAGTCAGGACATAGCTCCACGCGAGATTCTCTGGAAAACCTGAAAAGGTGAGCAACAGTGAATGCAGGGCTGGCTTTTCCTCTAAGACTTGCTGTTGTTCTCCTGTCTGAGCCTGGCCAGTTCAGGATTTCTGCAACCTCCCAGCAATGTCTCAGCTATAATGTGTGTCTGCAGACATGAGCCTTTCTCAGCCCAGGGGAGTCCAGCCTCTCCACAGTGTCCTGAAAACCCACACAGTGTTTCAGATTGAGTGGCGATAGCAGAAAATGGCTGGAAAGGCCTGTCCCTTCCTGTCAGGCCCACCTTGGCTCATCCAAGGGCCCCCTGGAAGGAGCTCTGGACGTAGTCATAGCTTCCCCCCAAGGACTCTGCTCTCAGCCGCTTGAAGCCTGGGAGCCTGTAAAGGCCACACGAGGTGAGCCCACGGGCCATGGCAGTGCTGTTCTGTGTTGTGGAAGCTTCAGCTGTGTTTGCGAGCAGCTCCCGTCCCATGGAGAGCCCTTGGAAGGCACTCCACACAGTCTCTTAACTACAGGCCCTAAAACAGGCAGAAACTGAGTCAGTGATTGACAAGCTCGGCCCAGACAGATGGCCCCCCAAGTGAGTGGGTCAGAGTAAATCTGGCCTGGGCGCAGCCACACTGAGACACTGGGAGGACCTGGGAGTAGCCATGCAGCCTGGGTCTGGGGCAGGCCCCTGTCCTGTACAGGCAGATTTCTGGGAAAAGGGGGGGGTGGGCAGCGCTCCCGCTGTGGCCAAGCCCAGTGGAGAGAATTTTGAAGGTTGATGGGCTCAGGGTTTGAGAGGGCAGGGGGTCTGTTCTGAAAGGGTGGAGCTGTCCACCAGGGATGTGGGAATGTTCCACATCTGCCTGGATGGCCCCTGAGTCAGCCAGGAGTCTGCTGACCTGCTCCTGGGAGGCCTGAGCTCATGGGGCTGAGCCAGACCCACACCTCTCCTCCTCCACTCCCTGAGGGCCGAGACCCCAACGCGCCTGGCCTGATGGCTGGGTGGCCTCTCCCCAACTTGACCTGGGTTTCCTGGAACGGGCCAAGCGTCCAGCCAGTGTGTTTTGTGACTATGCTCCCATGCAGAGCTTGTGTGGCCAGCCTGGGCCAGTAGGGGGAATACTGGTGCCCAGGACCTGCTTCAGCACGCTCCTGCCAAGGCCAGTGTTCCCGGGGCCCAACGAGAAGCTGCTCCTGTCCACCAAGACTGGTCCTTCCCAGCTGACTGGGAGCAACTCAGCACAGTTTTCTCCTTCCTTTCATCTCAGACCTGCCTGACCAATGCTCTCCAAACCCCTGCGATAAGGAGGGAACCCAAGTCTGTCAAGACCTCATGGGCAACTTCTACTGTCAGTGCAAAGCCGGCTGGGTGGGGCGGCTCTGTGACAAAGGTAAGGCCACCACAACTGTGGGACAGGGTTGAGGGTGTGGGTGTTGGGACCTCCCTGCAGGGCTGTCTGAGGATCTGTCTCCCTTCCATTGTCTTCTTGCCCCATCCCCCTCTCTGCCCCACTCGGGACACAGCCGGGATGGCCTGTTCTGGCGGAGACAGGACTGGGGACACATGGAGGTGCCTGCTGCAGGCTGTCCCAGGATCCAGGCCCCTTGATGCCCAGTCTCTGCTCAGCTCTCAGTGAAGAGGGAGGAGATGGGTAGTAGGGCACCCTCTGCCCCTCAGGTCATCAAAAGAGCTAGAACATTTAGACAGTACGGGAGGCCCTGCTTTTGCCTCCTAGGAAACGGCACAGCTTGAGAAGCCATCGGTTAGCTCCTTGAGAGAACGGGGGAGGAGCAGCGTGATTCCTCTCTGAGCGGAGGACTGGAACAAAGGGAAGAACCACCATAGAGTAGTCGGAACACCACACAGGAGCATAGGGGCTGCCCTTGTTAACCTCAACCCCCACTGATTGAAAAGGGGATGAAAGTAATTTCCTCTCCAGCCTCCCTTGACTTGGCAGCTGTGCAGTATCAGCAAAGAACCTGCACAAAAAAATCACCCACGACCTGGGTAGAAGCTTTGGGTGGAGAGTCCTGTTCCACCTCAGCGCTTCCTGGTGTTTCTTCCTGGGGCAGCGAGGCCGAATGAAGGCCTTGCCCGTAGGTGGTCTGGGAGGGCTCAGCTCAGCTTGTGCAGGGCTTGGCCAGGTTGTGTTTGGGCTTCGTTGCCAGAGTGTCTGTCTTCAGGCACTTTTGACTTCTGCCCTCCTCCATGCACACTTGGAGGGCCACAGAGCTGGGACCATGAACGGTGACAGTTCACAGCCCCGAGCGGTCTCCTGCCCACGATCCGGGGGTGGGTGCAATGGACATAGGCTCCAGGTGGGTTGTATGTCACCTCTGGGCTCTCCCTAGTCCTTCTGTGTCCTGTGTGTGCCCAGATGTCAACGAATGCAGCCAGCAGAATGGGAGGTGCAACCAAATATGCTACAACAAGCCAGGCAGCTTCCACTGTGCCTGCTACAGCGGTTACTCACTCTCCCCAGACGGCAGGACCTGCCAAGGTAAGGCCCTGCATCCAGCACCCACGGGCTTTCCCAGACCTCTCTCTTCATCTCCCAGTTGCCCTCCTCTCTGCTTCTCCCCACTTTTACTTTTGCAGTTGCCAAACTGCTGAAATTGGCAGTCACATTCGGTCTTCTGCAAGAGACTGCTGGCAGTGGCTGGTTCCTTTGGTTCGGGAGGGGGGAGGGGCAGAGAGGAGGGAGGAGGGGCGTTTTGCAGAAAGAGCACATGCCCAGGCATGTCAGCAGCCACAGGGATCTGCCCAGCACGGCCGCCACACAGGATGATTCACCGTGTCTGAGGACGAGGCCGGCCCAGCCGGGGAGACAGAGATCTGTGCTCCAGGAGGGGGTGCGGTTGCTGGACCTCCTTCCAGTGCCCTGGATTCTGCAGGCTTTTCTGTGCAACTCAGAGCCCTGGACATCTCAGAGGCCATGGGCAGGGGGCAGGGGGGAGAGGCCCCAGTCCCAGGCCTCTACACACCTACCAAGCTTATTTCCCCAAGGCCCCCTCCCTGCCCAGTTGCCAGCATTCCTCTGAGAAAGGCCTACTCGCTGAGTAAAGCAGGAGACAGGTCAGCACCCCACTTTGTCTTCTGCTTTCAGACAGTCCAGTCTGGGGCTCCCCACCGCCTAGCACCCTGAGCGCACCCCAGAAGAACACCACAAACTGGTCCTGTCCTCTCCGCTTCTCCCCAGGTGTTTCCTGGTCAAAAGCACCATGGGCTGCACAGGAACAGCACCCCACTTTTTAGGGGTCACTTCTTCCTCTTAACCCTCTGATCCAGACATGCTAATGTTTGTCGGGCTGCAGCATCCCTGAGAGTCTGGGCATGTTTCTTAGTGCTGCCAGCAATGCACCCAGGAAATGGGCCAGGCAATGTTGAGGGAGCAGCAGCGTCCGGGCGAGGGTGCAAGGCAGGCATGGCCCCACAGGGCGGGTCACTGCACTGGGACAAGAGTGCTTTTCCCCATCAGAAAAACAATTTCCACTTTTGTCCACATCAGTGGCCACCATCCCTGATGACCCAGGAGGTAGTCATTCCCTGGAGATAATTCCCACCTGAGTGCACAGAGGAACCCACTTCCCTTTCTATCTGCCCGCCTCAACCTGAAACCAGCCACCCTCTATCAGGGTGGCTGGCCAGGCGACAAATCCAGACCTGGCTCTTTCACGGCCCAAGGAGAGGTCTTGCAACTTGCAGGCAGTGTCCTGAGGAGCAGCTGAGGACGTTTTTGGCAGAAGGTTTCAACAGAGCACCCGGTGGTCTCACTATTCCCCGAAGACCCTGTCCCTTTCTTTCTTCTCTGCAGAACGGGAGCTTTTCAGCTCAGGGCTTGCATCTGCTGTGCCTGCAGCCACAGGGGAGTTCCTGGGGCTTCCCAGACTCATTGTCAGGTGCCAGGATGGGGCCCTGTACTGGGCTTTTTGGATGCAGGCTGTAGTGCTGTCACTGCAGAGAGAAGCCCTCCTTTAAAAAGCCCTGATTTCACCTCCTGGAAAGTCCTCAAGTGACCAAATTGCCAGTTTACTTTCAACCTCCCACCACGTCTGTGAGGCTTGAGGAGGACATGGCAGTCTGAGAGGACCCCTCCATCCTGTTGCCTTTTCCCCCAGGACAGCATGTGGGGCAGTGGGGTTAGGCACCTACCTGTGTTAGGGGGCCACAAGGCACTCTCATTAGCATGACATTAATAATTAGTTGATGGTAGAAGCCCCACCCTTGCAGCCAGGTTTCAGGGTGTGCCTGCAGATACTGGCTCTCACACACCTCTCTTCTCTTGGCCATCATTATTTCTTTGGGGACTTTGGGACCCCAGACCCAGTCACGGGAGGCTGTAGGGAACGTGACCCATGGATGAGACTGGACTTTTCCATCATGTCTTCTGGGTCAGACCGTGAGATGCTGGGAGGGAGGAAGTCGGGGTCCATGCAACACTTCTTCAAGCACTGTCCGTGCACAGCATGAGAAAAGTGGCACTGGGCTAATGAGGTTGGGGCTCAGGACTCTACACCATCTCTTGTTGGCTGCAGGAAGGGACGGGGCAGCCCCAGGCTGCACGGCCGGGCAGGTGGGCCAGGCTGGTGCCTCTCCTAAGGGGAGAAGCAGATGAGGGCCCCAGCGGAGGAGGGGGCTTGGCACCTATTTCAGGGCTGGTGGGCATCTTGGCCAAAGCGCATACATTGAGATTGGGCCTGGGCACGGAAACACCATCTGCCTGCCTGCCCATGTACAGCTTTCCTGTATGACTGCACTCTGTGGTTAACAGTTGAATGGAGGCCTCTTCAATGGGCAAAGTCAGGACAGCTGAGGAGAAAGGAGGAGGGAGTGGAGAGGGCTAAGGCCATGGAGGTCCCAAGGAGGGGGGTTGGGGCCTAGTCTGGGCGCCCAGCTCTACCCACTGCATTGCAGCAGGCTCTGTGGCAATACGGTTGCTGTGGGAGAAGAAAGTGAGATGACTTGTGGTCACGATGGACACAGTGGGATTCAGGGATCCATCTGCTTGCTGTTTCTTGTGGGAAGGGGCAACCCAGTGCTAGGTCCCCTGGGATGTGGGAAGGACAGACTCTCATCAGGAGGGAGTCCCAGGCCCAGGTCCTTCCCTAGTGCTTCTGTGCAGCCCATGCCCCGCATGTGTTCCAGGCCAGCCCCTTGTGGCCTCTCTGCCACCTGAGTCAGAAAGTTGGGGGTGGGCCATCCTGGTTTAGAAGGTCCTACAAGTGCTCTTGAGAAGCTAGGGCTTGAGGACTCCTGTTTAGGGACATCGTGGAGGGGCCAGCAGTGCCCATTCTGTCTAACTGCCATGCCCAGCCTATGGGGACAGGTCACTAGGCACTCTTGGCTGCCGACTCGGGAACATCCAGAAGCCAATCATCCGCCCAGATCAGAAGCTTTCCTGGAGCCAGTGAGGCTGACAAAGCATGCAGGTGGCCCTGGAGCTTTTCTTGCAGTTGGGGCAGGATCTTATCAACTGTGGTCCATTGGCCCTGATGAGCCATCCTTTGTACAGGGCGGCCACTCTAAGAGGGTAGCCCCATGCTCTGCAGTCCCAAGGGTGAGCATGGTGCCCACGCAGGAGAGCAGAGTCTCCTCCCTGCTCCCAGAGGTGCTCTGCCTGGTGTCCCTGGTATGGCTGGTGCCGTCTGGACTCACCCCTGCACTTGCTGAAAGGAAGCCAGGTTTCTAAGCTCCCAGACATGGTGTTGGCCTGCCTGGCTCCTGAAATAAAATACAGGTTCAGAAGCATCACCACAGATCAATACTGATAAAGTACTCTGAAGTTTTATAAACTTCCTCTTGGGTAATACGTGCTGTTTGTGTTGGCACATTCCTACCATCCATGAGCAATGTCATAGTTTTTATGTTTGAAAGCCTCTGTTTGGTAAACTGCCCTTGTAACAAAATTAGGAATAGCTGCAAAGCTTTGTGATACTTATGTTGCTATCTGAGGAATTGCAGTGCTATTTGAAGTAACAATTGCACTTTGTAGATATTCCTTCTGTTGCTGAAGGAAGTGGGTTTTTAACCTGTGGGGTGGGGTGGGTGGGGTGGTTTCTGCTAGTTTGTTGCCAAAGTGGCACAGTGAATGGAAACATCAGGACAGAGCCTTGAAGATGTATCATTATTGGGGTGTTTGATTTTCAATGGTCAGAGGGGGTGTGAGCAGAGTGGAGGCCTTGTGGTGGAGACCAGGCCAGGGCACCTGGGGATGCCTGCAGGGCAGCAGGCAGAAGGGGCTCCAGGGATGCAGAGTGACTGCAGTTCAAAAGGCCCCTGGGGTTACTTTTTTTTTTTTACCTTTCTGTGCTGCAATTACTTGAATTAAACAACAATTTTGTGTGCACCCCTAGCCAAGCAGTGCCCTATCCAGTGTCTGAAATTTACCTCATCCAGGACCCTAATCAGAAATGTGCCCCCATCCCTACCCTCGCCCCTGGCTGCAAAGTCCAGGGGATGCAAGGAAGGGGAGAGGCAGGAGGGGAGGGGAGGCCGGAAAGAATGGAGGGGAAGAGGGCAGGGCCGAGATCAGGGGAACCTGGGATTAGAGATGCCCCTTAGGGGCCTGTTCTCAACCAGCCAGCCAGGGCAGCAGCAAATTTCTGGCTCACTGCTGGTAGGCTTAGGTTGTCCTTATCAATCTGGAAAACAGCCACGGTCTTGTCCACTGGTTTTTCTTACAGATGTAGATGAATGTACTGATGCAGACGCCTGCGGAGAGGCACGCTGCAAGAACCTGCCGGGCTCCTACTCCTGCCTGTGTGATGAGGGCTACGAGTTCAGTTCCCAGGAGAAAGCCTGCCGAGGTACCCATCCCCAGCTGCCGTGGGCACCACACACATACACATACACACATGCACCACGCATGTGAACATGTGCACTCTGTGCATGCCAGTGCACGTGCCACACATCACACATGTGCACATCACACACATATGTGCATAAACGTGCTTCTTGATGCAACTGGGCACCTTCTCCAACCTGCCACAGACACAGAGAAAAGATTCAACGAGGAAATGCTACTGTGCTCCTGTGGCAGACTCGGTCTTCTCTCCAGCCTCAGCTCAACCTGCTGTATTTGGGGACAGGCCTATGAGATCTTACTTCTGCTGAGTCCCAGCCATGTCCTCGGGGAGCACAGAGAGACGTTCTCTCTCATCAACTTCCTGCCGGGTGCCCTGTGGCTGCTCACCCCATGAGGGAGAAGATGGGGGGTCCTGGCCTCTATCTCCTCTCCCGAGCAGTCCCTCGTCCCCTCAAACACCCTGAGGACACCTATCAATGCCACAAACCTGTACCAGAACCTTCAGTCCAACGGTTGCATGGATGTGCTTTGTATGCTGACCTGGTAGCATGCACGGGCTTAGCTTGTCCAAACATCCTCCTTTACCTTGTGCAGTAACTCCTTCCTGGGAAAGAGCAGAGGACGTGCAGATGTCTGAGACCGGCTGGGCCGGGGCACTAAGCATGACCATGGAGGCTGGGGTGGGGCGAGCTGTGGGAATAGAGGTCTCAGGGCTGACTGCCTCCTGAATCACACAGTTTAGAATCCATTTTCATGGGGAGCATGCCACTTGTGTGATCAGATAGAAAGCATGTGTGATTTTCCAGAGTGAGGCTGAGGACATTTCCCTTGTGGCCTGCAGATGTGGACGAGTGTGCAGAGGGGCGCTGCGAGCAGGCCTGTGTCAACTCCCCAGGGACCTACACCTGCCACTGCAATGGACGTGGGGGCCTCAAGCTGTCCGCGGACATGAACACCTGTGAGGTAGTACCCCCGGCCCCCAGAGCCAGGACACTCGGGGCAGACTGCCACATTTCACTGGGCTGTCCAAATGGGCTCTGTTTGTGGCCAGTTAGCCACCGGCAGGAGGTTTGCTGGGAGAAATGCTTTTGCTGAAGGTCCTGGTATTCTTGGGGCCACATGGAAAGCTGTGGGATAGGAGACATGCTTGTCCTATTCTGGGTGTTTGGTTGTATTTCTGAAATCACTACAGCTCCCTACTGCACAACTGAGCAGGTGGTGTGGACCCTCAGTGTGATGCACTCACACATGAATGAGCACTTCCTTGCCCCCTCACGCTTGTTCTGGTTCTGAGGCGGGTGTGTGGTCAATGCCTCCTTACTGGGAATGGGGGAAAGCAGGCCCGCTCTGGCCAGCTACTAACTGTCCCCCTGGGGACTCACACCGCTGTGGTCCTCCTGGGCCGTGGAGAAGCTGTGTCGTAGAGCAGGGAACTTTCTAGAAATAGCAGTTTCCAAGCCCTCCATATTTTATTTATTTTACTATATTTTGTAGTTATTGTTCTCTATACTTTTCTATATGTTTGAAAAGTTTCATAATTGAAAAATAAAAGTAAGAGGGAAATCAGCAGGGAAGGAAGGCAGTAGCATACCAGAAAGAAGCGCTGTGGGAAGTACATCTGTAAGCACAGGAGCGCAAGGCTTCCGGAGAGAGCTGAGCTGAGCCTCACCTGGAAGCCACCACATGGCAGCTCAGGTTATCATAGACTCTGGGCATTTCCGGAAGAAGCCGGCTCTGATGTCACAAGCCAGCTGTGTGTGCGTGCGAGGCGCCCGTGCTGGGCGGAGGCTGTGGGAGGACGCAGAGGGCAGGCCCGGTGTTCCGACGGGCCCCGCGTCAGTGGGAGAGGGCCTGAACCAGGGTGTGCCCCCGCCTGACGCTCCTCGCTCCCGTTCCAACAGGACATTTTGCCATGTGTGCCTTTCAATGTGGCCAAAAGCATGAAGTCTTTGTACCTGGGCCGCATGTTCAGAGGGACACCAGTGATCAGACTGCGCTTCAAAAGGCTGCAGCCCACCAGGTGAGGAGGTGGCTTGCACAAAGCAAAACCAACCCAAGAGGGCCCCGGGGAAATGGCCGTCTGATGGCTCCACTTCCCTGTGTACCCGGGCTGGCACCCAGAACGGTCCTGGCCATTCTGGCCATCAGCTCAGTCTTGGCACAGAGGCAGCCACAGTTCAGTTTCGGTGAAGGGCTCTTGGTCCGGGCCAGCAGGGTGTCTCCCAGAGAAACTCTGCGTCCAGTGCCTGGTGGGGTGGGGGTGGTGCTTGGCCCGGGCTTGCCACGTGGCCCTGGCCTGCTAACCTGCTGCTCTTTCTGAGGCCAGTTTGAGCTCTCTCACAAGGAAGGAGGCCGTGAGCCGCCAACCTTTTCGTAACTGGTTTGTTTCTTGGTGTTGATGCCCAGATTGGTGGCGGAGTTTGACTTCAGGACCTTTGACCCCGAAGGTATCCTCTTCTTTGCTGGAGGCCATCGAGACAGCACCTGGATTGTCCTGGGTCTGCGGGCCGGCCGACTGGAGCTCCAGCTCCGCTACCATGGTGTCGGCCGCGTCACCAGCAGCGGGCCTGTCATCAACCATGGCATGTGGCAGACGGTGAGTATGGCCACCATTGCCCCTCCTGGGCTGGCCTAGAGTCTCCTGGGTGGAGGGCTCCGGGCAATAACTGTGCACTCACACGCTCAACATTAGTAGGTACTGCACATGGCAGGACAGGCCCCTCAGAAGCTTGCACTCTGATGGGGCATTATCTCGTCATGTAATCAGAGTGTGGCTCTCACCCTTGATAACTGTGATTCTCAGCAGAGGTGATTCTGCCATGGGACACCTGGCTGTGTCTGGAGACAGTTTGGTGGGTGGGAGGTGCTGGCACTGGGTTGGGACCAGGGGCTGCCAGATGCTCTGCAGTACACAGAATGCCCCACTGCAGAGAAGCCGCCCGTTCAGATGTGAATGCTACTGCAGCTGAGAACGCTGGAGTGAGGTCCAGGCACCTGCTCTTACCTACGTGCCGCCCGACCAGGCTCTAGCAACTCACCTGCCAGTGTAGGGTAGGGTCAGATGTGACACACTGACACCCTCTCAGGCTCTAGCTTCTGGAGTCTTCTCTGTTCCTGCTGAAAGCCAAGTGCACTCACACTTAGGTGCCTCTTTATGGAGAATGTCCTGGGTGGACCTGCACCTGGGGCAGGTGCCCCACTGTTGGCTTTGGAGCACTCTGCCCTGTCCTGCATCCCAACGCCTGGAGCGAAGCGGCCTGTGATACAACAGGCTGCTTAATTGGAAGTGGGCTTTTAGAAGTAAATACTTGAAAGATAAATGGGAAAAGCATTCTCTTTTCCTTTAGAAGTGAAGATAAAATGGAAAATTTCACCCCGGCCTCTGTGAATAAAAACATTGTAGACGTTTGCTAACATTTCCATCCTGTCAAGTAATGTTTAGTTCCTTCTTTCCTGACTTCTTAAAGCACGAGTATCTCCAAAGCAGCGAGAAGGGTGCCATCAGCAAAGCTACAGATAAAACAATACACCTGGAAGGAAGCAGCCTCAGGGGGTGAGGAAGCAGACACCCCACATGAGGGAACTCAGTGCCTCGCCATTGTGGAGCACGAGGGGTGCTGGGTGGGGCCGGGGACGGTGCCCCAAAGTGAGAAAGTTGGAGGAAGCATGCCCAGTTGATCACAGCAGCTGCCCCACCCGAGACATGACCTGGTCGTCGAAGAGCAGGGTCAGGGTCAGCTCCGTGATGATTCCTCTCCAGTCTCCCATTTCTAACCAGTCACTGCCCCAGCATCTCCTCACACACAAACACCACATTCTTTGGACCAAATTCAAACCCAAGTACCTAGATGTTTCTCCACGTTAGCCCAAAAGGAAATGATAGACTCTAGAGTGTTAGGAAGATACACAGTGTATTAAGTGATAGGTTTTTAAATTTTCTACTGAAAAGTAGAAAAGAATGGAAAGTTTTAGAATGAACTCATGTTCATTCAGCATTCAGTGTATGCCAGGCACTGAATTAACTGTTGGAAATTTAGAAAGAAAATGTGTTTTCCTGCTTTCAGTGGTGCACAGCTGAGGATAGGAAGGACCAAAATGGGGAAGCAGCAACATCAGGGCTGACCTTAGTGGGGTGGTGACATCAGGGCTGACCTTAGTGGGGTGGTGACATCAGGGCTGACCCAGTGGGGTGGTGACGTCAGGGCTGACCCAGTGGGGTGGTGACGTCAGGGCTGACCCAGTGGGGTGGTGACGTCAGGCCTGACCCAGTGGAGTGGTGACATCAGGCCTGACCCAGTGGGGTGGTGACATCAGGCCTGACCCAGTGGGGTGGTGATATCAGGCCTGACCCAGTGGGGTGGTGACATCAGGCCTGACCCAGTGGGGTGGTGACATCAGGCCTGACCCAGTGAGGCAGTGATGTCTGGCGCGATTCCCACTCCCTGGCTGAGGCTTCGGGAAGCGCCCTGACACAGGAGATGAGAAAAGTGGCTCCAAGCGGTTTCCCTTGTAGGGAGAGGAACAGGGGAGGCGGTGCTGGGAGGGAACCTGTCAGGGCCTGAGCCACACCACCGGCTGCGTGGAAGTTGTGTGGACACACAGGCGGGAGGAGGTGTAGGTGATGAGTGTAGTCAACCAGAGGTTGGGTGCTCCTGGTTCTCGTTGGTGATGGACGTTGTCCTCCCGTGTTGGGGTGTCTCTTGGCTCTTGGTTGTGATGGAAACATGTCCCCCCTGAGTCTGGGTGTCTCTTGGTCCTAGGTGGTGATGAATGTGGTCACCCTGAAGTTGGGTGCCCCTCAGAAGGTACACTCCCACCTCTCAAAGTGCTGGTTTTCTTCAGATCTCCATTGAGGAGCTGGAGCAGAATCTGGTCATCAAGGTGAACAAGGATGCAGTTATGAAGATCGCAGTGGCTGGGGATCTGTTTCAGCTGGACAAAGGACTGTACCATCTGAACCTTACCGTGGGAGGCATTCCTTTCAAGGAGAAAGACCTTGTCCAGCCTGTAAGTGCCGTCATTAGTTCCTGGGGTCAGAGCCTGGAATCGGTTGAGGACAAGGTTTAGCCATGAGCTGCCCTATGTTTAGCACTAACCATGTTTGGCGAAGGACCCGGAGGAAGGTGAAGTTTTCCTAGAAATTAACAAGCAGCAGGGTGCAGCTTAGATCATTAATCTCACCATCTTTTTCTATGAGACTCATTTGAGTTTTCATCTGAATTGATAATAAAAATGTCTCTTTTGCATTGGAGATAAAACACAACGAAAATTTTCTTTAAGCAATCACCTTTTTTGGACAAGTCCTAGGAACATTTGGATTTTCAACCCTGCCAGGATTTCCACAGGAGAAAAAGACCTAAGGGGGAGGTCAGTCCTGCCCTTCCTCACCCTTCCCTCACCCTTCCCTACACCACATGCCTTCGCTCCCTCATCTGTGTTTCCCCATCTCCCAGCATGCTGGTGTCAGAACCCTTGGTATTGTGGTGGTGATTTCACACAACAAGAGGAATAAGTTATGAGCATGTTGGCGTTCTGAATGGTGGGTGGTATCAGCACTGTCTTCCCTCCCAGGGGTGGGTGAGGGGTGTCCTGCACACACCCTCCAGTATCAGACTCCATTCTAGGGCTTCCATCCCATAGTTACTGTTCACACTCCTTATGCCTCCTCATTTTACAGATAAGAGCTGAGGTACCCTCATTTGCTCAAAACCATATAGCAAGTGGATGGCTGGGCTGAAATTAATATTCCCAAACCCTGGACTTACATTTCCACAGGTGCTTCTTGGGTGCCGGGCAAGAATATACAGTTATACAGGCACAACTGCTGTATAAGTGTCACCTCGTCCCACATCTTTTTAGTAGGTAGTCAGTGCTCTTCACTCTGTTTTAGGAGTGTGTTTTATGAGATGCAGACAGAGCAAGTGGGGTTCACCACACGATACATGTTCTTCTTACTCTGCGATGGAAAGAGGATGCATTGCATTTGCTACACTCAAAGATAGCCTGCAGTGATCATTTTTCAAGTGCAGAGCCCTTTTGTGACATAAATAACCTCTATAAGTAGGATTTGCCCATTTTGCAGTGATTTCCACGTGCCTGAGCCAACAAGGTGCCCTGTTGGTCTGACGAGTGTGTCACCAGCCACATGGCCTCTAGTCATGGTATCTGGGAGTCTATGTGGCGCCTACGAAGCCACCGGGATTTCTCTGTCTTTCCAGATAAACCCTCGTCTAGATGGCTGTATGAGGAGCTGGAACTGGTTGAATGGTGAAAACACTGCCATCCAAGAAACAGTGAAAGTGAACACGAAAATGCAGTGCTTCTCTGTGACGGAGAAAGGGTCCTTCTACCCTGGGAATGGATTTGCTTTCTATAGCCTGGATTATGGTAAGTCCTGGCTCCTACATTGGGATGGCTGTGGCTGTGCTTTAAGCCAATATATACTAAAAAAGAGAAATACCAAGAAACAGCTTCTGACCTGGGATGGCAGTGTCAGGGATAAGCTGGTGCCCACCACAGGCTCTGGGGCAGGATGTAGCAGAGAGAGCACAGGCCCCACCTCTCAGGGGCACCGCTCCTCATCTGTTCTGAGTTAGCCAGTGAGCAAGAAATGACAGATGGAGAGAAGACGGCTGACCTGCTCGCGCTGTGGTGGCTGAGATAGGGAGTCTCGGTAGGATGTGAAGGATCTAAGAGGGTGCTTTGCAGAAAGTTCTGAGACAACACAAGCTTAAGTTTGTCCAGGTGGATGGAGAAGCTCTCAAAAGTGTACTTGACATTGCAATCACCAGTGATTCATGAGAAGTAAAAAAGGGGCAGTATCTAAAAGTCACAGTGTGACAGCCTCAAGGACTCCAGTGAACTCAAGTTTTAAAAGAAAGAGAAGAACCGGAGGGGGAGAAAGGGCCGTCTGAGTAGAAGCAGGTGGCCCAGCCCAGTGACTCTGCCAGGAAGGCTGACATTCTCAAAAGAATTGAGGCTTATCAAGCCAATGTTGAAAGCAACAAAGGAGGTTTTCATTTATACCTGGAGAAGGAAAATGAACTCAAAAGCAACATGAAGCTGGTGTGTGATATGTACATGTAGCAGAAAGAAGGCGGGAAATGGGGCAGACTAGAGGGTATGGGCAGGTGTGGGTGGGCCCAGGGCCCCCAAACACTTTGCACACACTGAGCGTATGTGTGGGGAGGTGGAGAGGTTGGGCCTGAGGTTAGTTGGAAATCCCTGCCCATCAGTGACCGTCGTTTAGGGAGTGACTGCAGATAGTCGGGCCAGCACCCTCCCGGCTTCTGTAAAGCAGGCGGGGCTCTTAATTGCTTGAAACACAGCACATCTATCTCTTTCCTTTTATTATCAAATTAGCGACGATCTACAGCCAAAACAAATAATCCTAACGTGCTGATAAATGAGCATTCACTTAAACATAAACTTTACGTGAGATGAATTAATGTTCCAAATCACATGTTATAAATAGCCCAACGATAGAAACACTTTTCTGAGGATGTCAGCATGAACAGTATGCATTGGTGGTGGATGGATAGCAATTGTGTTGTTTGACTCTGGACTCACAAGATTTTCCCTAATCTTTTGCTGACCGCGTTTCCCCAAAAATGAGACCCAGCCGGGCAATCAGCTCTAATGCATCTTTTGGAGCAAATATTAATATAAGACCCAATATATTATATTATATATTATATTATTATATTGTATTGTATTGTATTGTATTGTATTGTATTGTATTATATTATATTATATTATATTATATTATATTATATTATATTATATTATATTATTATATTCCCAGTCTTATAGTAAAATAAGACTGAGTCTTATATTAAGTTTTGCTCCAAAAGATGCATTAGAGCTGATTGTCTGGCTGGGTCTTATTTTTGGGGAAACACAATAGCTAGGCTTAAATTAATCTTTGTTTCTTGAGCATACACCAGCTGGAGCCCTTATTGTTGTCACTACGCCTGGGTTCCTAGATCTTAGTGGCTTTTGAGCTTGAGAATGTTAGGAGAACCATGTATCCTGGCCCAGGAAAATATACATGCACAGAACTGCGCAAGCTCTTTGGGGTGGGTTCCCAAGCTCGCTGGGCCTCTGTGGCTCCTGCCTGCCACCCTGGTCTAGGCAGGCTCTGTGGGACTCCACATGCCCCCTTTGCCATAGCCCACTGCTACCCAGCCTCCCGACACTGCTGCAATGGCCATCTCTGCTGGGGCCATTTCTGGCTATGCCCTGCCTCTCTCCTCATTCCCACACTGCAAGAGTCCCATTCTGTTCCTAAATTCTGAGCTTTTCATGGTTAAATACTCACACTCAGGATGGCAGGCAGCACACTCCCTCCTTCAGACCTCACCTCACATGTCACCTCCAGCCCCTAGTGGAACCTCCAAGTTCAAGGACGATCCGGAGAGCTCGGAGGAGAGGAGACCTGGTCCTCCCTCCTTAGCCAGACAGGCCATCCTCAGAGCTCTGCATCACCATCCCCACTCCTAATTGCACCTCCTAATACAATACATACGTTATTCCTTTAGTCTTCATCTTTATACATACAAATCTAGAACATCACCATAATGTTGAATATAAAAAGCATGTAATATAAAACATTTAATTCTTTTTTCACTTAATAGAAACATTTTTCATGGTGTAACAGAGACGTTGCAGGTATAATCACCAATGACTGCCAACGCTCCCACCCCTGGATGCATGGTAGTCTGCGTACCATCTTTGCTGTATGGCTTTGACCTGTAAGTTCTATGACAGTGAACTCCGAATGGTTTTTACAACTCTATGCGTTTTTAATAAATCTTGAACTATACCATTCATGTCCACTTTACCAGACAGAAAAGACTCACTGGGAAATTACAGGTTCTGTACTCTTTCCCTCTGCAGCAGTTCAAAACTGGTTTGGACGTACTGGGTCTCAAGGGCTGAGAAGCCCTGGGCGGGAGTGAGTGTGTGGTAAATCCCACGCTGTGTCTGAGAAAATTTCCCAAGGAGAGCTGAGGTGCTGGTGCCTTTAAAAATGCGCTGACAACCAGCCATGTGCCTAAATCCCATCAGCAGGGACACTTCCCAGAGAACATTTCTCCCTTCACAAGTAAAGGGAAAACTTGTTAACAGAGGAAAATGTTGTGTGTGTGTGTGTGTGTGTGTGCGTGTGTGTGTTTGGTTATTTTTTCCCAATTCTATGTGCATTCAATTCAATGAACAATTACTAAGAACTGACTATAATGGACGCCACTGAGGGACGAGGACCCACATGTAATTCGAGGAGCTCACAGTCCAGGGGGGGAGAGACGGAAACCTGGGTGATGACACAGCCTTCACACTAACATCAGCCTGAGCTCGAATATGTGCAGACATTGCGTCAATGTCATTCTGCCTACACACACTTCTTCATCAGGACTTTGAAGCTCTTGCGAGGTAGAAACACTTAAAACCCAAGAGGGTGGAGGTTTTCTTCTGGCTTCTTCATCAGCAGATGATTCAAACATAGGGTGGGAACTCGGGGTGGGATTTGCCCTTGGAGAACCAAGATCCAGCCCTTTCTACCAAAAGGTATTTTTTGGAACTGTTTATGTAAGATATATATATATAGATAGTATGTACATATTTAATTTAGATGCATTAGATATGCTATATCATATGAATAGTCACTCCACTGAGGCATTAGAATAGTAAAAAAGTTGCAATTCAGAATATAAAATTATATGTAGTCTGTTAGAATGGTGCTCGTGGCAGTTTCCATTTGCATTGCATTTTAAATGCTCCAAAGTACTTCCAACCTGGTAGAACTGCCTGAAAGTCATAGGTGAGATGCAGTGGGATTGAACTGTAAAGCTCCAACACGTTCTATGGAAAGAACTGAATCCTGCAAGAGAGGAGGTGAAGGAGCCCGGGGAGATGGACGTGCACGGCCCACGTAGCACACCTGTACCTGCGGCTCCAGCAGGTCTGAATGGCTGGTCTGGTAGTGCCTGGAAGCGGTGTTCAGGGCACTGGCATGGCCAGGAAGGAAGCAGCCATCCTCTACTGGCCCCAGTACTGTTAGACTCTGGCTGGAGCCTGAATCAAGTGCCTGGTTGTCTTGTCACTTCCCGGCTATGGGCTGTTGGCTCGAACAGCGATGGCTTCTTCAAAGTTCAGCACTGAGTTATACTGCTTCCTACATGCTTCTGCAGCCAGGCCGGCATGTGTGCCGCCGAGGGCAGGGCAGGGAGCTGTCGCTGGTACAGTTTTGCTCACTCTCATCTTTCCCTCGTTTGTATTGCTTCCTGATGCGCCGCCTTCATCGCAGCACGAATGTCTCCGGACGTCGGGACTGAAACAACCTGGGAAATAGAGGTCATGGCTCAGATCCGCCCCGCCACCGACACGGGGGTGCTGTTCGCACTGGTGGGGGACAACCACACCGTCGCCCTCTCCCTCGCCCTGGTCGACTACCACTCTACCAAGAAGCTCAAAAAGCAGGTACCACTTGTGTGCTGCCTCAAGGGTAGAAGGGCTGCCCCAGCATTCAGCAAACAACCATCGGGGCTATCCACCCTTGGGGCGCCAACTACTTTTCTTGGGGTCAGGTCACCTATTCCCTGCCTCTGGAAGTTCTGTTCCCACCTTCACCAGAACTGAACCAGCCACACTTGGCTTGGAGCATTGTTGACATGAATCACCTGACACTAGGTCAGGTGAACTCTACGTCAAAGCCACTGTGGGCTGGGGAGGCCAGGGGCCTGCGAGCCAGCTGTAAAAGGGGGTGACCGTGCCACCTATATGGTTGGCCAGCTCTTCGGTTTAGAACAATTTGAATTAGTTGCTTATGTTTAAGTCAGATGCTTTCACTAACAAACTGAGTTTTCCCGTTTCTCTTGAAAAGTCAGATGTGCAAACACAGCCTGGACCCTCAGAGGGTGGCAGAGGCAAAGCGCTGCATCCAGCCGCCCCCTACACATGGCCTGCCCTGTCCACTTTAACGCCGTCCCCACCACTCCCTACTGCCTCCTGACGCTAATCAGCTACCTCTGGTCTTGGGCTTGCTGTTTTCTCAGAGAACAGCTAAGAGTCTCTAGAAATAGGTTTTGTATTCTTTCGCCTCTGTCTAAAGTGGGAAAGCATAGCTGACCCAGCGGGGTACACAGTCTCCAATTCACCCTGCCCTCAAAGGCGATTGAGCTCCTCTGTTAAGCAGGACGAGGCAATAACAGATTCAGGTGGCACCCAGACCCACTCCACCACCGAGGCACGGGCCACACACTGTCTAGGGCCATCTTCACTTCAGTCCCCAGCATTTGGAATGAAAACCTCTGGTGACCACCCAGGCAGGGAGAGCGACGGAGGAGAGGACAGTGGCTGTGCTGTCAAGTTTCTGTTGTGGGTTCTCCAAGCGTGTTTCTGGCCCGAGTTCATCATGTTGTTTCTGCTCTGACATCGGAGTGTGATGCTGGCCCATGTTATAGAGTGTGTTTCTGTGCTGTGTTGTTGGAGTGTGTTCTGCCCAGCAGGAGCGCCCTGGGCTGCAGGGCCCAGCAGCCTGCTGGGAGGTTTGTCTGCTACCCTCCCTTGCTGCTCTGTGGCAGTGGCTTCATGTGGCAGTTTCATGTGGGAAAGTGTCCATGTCTTGTGTTCCTGGTCACAGGCACACTAATGGCTTCTAGTCAGTTTCTGTTTCGGCCAGTGCACATCCGTCTGTATGACTGGAATATGTGGTTCCCCTGCTGACTCCCGGCCTGAGCTGAGCTGGTGTTGCTTTATCTGTTCATCCTCTGACATGGTGGAGGGGGCCCTGGAGGCCTCTTAGCTGGCTCCCTTGCTTCACACATGTAGAAAATTAGTCCCACACCAGCAAGCTGAGGAGCACACAATCTGGCCTCCTGAGCCCTGGCACACTTCCTGGCAGTAGGAGACCCTCGCCCCAAGGCGGGCTCGGAGTGTGGGGGAGACCCGAAGTCCTCTAGCCCAGGACAGGACATGAAAGGGTCCAAGTTTTGGGGCTGCGCAGCCCCCACCCCTGCATGCTTAGGTGTGCTTCTCCCCTACAGCTGGTCGTCTTGGCCGTAGAGAACGTCGCCCTGGCCCTGATGGAGATCAAGGTCTGTGACGGCCAGGAGCATGTGGTGACCATCTCTGTGAAGAAGGGCGGGGCCACCCTGGCAGTCGATGGCACCAAGGGACAGAGCGAAGTGAGCCCTGCGGAGCTACAGGAGAGTCTGGCCATCCTCGGGAGGCACCTGCAGGGCTCTGTGCTTACCTACGTCGGGGGGCTGCCAGGTAGGGCTCCCTGTGGGCTACACACTCAGAGGGTAGAGGCACCAGCTGTGCTGACCATCCCCCAACTCGCTCACCCCAAACTAAACCTAGGCATTTCTGTACTGAGATGGACTTTCTGTTTTAAAGGAAGAGAAAATACAGATAGGTTTATTGGCTGGTATTGTGATGCCTTCATTTTCAATGCCAGCTTAGCAGCTTATCGGTGAGTCTGAGAACATGATCACTGGAGACAAGCGTTGGCCTGAACCGGCCCTGCCTCCCTGCGTCCTCCGGGAGCAACTACCTAGCATGCATCACACAGTGACTCTGGCCAAGGCCCGTGGGCTGGGTCAGCTGACCAAGGGCCATGCCCCAGTGCCCCAGGCTTGCCTTCTCCCTGAAACCAGGTGTCCAGCTGCTGTGGCAGTAGCCAGCAGCCCCGCCTGTGTCCAGGAAGGGCCAGCGAATGGCTGCCTCCTACAGACTGAGCAGATGGAGTGTGCTTTCCCATGTTGCCTCTGGCCATGAGCCGAGCGATCAGGACAAAGTGGTAAAAAGGCAGACGGAAGCCGGCTGCTTATGTAAGCCAGGCTGTTTGCGTCCATTGCTCAGCGCAGGTTTTCACTTGCTGCAGATAGCAAGATTTCTGTCTTGGCTACCAGACACAAACTCCATTTAGTTCTAATAAACAAAGCTTTGAAGAGGGTGAGAGAGGGCCGGCAAGCCCTGCAGCATGAATGATTCATTTGGGCCAAGAAGATAATATTTATTTAACTGATTTGACTATCTGTGTGTATGTCCTGGAGGGTTAAAGGGGAGGATGGTGTCTTGCCAAAGCCTGATGGGCAGATGTTTAGTGCTTGCCTGCGGGCCTGTAGCCAAGCTGGGATGGCAATATCCTGGAAGGAAAGGAAACAGTGCCCTTGGGTAGCAAGCCCAGGGCTCGGTGTGGGCACCGCAGCGGGGGACGCAGAGTGCAGGGAGCTGAGCCTTCTAAGACGGTGTTTGTTCTTTCCCTGCTGCCCAGATGTGCCGGTGGCCTCCGCACCAGTCACGGCCTTCTACCACGGTTGCATGACGCTGGAGGTCAACCAGAAGGCGCTGGACCTGGACGAGGCCTCTCACAAACACAGCGACATCACATCACACTCCTGCCCCCGTGTCGGGCAGGCCGGCCCCTAGACTGACCACTGCTGCAGGATGAGAAGCCACAAAGCACTCCTCACGCTTTCTTTTCAAAACAGGGAAGGGAAGGCATCAGCCACCCCAGCTCGCCTTGTGTGAGCAGCTCCCCAAAACACTGACTGCGCGCGAGCTGAGTTTCCTTCGAGATCTTTTCTTTGCCTTGTAATATATGTGTAAATAGTGGAGAGGACTAATGTTAACGACCCAGAAGCACTCCCCCCACCCCTCCAAAGCGTCCTGCGTGAAGCTGGGCTCCAAGGAGCCAACAGGAGGGTGGAGGCAGGAGGTCTGCACATGCCAGAGCGGACCCAGGAAAATAATTCTGTTATTTTTATTACCACATGCTTCTTTCTGACCTAAAACTATGGAAAAATAAAATATTTACAGAAACCTTTTTAACTCTGTGTGGGCAGGCTCTGCTGCTTGCATCTTTAGCACTCAGCAGCTTGGGGTAAAAGGACAGAAGAAAGCCTTGGTGCCGTTGGTCGGCAGCCTCGGGAGGCCTTGTACACGACCGTGACTTTTGCTAATGCTGACCCTGCGCAGAGCTGGCCAGTCTGTAAAAGAGATAAGCCCACTTTACTCAGGAAGAGGCCCTCTAGAGCAGGGCAGCAGCGGTGGGTAAATGAAAGAGCGCAGGGTCAGTACCTGCTCATTTCTCTCTGGACAAACCCCTTCACCTCTCAGCTTCACCTTTTCTCGGAGAGGCTGTGAGCAGAGCTGACATGGCACTTGGTCTGGTGTCAAGTGCGCTGGCATCAGGAGACCTGGTTCTACTTGCAGCTCTCACTGTGCCAGGCTCCTGGTCTGTACCTGACGGGTGGTAGAGTAGACCATCCTCTGTAGAGTAGACACTGACAGGCGGCAAAAGTCACAGAGGCTTGTGGTCCTCAGGGGGATACCAAGACGAGGTCGGAAGCTACCGTGGGACACATCCATTCTGTGCCTGATGTGACTGCTGGGGACAGGGCGTGTGCCCACAGCCGGTGGGGCCATTGCAGCAGGCTTTCAAGCAGAGGGTCCCAGAGATGTTTCCCACCTCTGGTGGGGGTTGTATCTGATGACTGAATAGTTCCTGCAAGACAGATTCTTCTGAGGCAGTCGAGCAAGTTTCCGATGTGTTTACTTTTCAGATCTTATTCCTCAGGAGGCAGTGAAGTGTCCCGTAGCCCTGTCATTTCTCATCATGGAGTTCATTCCTAAAAGCCTCACTAACTAAGCACAGAATCAGGCAGTCTGGGTTTGGGTGTCTTCACGTCCTCCTGGCTGCTGAACGTGAGTGTATAAGTCACAACTTGAACCGGAGATGAGCAGGGTTTGGAAGGGAAGGTAAAAGCCTGAAGAATCTACCCACAGCTACATGAGGCGCACATGAAAAGCAAAGTGGGCCGTGGCACCACTGGAGAAAGAGAAATTCCCCTCTAGATTTCTAGAAAAGGGGCATGGCCTCGAGGACCGTACCAGAGGCCCCTGCCTGGCTGTTGCTGAGGTGGAATGACTCCAAATGCACCAGGTGGGAGGAGACATTGTCCCTCTTTACCTGGTGGATGGCACACCCTTGAAGGGATGGAGGTTCCCACGATACTGGGAGAAGCTGGAAATCACAGACACCCATCAGGAGGGATCCCCGCACCCCCGGCCAAGCTCACTTCAGATGAATAAACAGGTGTGAAGATACAAAGATGAATAAACAGAAGGCGGAGGTGGTCAGGCCCCCTAAGTCACAGCAGGGCTAGCCAGAGTAACTGGGGTGAGCCCTACTGCGGGTGCATTCACCAATATGTTTGGGGCTCCTACTGCCCTGAACACACTCCTTTGCTCCCCAGCCCACCCCGCAATCCCATGTGTGTGTCAGGACACCCCCTCTGCCCAGCACACCATGGGGCATGGCACAGCTCCAACAGGCTATGCTGGCTGCGTCCTTTCTGTTGTTTTTTCTAAACCTTTGGCAACATCTGGATGGAAGTCCTGTTGACTCGGGACTTCAGAAAACTAGTCTAAGCGGTTCTTCAGGTAATTTTCCACATCAGCACAAGAGAAATAAGACGTTTGGAGAGCGCATGTCAGGCAGCCTCTGAGTCGCTCCAACCACATGTCCTCATGAAACATCCATCGCTAGCCAAGGTCCTGTGTGGAAGGACAGTCCTCACCCAGCCTCTTGGGTTTTCCCACTCTTGGTCTGTGACAGAGGTGGACACGTGCACCGGCTCACACTGTAAGTGGACCCCAAACTCAGGCTCCTTGTGCTGGCTCTGGGACAGGCAAGTGGCCTGGTTGGCTGGGCTGGTCAGGTCGGGGCTCAGAGCTGTCTGACGTAACGTCAGGCCATCCATGTGGGGCCTGACGGCCCAGTTCCTGGAAACCCTGGTGTTGAGCAGGAGGATCCAGGCAGGGATGCCCTCTGCTCAATGAGCAGGAGGTCTTACCCCAACTCTGATGCCCGTCCCTCCCTGCACCTCCAGCCGGCTGAGCACAGCTTTGAGAAGCGTGGGACGCACAGTGCCACCTTGCTGCTCACCAAGCTGGCCTCCTACAGCTGCAGGAACCCAAAGCCAGTGTGGGGGCCTGATCTGTTTCTCACCCTGTCACTGCAGCGTTTCCCGCAGTGCTCTCTGAGTTTTGTTCACTGTGGAGGCGGCTCTGGAATGTTCTTGTGGAATGCTCCCCTGGCCATCAAAAGTCTCTTCCAGCCAGCCTCAAGCCTCTCGAGAAGGCCAGGACGGCCAAAAGCAGGGAGGACACATGCTGAGCTCTGGGCTGAACAGTCGGTAAGCCTCACAGACACACATATCGGAGCCCAGCATCTTAAGGGCTTTCTCACCACCTTGGTTCATCTCCTGTCCAGGGAGAACTAGGCACACATCTGTTTCCTGGTGTGGTTTCCTTAGACTTCCACTTGGGTGCCAGAGGTTATTCTAACTATTGCCAAGAAAAAGCTTCTAGCAAGTACAGAGCCAAATGCTGCGATACATTTCCCAGCTGTGCCAGCCAGGTTGGTGTCCTCGCCGCTACCCAGGCCGGGCAGGGCTGGGCTGCAGAGGAGGCTGTGACAGATGGGAGTTCCATGTCTTCTGAGTCTGCTCAATGGAGGAGGAGCTGGGAGGACGTGGATGGAGTATGAACTGGATTATGCTGTTGACATATTTATGGTCTGAGTTGATTTCAGAGATTTTTTTCTAATAGAAGAGCTGTAATAATTTGTTGTTGTTGTTCTTTGTGTGTGTGTTTAGGACACTATTGATTGAGAATTCTTTTTTGTGTGGAGGGCTATTCTGTGCATTTAGGTCACTTAGTAGCATTCCTGCCATCTACTCATTAGATGCCAATAGTACACCATACCCACCCAACACACACATGCACTTATAACAATTAAAAATGTCTCGAGACATTGTCAGATGTCCCCTGGGCTCAAAATCATCACTGCATTAAAAAAAAAAGGAAATTTGACCCCTACCTCATATAAGGCAGAAAGTTAGCTCCAGGCAGAGTACATGTTAGGCAGAGTATAAGCCTAAAAGTAATCTATAAAGCATTTAGAAGATAATGTATAACTATAGCTTGTGGGCCCTGTGTGATCTAGCTTTGTTTTTGTTAATAAAGTTTTATTGGACACAGTCACACCCATTAATTTACTATTGTCTACAGCTTCTTTTATAGTAAAATGGCAGAGTTGAGTAGTTCCTACACACCTACCGGTCCTCAAAAAAACCTAAAATACTATCTAGCCCTTTACAGAAAAAGTTTGCTGACCCCCATGATACAAGAATGTTTTCATAACATAGGGTAGAGAAATATTTCTTAAATAAAACAAAATGTTCTAATGACAAAAGATTTTAAAATGGGCTATATTAAAATTGAGAACTTCAAGAAGAACAAAGTGGAGGATGCTACCTGACTTCACGACTTATTATAAAGCTACAGTAATCAATACAGCCTGGTACTGACAAAAGAGTAAACAAACAGATCAAGAATAGAAAGTTCAGAATAGACCCACGTAAATACAGTCAACTGCTCTTTGACAAAGGAGCAAAGGCAACACAATAGAGCAAAGACAGTCTTTTCAATAAACGGTGCCAGAACAACTGGATATCCACATGCAAAAAATGAATCTAGACACAGACCTTATACCTTTCATAAAAATTAACTCAAAATGGATCACAGACCTAAATATAAAGCACAAAACCAATAAAACTCCTAGAAGACAGCATATAAGAAAAATCTACATGACCTTGGATGTGGCGATGACTTTTTAGGTACATCACAGGCACAATCCATGAAAGAAAGACTCGATGAGCTGGACTTCGTTAAAGTTAAAACTGCTGCTCTGAAAAAGACACTGTCACGGGAATGAAAAGATAAGCCACAGACTGGGAGGAAATATTTGCAAAACACACATCTGATAAAGGACTGTTATCTAAACTGTACAAAGAACTTAAAACTCAAAAATAAGAAAGCAAACAACCCAATTAAAAAATGGGCCAAAGATTTTACCAGATACCTCACCAAAGAAGATATTGCAGATGACAAATAAGCACATAAAAAGATGCTCTGAATCATAAGTCATCAGGGAAATGCAAATTAAAACAATACGGAGATACCACTAAACACTGTAATGACCAAAATCCAGAACACCGACACCACCAAATGCTGCTGAGGAAGTGGAGCAGCAGGAACCTCATTCAGTGCGGATGGGGCTGCACAAAGGAACAGCCACTTTGGAGGACAGTTTGGTGGTTCCTGGCAAAACTAAACATACTCTTACCATATGATCCAGTAATCATGCTCCTTAGTGTTTACCCAAAGGAGTTGAAAAATTATGTCCACATAAACCTGCACATAGATGTTTATAGTAGCTTTATTCATAACTGTCCAAACTTGGAAGCAACCAAGATGTTTTTCAATAGGTGATGGATAAATAAACTGTGGTCCATCCAGACAATGGAATATTATTAGTACTAAAATTAAATGAGCTATCAAGCCATGAAAAGACTCGCGGAATCTTGGATGCATATAACTAAGTCAAAGAAGCCAATGTGGGGGCCGGCCCGGTGGCTCAGGCGGTTGGAGCTCCGAGCTCCTAACTCCAGGGGCTGCCAGTTCGATTCCCACATGGGCCAGTGGGCTCTCAACCACAATGTTGCCGGTTCAACTCCCGCAAGGGATGGTGGGCTCTGCCCCCGGCAACTAGTAACGGCAACTGGACCTGGAGCTGAGCTGCGCCTGCCACAACTAAGATTGAAAGGACAACAACTTGATTTGGGAAAAAAAAGTCCTGGAAGTACACACTGTTCCCCAATCAAGTCCTGTTCCCCTTCCCCAATGAAATCTTTAAGAAAAAAAAGAAGCCAATGTGAAAAGGCTACACACTGTATGATTTCTAACTATATGACATTCTGGAAAAAACAAAACTATAGAGACACTACAAAGATCAGTGGTTGTCAGGAGGTGGAGGGGGCATGAATAGCAGGAGCACAAAGTATTTTAAGGGCAGTGGAACTACTCTGTATGACACCACAATATACGGTCGTTATACATTTGTCGAAACCCACAGAGTGTACAACACCAAGAATGAACCCTAATGTAAACGATGAACTTTGGGTGATAACGATGTGACAATGTTGATTCATCAATTAAAAAGCTTTAGAAAATGGGTAAGGGAAATACATATATAACTGTTGCCACCTAAAAAGTCACTAATTGAGTGAGAACTCGGCCCCCTGGACTTTTTTCTCCCGTGAGTCAGAACAGATTGGTCCAGCATTTCCCCTAAAATTCAGAGGGCATCTCTGCCCCGCCACCTTTGTGTTTGCATCCCCATTACCAGCAGTGGCAGAGTCTGGCTGCAGAAGTTTGGGACAGGGCAGGAGTAGGGAGGGCAGGGCAGTGTTGGGTGACCACAGGCTGCTCAAGACCGGACTAAGGGTCATTTTTTATGGTGACAATGATGGTAACTATCTTGTTAGCTGAGCATGTGCTATACCCTGCCACTTCATAAATGCTTCACATGCATTCCTGTCACACCCCTTTTGCACTGAGATACAATTCACACACCATAATATTCACCCTTTAAGAGTATACAATTTGGTGGGTTTTAGCTAAGTCACAAGGTTGTGCAACCATCACCACTACCTAGTTCCAGAACATTTCCATCACACCACAAGGGAACCCTGTACCCATCAGTAGCCTCCAGCCCAGGTTCCCTGAGTGTGTACTGCAGTCTGCAATCAGGAATAAGGCAGGGTACACTCAGCAGAAGACCCACCCCGGGGTGGGGGGTGGGGGCGGGGTGTGTATGTGTGTGTGTGTGTGTGTGTGTGTGCGCCCATCAGAGCTGTGGGTCCTGTTGAGCCTCAAGACTCAGGCAGAGCCAGGCCAGGGTCCATCCCTGTGAGGCAAAGATTTTGGCAGAGATGGTCCCCGCCCCCCAGGGATGGTACCCAGAGTACAATGGAGTCTGGGTATGGCCAGGTGCTGTGTGCCAGGGGTAGAGGAGCTGTCCCTGAGGTCTGGGGGGCCAGGTGTGGGTACATGCAGTGTGCAGGGGGTGGGGGAGGTGTCCTAGGGACTGGGGACCAGGTGTGGGTACATGCAGTGTGCAGGGGGTGGCGGAGGTGTCCTAGGGACTGGCTGGGATTGGAGGGCAGTGTGGGAGCCACCTCCAGGCTGGAAGTGGAATTTATTCACATTCTTTGTGGTTGGGCAAGGGATAAAGACATTTTTGTGGGCAAGAGCAAAATTGTTGGCCTTGGAGCTTAATATTTTTTATCAGTCTTGGCTCTAGTCTAGATTAAAACACTTCGCAGGGTAGACAGAAGTGGGTTTGGTAACACTGGTGTGAATAGCCTGGGGAAATACTGACGCCACTGCATATGTCTCTGACCCTGGGTCATGTATGGAGGTCGAAGGTTGTCCCTGTGTTCTCTGGCACCCAGCTGCCTTCTGGGGATTGGTGGCCTGGGTCCAGTTGGCACAAACTTGCTGCCAGATCTGCAATTTGGCTTCTCTGCTGTTAGCACCCAGGGCACCCTGATGAGGCCCGATCCCCAGTCCTCAGGGGGATGGGCCTCTATCCCTTTCAGGCCCCGCAGGTGCTCTGAACGTGCTTGGGATTCATGCAGCCAACCTTTCTCCCCTGTGCAGGTGCTCTTGGAACAAGGAACCTACCAAAGATTCAACATCTTAGATTGCAAAGACCTCCTGATTTGGTTGAATAGTGTTGGTTCTTAAACTCCAGACAGAGGAGTGTTGCTCTTTGATGTACTTGCTGTGTGACCCCAGATGTGTCAGCCACATGGGGGGGGGGGGTAGCATGGCAGCTCTGCCAGCTTATTATTATTACTAATATTCAGACAGAGGCCAGGTCAGCGCTTCGTGCCTAGGGGCCCCCATTCTAGTTTCCACTCCCCAGATCCCTAATCAGATGGCCCGCTTCTGAGCTCTGACATTGCGTTAGTCTTCATGTGGCCACATTTCCTACTCTCCACAGTCTCAACTAATAAAAGGAACTTTCCTCTTAATGACAAATGCCTTCTTTCCCATTTAAAAACCCAGAGGGTGGGCACCTCCTGTCTTTGCAGCTAGGAAGTGGGGGACTACGTCCTGGTCCTGCCGAGGCCAGGCTGTGCTGGGCCACGATCAGATCAGCTTATCCTGGAAAAACTTGGGCACGAGAGTCTAAATGTAACAGCAGAGTAGTCATACTAACTCAAGACAGCTCACCACCCCGGTGACCAGGCCTTTTGCTTCCGGGTCCTTAATCAATAGCCTCTTCAAGATCAATTAGCCAGACTCCTGGGGCCTGCCTCACCCTGCGTTTGCTATATTCCACGTGTGTCGCTTCCTTATTTGCACATGTGTGTTTGCCTTTTTTAGAAGAAACTCTATGTGCTCAGAAAATTGAATGTGAGATATTTCTATACGGGGCTGAGAATCTTTTGTCTGTTAGACAGAACTGTATTCACAGCCAGCAGGGGGAGCAGGAGACTGTGTCTTAAAAAAAGCTCCTTTCCCTCCCTCTTTCCTCCTTCCCCTTCTCCTCCTTCCTATCTCTTTTCCTCAGTGATCTAGAACTGTTATCTAGGGCACTGGTCTGTCACTCAACACAGATCTGATCATCTACAAGGTCTGTGCTCACCTACTGTCTCAGGTGGGCACATATGGGGCCCTCGTTCAATAGCTACTGGTCTGTAATAGGCAGAGCTGCACCCCAGGCTGGGGCTGAAAGGCCTGAGAAGCTGTCCACTCCAGTGGCTACTTAGAGCAGAGACTGACTCTTAGCGGCAACCTCACGGGTGTCCTACGGAGCATACCACGTGGCCTCCAGAACACTTCATGAAGGACGACAGCTGGAAGCCAAGATGCCTTAAATAGGGAACACATAGCCTCAGGTAGCAACCCCTCTCCAGGTGTGATGGCGGATTTGGAAAAGACAACACACACACACAGACTGCAGTTAGCTCGCAGGCCTTGGAAGCAGCATTTTATATTTGAGCCAGAGCGTCTTTTTGTTCTGAGCAAATAAATGCCAGGAGAACACAGCACTGAGGGTGGAGACCCTACCCCTTCTTGGGGACACACATAAATATATAAACATTCAACACATTTCCTTTAAAAATGATCCTTACCAGTGGATACCCCTGGTCATATTCCCTTTGCAAAATGATAATACTAATAACTAACTAGGAGGAAATGAAACTTGGGTTTTTGTAAGCAATGACAGGACACCAGAGCAAGGAGGCTACAGGTAGATATTTTAGCTCCATTTGGTGTCTGGTTGAAATGCTGGGTGAGGAGCCAAGCAGAGGTGTCGCCCAGGCCTCGGTCACCTGGAGCTCTGTCCTTACCCCTGGTCCTGGCCTCTCCTTGCTATGGATGTGCCCAGGGAGGAAAGGAGGATACAGACTTCTGGAACATTCTCCTGATGTCTCTAGGAGGTTGGCCACAGAAGCAGGTTTTGTAGACGCTGCTTTGTTTTTTTAACAAGTAAAAAAAAAATATTTTTCAAATCTATCCCCTCTGTGTCATGGTGCGTAGGGGGGAGGCTTTTCCCCCGGGAGGAAAGGAGCTGGGGCATAGAGAGGTGGGGCATTGGGCGGAAGCCCGAAGCTGGAGCTGGACTGGGACGGAGGCTGTGCGTCCTCGGACAGAGAGAGGTCCGTGGAGGGCGAGGCTGGGAAGCTGCTGGACGGCTGCAATTGAACAGAAAAGGCTTCCTCAGTCAGGGGAGAGGGCTTGCCACATACACACAGTCCATGCGGAGAGCTCCTAAAAGGGCTCACCTGGGGCTCAGGCTACCCCCAAGACCTGAGTCACCCACCTAAGCAAGGCCCTTCTAGTGAGAAGGCTCCCTGATCAGAGCACATTCCCAGGGCAGCTGGAGGGAGGGCCCGTCCTGCCCAGCTGGAGCCTCCTTTGCACAAGCTGGGCTCCTACAGCAGTCTGTGGAAACACCCCTCTGTGGGAGTCTTCAGATTTCCCAGCCCCAGTCTCCTACTGTGCATGAGTCTTGACTTTCCAAGGGATGGCATTTTACCTGACACCGGGATGCACAGGAGGGTGGGCATATACAAGGAGGAGGCTGGCCAGCTTATTTGGGAGTCCCTGGGTTCACCCAATACTTCGTACTTTAAGGAAAAAAACCAAGAGCTCAGCATTTTCAACATAGTGTGATCATTAATTTTACGTGCCAGCTTGGCCAGGCCTCGGTGCCCAGATGTTTGGTCAAACATCAGTCTGGATGTTGCTGTGAAGGTATTTGGTAGATGTGATTAACACTGAATTCATTCGACTTTGAATAAAGCAGGTCACCTTCCATGATGTTGGTGGGCCTCATCCAATCAGTTGAAGGCCTCAAGAGGAAAAGACAGGTGCCTGGGCAAGAGGGGATTCTGCCTTTGGACTTCAAACAGCAAGATCCATTCTTTCCTGGGTCTCCAGCCTGCCATCCTGCCCTGCAGGTTTTGGACTCTCTCTCTTTATTTCTCTACCTATATATCTCTTTTATACTTATGTCTATGTCTGTATATGTGCATCCATCCTGTTGGTTCTGTTTCATTGGAGAACCCTGACTAATACACAGAATCAAGTCAAAGTGGTTCTGAGAAGGAAAATCTCGGGGCATGGCACAGATGTTAAATCAATAAAATTTCCAGTTTTTCCACCTGCCAACAAACCTCTTAAATTTTTTTCCTTAAGTTCTAAGGCTTGAAAACACCTACTTAAACCAATATTTTAATAAATTAAGCAAACACTCCCTTCTGTGAAATAACACAGGGTGAGCGTTTAAGGGCTTTATCTGCAGCCAGTGCTGTCTCATTCTTTTGCTCTCTGTGGCCAGGTGCCTGGGGCCCCAAGAGGCCAACCTATTTGCCATGCCTCTTCCTGGAGACTTCCCTACTGTGACCTCAGGATTCTGAAAAGAGAATGTCGTCCGGAGCAGTAACAGAAGCCAAAAATGTCACTCCGCTCAGGGTTGATGGCTTGGGCTCTCGGGACCTGACAGCCCAGGGCCCACGCCCACCTTTGTTTCTTTCTTTTTCTCAAACTTACAGTTCTTCTGACCACAGGGACAAAGGAAACCTCTAGAGAATGTTCTCTCATTTCTGCTGGGAGCTCCCAGATCCTACCAAGCATGTGTCTGCTCAGTTCTTCACTGGAAATGAACACCTGAGAGAACCACAGCACACACAACCCCAGACCACGGAGTAAACCACCAGGAACCACAGCGTAAACCACCAGGAACCATGGCGTAAACCACCAGGAACCACGGAGTAAACCACCAGGAACCACGGAGTAAACCACCAGGAACCACGGCGTAAACCACCAGGAACCACGGAATAAACCACCAGGAACCATGGAGTAAATCACCACGAACCACATCGTAAACCACCAGGAACCACGGAGTAAACCACCAGGAACCACAGCGTAAACCACCAGGAACCACGGAGTAAACCACCAGGAACCACGGAGTAAACCACCAGGAACCACGGAGTAAACCACCAGGAACCACGGAGTAAACCACCAGGAACCACGGAGTAAACCACCAGGAACCACGGAGTAAACCACCAGGAACCACGGAGTAACCATCAGGAACCACGGAATAAACCACCAGGAACCATGGAGTAAACCACCAGGAACCACGGAGTAAACCACCAGGAACCACGGAGTAAACCACCAGGAACCACGGAGTAACCACCAGGAACCACGGAATAAACCACCAGGAACCACACAGTAAACCACCAGGAACCACGGAGTAAACCACCACAAACCACACAGTAAACCACCAGGAATCACAGAGTAAAGCATCAGGAACCACACAATAAGCCACCATGGATCATGGATTAAACCGCCATGAAGCATGGAGTAACATACCAGAGTAAATTACCCTGACAGGCAGGGCCTCTCCAGGACAGGCTCTGCGGCCCACACAGGCACCCCCACCAGGGGAGTGGACGAGAAATCCGTTAGTTACAGGATGTGAACTCAATTTCTGCTTATGTCCTTGTTCATAAACACTCATCAATGCCAAGTTCTTCCCTGATTTTCCTGACCAAACAACTGTTGGAAGCAAGAAAGATGGATTCCCTTTAAGATTTTTCTCTTGGCCAACTACTCAGAACAGGCCCCCAACAGCTATCTCACTCCCTGCTATTATGTGGGAGTATTTTTTCTGCTTCTAATGACTTCAACAGAACACTTAAAGTATTCCCTTTCCCTCACGGTTGGTCAGCAGAAACAAGCATCAATTCTGGTGTTTTTCTCTTAAGGAAACACATGAAGCCTCATTGATTTGTCCTCTCCTCAAAATCTGATTATTGATGTATATGTAGTTATGCTCCACATGAGCTGGCAATAAAAGCTGATGAGGCTACTGGGAGGAAATCACAGGCCTCTCCCGGAAGGTAAAGAGGGGGCAGCTGCTGTTTGTGAAGAGCCAGAGGTCCCTGAAGGTGAACGAGGATGGAATATGATACCGGAATAAAGCGAATCCACTCATCAGCACCATGTTTTACGGACGGGAGACCATCTGCCCACATCCTACACTCCTACAAAGATCACCTCTGTCTCCTAAGGAAACATGTCATACCTGCAAGAGCAGGGCGCCCGCCCAGCGCCCCCAAATCAGGCTCCAGACTTATCAAGAGCCCCACCCTACAGGACCAGTTATCTGGTGCTGGTTCCTTCAATTGACATAGGAAGCTGTGTGACTTCATAACAAATGATCAGGGTCTGACCCCCCCCCCCAACCCCACCCCTGTTTATCCACAGCCATCCCCCTCTGCCCAAGCACAGAAACACAATTCCTCACATATTTTAATACTGTCGCTTCCTAGAACTTGTTGGCGCTTGGTGTAACCATTAACAAAGGCACAAGAATGTGTACTGAGTCCATCTGGCTGCCCCATCCCAAAATGGAAGCCTAGTTAAGTTGTCTGGACCAGTGGTTCTCACCTTTGCTCCCTGAAGACAGTGGGCAACATCTGGATACATTTGTTGGTTGTCACAACAGGGTTGTACTGGCAGCTGGTGGGTGAGGGCCAGGGACACCACCTGACATCCTACAGCGCACAGGGCAGCCCCACCCTACAGAGCCCCTGGCCCGCATATCCACAGCGCCACAGCTGAGGGCGCCTGGTCTGGAGTCCATAAGGGGACAGATTTTCAGGGTCTATTTAAACCATGGCATAGACAGAAGCTTCCTAGCATATAAACAGGGACAAGCCAAAACCATGAATGGAAATGGAAGGACAAAGCAAATGCCCTCTAAACAAGGTTTCGCCCCACCAAATATCCGTCTTCCTACAACAGCCCCCAAGACCGATAGCATTATACAAGGTGAATCTGTTAACACAAAATCGCCACTTTTGGGGGTCACGTGTGGTTGGGTACTGGCAAATGCATATGGCTCCAGCTCAACACCTTTGTATGTTGACAGGATCCAGGCGCGTGCGGTATGTTCCCACTCACTCTGGCCTGGATTTTGCAGCAAACTTTTGTTGGACAAGATTATGGATTAGAAACGGGTAGAGGCCCAAAGGACACCAATGGCTGAGTCGCTAAGGCCATGCGGAACAAAGGATGCCCAAAATGCCAAACGGGGCCATTGAGCATCTGTGTGAGAGGCCCATGTACAGAATGACCCAGCACATCTCCCCTCAGATGGTCCCCAACACCCTTCCCAGTCCACGCAGGCTCCGCCACCAATTACCTACATCAGGAGAGGGGACGCGCTAGGTCAACCCTCTCTTTCCTCAACCCAAGCCCCCCTCCGAGTCCCATCCCACCAGTGCTGCCTTGCGTGACTGCTGTCCGTGATGTGAGCACACAGCCTTCGGCAGGTGACGCTTGGCCTACCTGGAGAGGCAGAGGGTAGGGCGAGCAGGTGGGGAGGGTTGCGGGTGCCGGGCCAAAGCCCGCGTAGGCCAGGATGTGATGAGCAGGGTTGTAGAGGATCTGAGGTGGCGCAGACGTCCCGTAGGCCAGCTGGGACAGAGGGACCTGCCACAGAGAATGGAGACATGTCAGCTGGCCCTCCCAAAGGCTGGCACCCTCAGTCTCGAGCTGTCCCTCCGGGGAGACCTGTCCTCAAGCCTTCAAAAAGGTGGAGTCCATCCTTCTCCTGAATCTGCCAGTGGGAGGTGCTGAGTCCTCAGAGCAATAGTTCTCAGAGCAGAACTAAACATCTGAAAACAGGGCTTCTTTTTGCTTTTTATTTTCTTTGTTTGTCCCAGAGGCCCACCCTGATGTCAGGTTAGGCCCAGGCTCTCTGATGCTTTTTGAAAAAGCAAGGAAACCACCAGTCCCTCTCGAGGCACCTCCCAACACCGCAGCTTCAGCCACCGCGGGTGGACTGACACCACACGTGCTCTCACACCTGCTCAGCTATGTGTGCTTCCCACAGGTGCCTCCCCAGGGGCTTCTGCAGAAATGAAAATAAAACCGAAGTATTCCCAACTCCTCAGCGCGTGTGCTTTGTTAGCTCGCTTAGAGGCTATAATTCTCGAAAAGAGGATATGGGCCTGATTCCCAGCCACCTTCTCATCCCCCAGACAAGACAGACCACAGGATGGACCCCTCCCAGAGGGAGACCAGTTGCTCACATGGGGTGCTCAAGGGATTCCCAGACCAGAAGTGTGTCCCTCCCTAAGAGGACAGAACCTGGACCCCACCTGACACCTGTAGGGCAGACACTGCCATGACAGAGAGAAGCTGGGACAGCAGAGGTGGGTTTTCTGAAAACTCGTCACTACCCAGTGAAGGTCCCGAGGAGTGGTGGTGGGAGAGAAGGGAAGGCCGTAACCTGGAAGCAGGCCCCAGAACTTCAGGGCAATGCTAACCAGCCAGGGAGGGCACAGGCCGGGAGGAGATGGCAGTGGGAGCCGAGAACTCACCCAGAGCTGCCTCTGCCTGCTTGCCACCTGACAGCCGAGGGGAGACATCAGGGTCTGTGCCTGGGTTCTCACTGCCCTACCTCGCCCAGGGCCCACCTTCTGCACATCCCGAGCTCCAACACCCCCTCCACCACCCCCACCCCAAAATGCAGGCATCCCCCGGGAAGGAGCATGGATTAAACAATAACAGTTATTATTCTCCTGCCAGGCCCAGCCCTGTGCTCTTGCAGCAGGAGTTCAGCACAAATCTGCTGCACACTGTTGAATCTGTTTCATGAGTTAGACTCAGAGAAGCGAATGGGGCAGCCCGAAAACAGGGAGACAGACGGAAATCTCAGGGCAGGGCCCGCACTCCCAGCTGCCTTGATGCCATATTCATGAACAAACACTGTGGAGAGCCTACTGCGGGAGCCAGGAGGGTCTAACCGCTATCCTGGCACAGCTGGAACTGGGCCCCACAGAGGGGTTGGGGGGGCATCCTGGCCGGAGGGAACAGCTGCAGCTAGAGGCCTGGGGCCTTGAGCCAAGCAGGAGTGGTAAAGGTTGAGGGCTGAGGGTCACAGAGGACCTCGTGGGCCGGAGAGAAGCCTGCCTGGCCTTGCTCAGCATTTGTGCCATTTCAGGGTTTGGGGAGGATCAGGCAGGGTGGGGAGTCTCCCATGAGGGAGCTAAACATTTTGGCAGGGCTGTTCCAGTCTGGAGAACTGACAGTCACTCTGTCTGTGGGGGGCACTGCAAAGCCTCGCCTGACGTTGGCCCCTATCTGCCTGGTCTTGTCCTGACTGCTTGTCCACATTTCTTGCCCTTGAGCATGACCATGTGAGTAACCATGAGGAGACCCCAGCGGGGCCAGCAGGACTGTCCACCTGCATTTCTCAATGTGCCTGAGGCTCATTGTAGACCCTTCCTCACTAAACTGGGTTTAAATGACTGTGTATGTAAATGTTGCCTTGTTACCGAGACACCGGCCTCAGGAGACTCTGTGCAGACCCTGGAGACACCTCACAGCCCGCCTGCTGGGTACATGAGATACCCCTATGGCACCCACCTCGTGGCAAGCATCTGGCAGCCTGCATATGAAGCCCTCATACGCCGAGAGGGCACACACAGCTTTCAGCTGGTTAATGAAGGGCCTTCATTTCTTAAATTTTTAAATTATAAAATCCATTAAACTTATAGGAGTATCTACTTGGTGGGTGTAAAATTTTAAGGGATCACCTTTCTTGCTTCTTACAACACCCCAGAGCTTTGGCTTTGAGAAAGAAAATTGTCTAGAGCAGAGTTTAGACACAACTCTAGTCTGGCATGACCAGTGGCTCTTCTGGGCCATCACTACGTTCCCAATAGAACTCCCCAGCAATTTTATTATAAACTCTAATGAACAAAAGAGCCCCTTCTGGAAAACCCACTGGGCTGACTGCTGTCCCAACAACCTTCACCCAGACCTGCAGGGACAACAGAACTCTAACTAGACACATTGGGTAACCAATCTCCAATCTAACCTTGCTCTTCTCCTAGAAAAGCTGCCAAGAGAGCAAAATGAACAGGCTACAGCAGAAAAAGACCCTAGACTGAGGATTTTCACAGAAGGCACCCGTGGGCCCTCTGTGGACCCCAGGCAGCCTGACCTGGGAGACCTGTTAACGCCCACTGCAGACTTTGCTGAAGGCCTGGTGATGGCGACTTTCATCCTTGAAGGATGCTTGTCTTGTATGAGTTTGGACATCTTGTGACCAAGGTCTGAACTTGGAGAGGCCATCTGCACCTTCTAGGGTGGCAGCCAGGAGAAGGTTTGGTTCCTAGGGCATACCAGGATCTCCCACGGTATTTCAGGTTTTATCTAGGGAAACAAAACCTTCAAGACAATCACAGAACTCAGGAGGGCTCCAGACTAAGCTACTAAAAATGGTCAATGACCAAAGTCTCCAGAGTAGCTGGGTAGCAAGAGATCACTCAGGAAGAGTTTTAGCTGCAACGGCTGGTTTGGGTTTGGCCCACAGGGGACTTGTCTGCATATGTTAGGACTGGCCTTCGAGCTAGAATCGGGTAATGGGTGGGTGGCTCCTGTCTCGGAGCTGTCCTGTGCCCGCCTTGATGTCTGATGATGACACCCGGGGTTGCCCCTTGGCCTGTGGCAGCACCCTGTGGATGAAGGAGGCTTGCAGCAAATGTACTATCTGTGCCCTGCGTGAGCCGATCTAGTGTGGAACAAAGCAGTTCCACAGGGAGAGAACAGAAGGGGGGCTCTTCCCAGGCCAGCCCCATCTGTGAGGTGTTTTCCTGTGAAAAGAGCCATGTTGAGGGCACTGCCTCACAGAAGGACTCAGATAAAGCAGCCTTCACCGCACGGCCCCTGCGGTCACTGCCCCTTCCTGGAGCCGCTGACACTTGAGGCCCAAACTCTAAAGCACCTGTTCTGCAGGGTTCTCATATTAGAATCTCCTCCAAGGTTAGGAAAATGCAGACGCCAGCTACCCCCGCCCCCCATCCCCAGATCTACCAAATCAGAGGCTCCATGTACAGTTGGGGTGAGAAGTGGTAGGACAGACACATCAGAGCGTAAAGTTCTGGTCCTCCCTCTCTGTAGCTGAACTTCCATTTCCTACATGGGATCGTGGAGCACAAGCCTCCGAGGGAGGAGGAGAGGAAAGTGTGTGAACAGGACCTGTTTCCAGAAATGACCAGTGAAGGCTTGTTGTCATTATCACATATAATGGTGATAATGCTTCTCAGGAGCCTGTTTCCCCATTTGCGCAGGAGGATAATGAAACCCCTCTTGCCTGCCTCAGAGAACATGGGCCCCGAAGCCCTGCTCCGCCTGCAGTGCTGTCACTGCTCCGCACCCGAGTGGCACTACTCACCATGTCCTTGAAAGCGCCCAGGACGGCTGCTGTGACAATGCCCAGGAGCAGGCCCAGGACGTTCAGGACGGTGGAGGCCCAGAGCAGGCGGTGGAGGTGGAGCACGTCCCGACAGCTGCTCACACCCACAAACTCGTAGTACGTGGGCGAGTACTCAGTGCTGCACATGGGGAGGGAACAACAACGTCACCTGTGAGGAGGTGAGCAGGGCTGGCACCAGATACACTGAAGCCAGACAAGCTGCGGTCTTTGCACGAAGGCCCTGAGGGGCCTGTTGGCTATGGCAGGAAGAGGCATCACCCCGCTGTACCCTGAGGCCCTGGCAGCAAGGCTGTCCCCAGAAGGTTAAGCAACCGCAGGAGTGTGGAAAAGGAGCCCAGGCCTTGGAGCAGGGAGGACAGAACCATCATCGTGCCCCCTCCCCAAACACTGGCCCTGCAGAGGGCAACGGGGCTCCAGCTGAGTTACCCTCAGAGCAGGCAGGGCATAAAGGCTGGCAGCTGAGTTCTGCCAACCTGGCCACCCTGGCAGAGGGGGTTCATCCTGGCCCTCACGACATGGACTGAGGTGGTCTATGCAGGGCCTTGGACCGCAGCATTGTGGCTGTGGGCCCGCAGCCTGAGTTGCAAGAATCTGCGAGGGCAGCCACCATAATCCACACACATGCTGCTCCTCCGTTTTGTCTTGGAAATAAGAAGGGACCCTCTTCTTGGGGGACAGGGTGCAGCCTAAACCCCTGGATTTTTCAACAACTCAGGGGAGGGTTCCCCAAGAGGCAAACACTAAACTTCCCACTGGCTTTAATGTAGGTGTTCAAGCTATTAATACAAAATATAAAAGACAATGGGGGGAGGGTTCCATTCTGCAAGAAAGGGGCTTGGAACTTGCACTGAGTTCTCACAGCAAGAAAAATGCTGAACAGACTGAAAATATCAACAACTCTTCTTGCATCATAAGAGGAGAGGATGGAGGACAAATTGCTGTCCCCCAGATGGGAGACAGACTCCAGCCCTGCTTAGTAAGTACCTGGAGCAGAGACTCAAGAGCAGGAACACCATGGGACTGAGGGCTAGAGTTAGAAAACTGACCTGTGGTGGACAAACTGCTGTGGGCAAGTCTGAGCATTAAAACCTGCAGGAGGGCAGTCATGGGGCCCTCACAATATTATGAGATTCACCTCAGGAGCTCAACCAGGTTCTCACACTAAACACCAGAGAAAAGTGCCCTCGGGCTTCCCGCAGAGGCAGGAAAAGGACCCATGCGGAAACAATCAGAGCCTTGGTTCTCAACCAGCCCCGTCCTCAGGAGAAACTAGTCAACCAGAGCCTAACCAGCTGGGGTATTATCAAGGGACATGCCCAGCTCCAGCCCGGCTTAGCCCTCTGTCCCAGCGAAGGGGGGAGAAGAACCTGAGAACCGCTGGTTCACAGTGCAGTCACAGGCTCACTGATAGAGACACAATCCCGGGGCTTACAGAATGCTGCCCCTCCCCCACAGCTCACCACTTCACTGCACCTCAGCTTCTCATCTGTGAAACAGAGCCCATGCCCTTTCCTCACATACATGTCTGAGGACTACAGGAGATGACACAGGTGCTCTGTCCAAGGACAGGGAGGACGAGAGCAGAGGGGAGGAGGGCGGGACGGCAGGAGGGGCTGCCAGAGGAAATGTCCAAGTGCGTAGGGGTCTTGACCCTCATCGGGCACCCTCCCCTGCCCCACACCCACCTCACTCACCTCTGGCAGTTGTAGAGGTCACAGCAGTAGCACGTGTTGCTCTTCACCTTCAGCTGGCACTTGCCATTCAGGGAGTGACAAGTGACCTGCAAACAGAGAGACCTTGTCAGTTCTCAAGGACCTGTCCCCCACGTGCTCACTCTTTCTCACCCCAGAGTGGGCAGGGCTGCCTCCTTGAGAGGCAGAACCCAGCCACTGTGCCCTCGTCAGTCAGGCAGCTCACCTTTATGAGCCCACGCTTCCTTTCCTCACCCTCCCCTCCCTTCCCCAGGCCAGGTGCAGCAGGGCCCTGCCCTACAGGGGGCGTTAGAAGACCAGGCTCAGCCCTGCCAGGGGATCCATGCGACAACAGCTGCTGGACAAGGAGAGGATTCTGGGTACCATGCCTCCAGGCAGAGACCCCTCCAGGTGAAGATTTGTCCAGATGGGGACCCGCCCAGGTGGGGATTCCTCCAGGCAGGGACCCCTCCAGGGTAGAATAGGTGAGGACTCCTTGAGATGGGAATCCCTTCAGGTAGGACTCCTCCAGGTGAAGACAGGCAGGGACACCTCCCGGCAGGGACAGGTGAGGCCTCCTCCAAGTGGGACCCCTCCAGGCGGGGACTTGTCCAGGTGGGGATAGGTGGAAGCTCCTCCTCATGGGCCCCCCCAGGGGGACCCTTTCCTGAGCACACAGCGGACGGCTCCCAGTAGCCTGATCTGGCCAGGGTGGCCCCTACCTAAGCCACACGGAGGCCTCCCCTCAGGCAGCAAATGTCTGGAAGATATTTAATGTTAAAGGAGCAAGATTGGGGCAAGAACTCGTGATTTCTTCCTTCCCTCAGCGCTGTTTCATGTGGGGGTATGAACCGTGCCACCTACATTTGGGCAGTAAGTGGGGCATCGACCATCCTGACTTCGGAAGGAGGACAGGGACGTTTGGCGAGAAGAAGGACCTTCCAAGGGAGGATCGTGCACCAAGTGATGGGCAGGGATTCGAGCAGATTCTCCAAGCTCCCTCTCTCTCTCTCTGTAAGATCTGAGGGCACTGGGAGAGGCAGAGACCCAGGCACACCAGAGGTCCTAGAGCCTCCCTGGGGCCCTGGTGGGTCGGGAAGCTTTGGAGATCTTGGCCCTTCTTCAAGCGGCCCATTGGACTTGTGGCCTTTTATTCAAGGTTCGTGGTTAACTTCTAGAAATCATGCAAATTGGCAATGAGACACTCTAGAGTGCTTGAGAAGGGTAGTAGAAAGATTAATTTGGAAATGGTATGGGAAACAGTCCCGAAGGGGCAGAGACCAGAGACAGGCCAGTGGGAGTCATGAAAGTAGCCCCAGTGTGACTGAGACCCAGAAGGGGACCGGGGCTGGGAGGCATCACAGGTGAGAAGTGGAGGACTGATGAGACGATAGTCAACGGCAGGCACGGGACAGGGGGAAGGAGAGCAATATGTGGCTCGGAGCCCAGACACCAGCTCATGGGAAGGTCAGAGCTACAGGATGGGGAGCTGGAGGTGAAAAGGCCTAACCGTCACCCTAGATGGTCTCTGATGGGAGTTGTTCCCTCCTTGAAAGTGTAAAGAGCAGGGTCAGAGGAGGGTCAGCCATGAGGGGCCTGGAGCCAAGCCCAGTCCACTGTCTGTTTTCTAGGTGAGACTGCATGGCCGCACGCATCCGTTTATGCATTGCCCGTGGCTACTCTGGCACTGGCGAGACAGAGTTGAACAGCAGGGACAAAGACCATCTAGCCTGTAAATCCCAGGATATTACTGACCCTTTACAGAGAAAGTTGCTGGCCCCTGTTTTGAGCTGTGTGGGCAGCTTCAGCCCCCAAATCGTCAAGGAGCTTTTAAATCCCCATGTCCACTGAACCCCCTCCCTAGAGTGGGGCCCACCATCAGGATTTGCTCAAGCTGCGGGGCTGATTCCGACTGGCAGCAGGGTTGGGAACCCCCGGAGAAGAGATGGAGCTGGGGCAGCCCCGCACGTGGGCTTGTCCTCAGAAAGCCTGGAAAACAGGGTCAGGAGAGGGGCCCTACTTTTCTATGATCCCAGGAAGGAAGGAAGAAGCAGCATTAGGGCCTGTGGAGGTGCCGGGGGAGCATATGGAGGGCCTGGAGAACCCGTGACCCCCCTAAACAGACAAGTCCCCAGGGCTGCCTCCAGCCAGAAGAAGGGCCACGAGGGCTGGGACCAACCTTTGGAGAAAAAATGTGCAACCTCCCTTGGGGAGGGGCCGCAGGGCGCCTCTGGCTACTCAGTGCCCCATGCCACAGCACTCAGAATGCTCCTTCTCTCTTCATGGCGCACCCCAACAACCATGTAGGGCATTAACCATGGCATTTGCTCTCCGATGTTCTCCCAGCTACTCCTCTCTGTCTTCCCTCCTTCTCTGACATTTGCATGCAGTTTGAGAGGCCCTGTTGAGTTAAACCAGCAAATCTACTCAGAGCTGGAGTGAAACGGCCAGACAAAGGGAGCTATGTGCCCGCCTGGGATGGTCTAAGAGCAAATGGCATGCCATGGAGCAATTTGTTACTCCAGGCATTTCATAGAGCTAGAAATAGAAATGAAATCACCCTGCACATGTCCTTGGCCCGGGGACAGTCGGTGAGTGTCTTGACCAATGAAAATGCAGTATCTTAGCTTTTTATTACAATGATTAAGTCAATAAAAAGTGTTCATCAGAGAAACTGCACTGAACTGGACAAGTGAATTCTAGGACAGTTGTGTGTCCAAGAAGACAAGTCAGCCACTGTAATTCCAAAATAAATATGACACATTAAGATATCAAATCTAGGTCAAAACAAAGAATAAGCTACAAATGCCTCACCACGGCACAGAGGGAAGACATGATGGGAAGAACTGTCAGAATCCAAACATTCAGATTTTGACTAGGGACACAGAAAACTTTATAGGATCCACAGATGAGCAGAGTGAAATCAGACACATCCACCAGGGCTCTTGCTTACCTCCGTCTGGTAGACATCGTGCAAGTATCCCACACCACTGGAGTAAAACTGGCATCTTCCCGAGGTGAGGGGCCTTGTTTCCTAGAGACAAACACAAATAGAACGGTACAGTTTCATATCCAAATCAGGAGTGGCCAGAGGCAATTGCAGACCTGTCTTCCATGGGCTCTGAGCCCAGAGGAGCAATGCCAAAGCCAACTAGAATCTGCCAGATGGATAACACGAAGCAGGAAATACCATAGCTCGTTCCAGAACAGCCTGGCCCCTGCAGCCAGGAGGCAGGCAAGTAGAATGCCCCAGGGGAACAGGCACCCTGTCCTTGAAAACTGGGCAGACACATCTTCTCCCATTGGTCATCACAGGGCAGCAGAAGGGAGGGGGTTGTATGACATTTTGAGGTATACTCCTACAACTCTCAACAAGGAGATCCCTTGGCTCCTGCCTCTTTCTCTAAAAGCAGAATATATTTTTCTACTAGGAATGGAGCAAGATGGATTTCAGACTAATTCACTCATTCATCCAACCAGCCAATCATCCATTCACTCACCCAACCATCCATCTAATCATTTAATCATTCGATCATCAATGCATCGATCCCTCCATCCATCCATCCTTCCATCCATCCATCCATCCATCCATCCATCCATCCATCCATCCATCCATTCATCTACCCCTCTCTCCATCCATCTTTACTGTTCCCTCCCTCCCTCCCTCTTTTCTTCCTTCCCTCCCTCTCCCCCTCCCTCCTTCTATTCCCTTCCTCCATCCATCCATCATCCATCCATCCCTATCCATCCATCCCCTTCCTTCCCTCCCTCCATGCATCTTTCCACACACCAACCACCCAAGTATACACCCACCTATGGCCTTACCTAACTATCCATCCATGAGTCTGTCCCCAACATTCATGGAGCAAAGTGCCAAACTATAAGGTACCCTGGTATGACAGAATTCCTGCCCTTAGGGAATTAGTGAAGGAGACAGACAAACTGACAATTACAAAGTGCTTATAATTGCTAGGTAGAGAACAACAAGTGGTGCACAGAAACTGTAAAATGCCATGAAACTATATAATCTGTAAATTATAAAATGAGTTAGGATCCCAATAACAGTATTTAGTTTTATTACTGTGTTAGTCATAGTTCTCAAAACATTCCTACTTCTGACCTAAGAAAAGAATATATTAAAAAAAAAAAACCACCAGTGACACCGGCAACAGATAAGGACACTCATACATTCGTTCATCCAGGCAGCAGCTACTGACGGACTGGTGCCACCATATGCCAGGCCTGTTCTGGACAACACAGCAATGGGGAATGGAGCTGAGTCTCTGTCCTCAGTTAAAACCCTATGTGTCTCCTGCAGGGGTTGGCCAACGATGGTCTGTGAGCCAAACCCACCCCACTGCCTGATTTTGTAAACAAAGTTTTATTGGCATACAGGCAGACTCATTCATCCATGTCATCTATGGCTGCTTTTGTGCTTCGACAACAGAGCTGAGCTGCCTTGACAGAGGCCACATGGCCATAACCTAACACACTGACTCTCTGGCCTTTTCCAGAGAACCAGCCGCCCCTGGTTCATTGCACGCATGGCACAGTTAGGAGCTCAGTAAGCGTCTGTGAAGTGAATGAGGGAAGCAGGAACTGCCCAGGAGGTAAGAGGACATCGTGTCCCCATGCCAGTGCTGTGCGGCCCGTCCCTGAAGATGCCCCAAAGTCACCACTAAAACACTTTGGGGTGACCACAAAGTTGCTCTGCCACAGAGAGACGAGCCCACCCTGACCTGGAACAGAAAGTCTGACCAAGTGACTGCCAGCCCCATCATTTCCCATTTCTCTTGTAATGAACCATGAACTCTTTGAATCCGGCAGTCCAACAGGTCTGACCAAATGCCCTGCTGGATGGAAATAGATAGGTGGGCTGATTCCTGACAGAGCTCCTGCCAGCGACGACCTTCTGATTCCCGGGGGCTGACGGTCCACTTCACGAGGCATCCAGCCAATCTGGAACAAGGGAGCCTGGAATTATAGCTAGTGACACTGTATTTCCCCGAAAATAAGACCTAGCTGGACAATCAGCTCTAATGCATCTTTTGGAGCAAAACTTAATATAAGACGTGGTCTTATTTTACTATAAGACTGGGTTAATATAATATAATATAATATAATATAATATAATATAATATAATATAATATAATATAGTAACATAATACCTGGTCTTATTTTACTATAAGATTGGGTATAATATAATATAATACCCAAACTTATATTAATTTTTGCTCCAAAAGACATATTAGAGCTGATTGTCCGGCTAGATCTTATTTTCAGGGAAACAGGGTAGTTATACCTCACCTGCAAAGATAATCGCTTCAATAAATCCTATTTGTTCATGAAACAAAGTCAGGCTGAGGAGGCAGCATGTGTCTGTTTTCACTCCTGTAGCTCGGGACAGAGGAGATTCTTCCACCTGGGAAACCATTGGTTTTGAAGGAAATTTCTCTCAGACGTGAGTTGAGAGACAGAAGAGTCCTGGAAAAAGCTGACGCACCCAGCAGCAGGGCTGGAACCCCACTGCCAGCTGCTGTGCTCCCCTTCACTGGGAAGAAACTTCTCTCTCAGGAAGGCAAGACTGGTTTTCCCTTCGAGACCAGCGTCCCCAAAACTCCTGCCAGAGTCAAGCCTTCAGTTTGGTGGGGAACGTAAATAACGACCTCATTTTGACAATTCTCATAAGAAATTATATTGATCAGTTGTTCTCCATCTCCACTGAGATGGGGCAGCTGCAGACACACACTCCACAGTTGTTGCCAGTACTTTTATTACTAACTGGTCCCTCATGGCCCCACCAGGGCTTCATGTGGCTGCCTTGTGTGGTCTTGCAGTGTCCCTGTGATAAGGGGAAACTGCCTGAGCAGGACAACCAGCTGACTCAGGGTCAGGCAGCATGATTCGCATACCCCTGGCTCTGACCTCCAGGTCGGTCTGCTAACACGGTGCCCAAATAACACTGTCTCCAGGGTGTACTCCCACAACAGCATTCTGAGGGCAGACACAGGATTTCCTCCTTAGAAGCCCTTGGAAAAATCAGCCTCTAGCCACCATGATTTCAGCTTTAGGATGCTTGCTCATCAAGAGAAGCACCAAGGCACATCTGTCTTTGCATCCCAGCTTGGGCGAGGCCTTCGATCAATATCTGCTGATTGAATGACATTTGAGAAAATCCAAGTGTGACAGTCCAAAGCAACCTGCTGACTTCAATAACTTAGGCCCGGGACAGGAAATCAGGTTCGGATCAAAGGATATTCTTTCTGTTCTTACCAAGCAGTGTGCCAGAACCATGTGAGGGAATATTGGCCAGGGGCTCCGTTCAATTATCTTTCCAAAAATAAACAAGAAACAAAAGTCTGGGACAAAATACATACAATTTCCTAAAAAGTGCTATAATGTAAATATTTATTCAACAAATGGTGAATAACCTAGAAGGACAATCGTGGTACAGTTCTGGCCTGGGCCAGGTGAGTTAGGGCCTCCACCTCTTCTGGGTGGCCCTCTGGCCCACGCAGCCCGGGGCCTCTCCATGATGCCTGCAGGGACCCAGCCTGCTCCACAGGATCAGGGCTCCCCTGGATGGTTCTGCTGCGTTTTTCTCTATCTCACTCATATAAGGAGCAGCACCGTAGGCTTGTTTACACCAGCATCACCACCAACGTGTGAGTAATGCCTTGTGCAATGATATTTGACAGCTACGAAGTCACCAGGTGATAGGAATTTTTCAGCTCCATTATAATCTCATGGGACCACCATGGTATATGCGATCGGTCATTGACTGAAATGTCATTTTGCGGCACGTGACTGTAACTATTGATAGACTCTTGCATCTCAGGCTTCCACACCATTAGACAAAATAAATGTAAAATGATTTCACAGCCTATAACATCAAGCTTGAAAATTCTGTCGTAATCTTTTAAGACAGATGGATTTCAACTACAAAAACTGGGAAGTCGTGAGTCCGTGGATTTCAAGATGTATACTCTCTTGTTGAGTTTACAAAAAGACCTGAGGAAAGTTTCTTGGGACGTTGAAGAATTTGATCCTAATTGATGTGATTTTGTCTCTCTGTCTGTCTGTCTGCCTGTCTGTCTGTCTGTGTGTGTGTGTGTGTGTGTGTTACGGAAAATGAAGGAAACTGGGAGAAGGAAAGACAGCAACTGGCAAACACAAATGGAGAGAGAAATAGTGAATGTCTCTGAGCTCAGCTCTGTGACATGAAATTTTATTTTTGTATGTAGATCTTTTAAACCCAGGAAAGCAATTGAGAACAAAATAAAAAAGATGGAACTCACTAGGTGCCGAGCGGCAAACACACCGTCCACGATGGCACAGCAGAAGGCAGCCACCACACCGAAGCTGATGAACACGATGGCTGCTACCAACTGGAAGCAGAAGGAAAAGGAGGGCATGGGCATCCAGTGTGTAACAAAAACTTTTTATGAAATGCAAACCAATTCAAAATCCCACCCTGAGAGTAGCCACACGTTTTGCACAACTCTCACTTCTTCGCCACCAGCTTCTGTCCTCAACGACGTACAACTCGGGACAGATTCTAGGCCAGATTTCACCCCGTACAAGGTACATTCTTGCTGGTTTTCTATCACACAATAAATCGGCTGCCTTGTGCATGGGGAGCGTTTTCAGGGCCCTGCCCCTCTGCACACTTTTCATGAACAATCAGGGTTTATTTAACCAGTGCCTACAATGGGTATTTAAACAATGTGCAACTTCTTGCTATTACAAACTCTGCTACAAAGACCCTAAATATGTTCTATGCACAAAACCTAGGTGTATGTGTGAGTGGGATAGATTCCTGGAACATTCAAGAACCCTTACTTTTAGATAGGACACGTTTACGATCTCTGCACTTCAGAATCTGAGAGAAAAGGATACACTGACCTACAACGAGGCTTTGCTAGTCTGACTCCCTCCAACAGCTTAATGGTCATATCCTCATATCCTGAATGACATTTCAGATTATTAATCTTTTAAGTGTTGCCAATCTGATGGGCAAAAAAAAAGTTCTCATTGTTATTTCCATTTGCGTTTCTCTATTATTAGTGAGGTTGAGGATCTTTTCTTACAGCTGTTGACCATGTCTTTAAATTTTTTCTTGTGAAATAACTTCAGGTTTATCAAAACAAATAGCAAAAATAGTACAAAGAATTCCTGTATGTCCTTCCCTTGGAGTCCCACACCTTCAAAAACCACACCAATAACCTTCCTTATCTGTAACTCCTCTCTGCAGCAGCGAGAACCCCACTCTCATGATCCACAATGGATGTATTTAGTTATTTTCTTGGCCCTAGAATATGCATAGTCATTTTGGAATTACTAACCCAGACCGCATGAAAAGCAAGCTACTAACTAGAGTACAATATTTGTGTGCAGTTCTTTTTGACTTTAGTCTTAGAGAATATGGTCAAAACCGGTTTTCCCACATGACTTAGATTGGCTTTCCCTCTGGTTGAGTTACTCATTAATAATGCAGTCAGGCTCACTGATTACTATATTCCATATGGCCCTCTCCCACGCCATGCTTGTTAAGCTGCATTATTTATTTGTTCAACAAAGTATAGGGAGTTGGTAAGAAATGTTGCCTAGTTTGACACCCCAGAACTTTGGGGTGATGTGAAACTCCCAGTGACTACTCAAGGGGACAGATGCTGGGATTCAAGGCACCGTCCATGCTGCCGTTCCAGCATAGAAGGAAGCAGGCGGTTCCCTGGGCTGGCTTTGGATGCTGCCCCTTCCATGACACCTCCACACCAGCCCCCACGTGTTGCTTCCAAATGAAAGTAGTCCCCTGACATTGCAAATCAGAGCTGTCGCCTGAGTCCATTTCAGGGAATCTCTGAACTGCTGAGCTTTTCGGTTCTCAGTTTCCCCCTTTGGAAAAGGAGGTACCTGGCTATGACTTACCAATATATTGAATAAATGCTTCCAGATACTCAAGCCAGTCTAGGTGCTATGGGTTCAGATGTGACAAAACCAACAGATGTCCTCAGCCCTTCCCCACAGTGTGACATTTTATGATGAATTGACTAAAAGGGAATTTGGGGACTCGCTGCAGGGAGCTGGGCCTGTACTGTGTTTCCCCGGAAATAAGACCTAGCTGGACCGTCAGTTCTAATGAGTCTTTTGGAGCAAAAATAATATAAGACCTGGTATTATATTATATTATATTATATTATATTATATTATATTATATTATACTATATTTATTATATATAAAATAAGACCAGGTCTTATATTAATTTTTGCTCCAAAAGGTGCATTAGAGCTAATTGTCTGGCTAAGTCTTATTTTCAGGGAAACAGGGTATAAGCCTTGATCTGAACAACAAAAAATGATTTCCTGTTGGACATTCTACAGTGCCGTGGCAATTTTAAATCTGACTATTCTGCACAATTTCTCCGGGTTAACTGACTCAATAACTATTCAGTAGCTGTTCTGTGTGTTGGAGAGAAGCAGCAATGAGTGGGGTGGGGTCCCCATGGTGAAGAACTGACGCCTCAGGCTGGTAACCGCTGTAACAGGAGTTAACCAAGAGCGCTGGATGTGCACAAAAAGGGAGGACTCGTCTTACCCTGAGGGTGAGGGAAAGCCTTGAACTAGCCCTGGAAGAATAAGCCGAATTTCCTCCAGAGGCTGCGCCAGCCAGAAGCTGCACTCCTACCTACCATGTAACATTTGAAGTTCGCCAGTGCTAAGGAAATGTAGACAAAAACGCTTCCTTCATCTCAATGGGAAAAGGAAAATCCGTATGGCTTCTTACCCTATGAAATTACTGCATGCAAATAAAACGATTATGATGTAAAGAGTTATGCAAAAATCACTTGAGAAATTATACCTAATCAAACTTTTGTACTGCTGTTATGAAAAAATACACTAAAACGTATATAAAAGATTCAGAAGGCAATTTTCAGACTTCCCAGTGGGGAGGCCAAGTATTTCTATTTTTCCAAAGGAAAATAAAGAGCCTGCATCTGATTTGACTGCCGTGTCCTCCCAGCCTCCTCTTGACCTTTCTGCCACCCCTAGATGGATGGTCTTTGTCCTCACTCAGCTCACACCCTTCAAAGATGAAACACTAGGCCCCACAGTGCATGCTTTTCTTTCAGTAGGCCGTGGGCCACTGGGCCGCACCATCTCATTTTAGAATAATCTGGGGGAGAAGGGCGGTACATCCTCATCTCTCCTGCTGAGGATGCGTCTGTGATTAACCGCAAGGCCCTCAGCCCAGGACAGATGACAAGAAGGACACAGCTCGCACTCTGTTCATAAGGGCACCTCCCAATTCTTGTTGGGCAGAATTCTCAGCCAAAGAGGGCAAATGACAAGGGACTCAAAGATGAACAAAATTACTTTAGAGTTGCCAAAGTCCTTTAGCACAGGGCATCCCATCTAATTGTCACAACTGTGACATTACTACCTGAGAAACTTCCAGAAGTGGCACTGCACATGATCCACTGTACCCTGTTACTTCTCTCACAAGTGTGCAGTCAGAGCTGTTGGACCGTTGCCCTGGTAAATTCATGATGTACCAACTCGATGACTCCTCAGAGAATGCCATACTCCATACCCTGGTCAGGCGGCCAGCTCTGGCTGTCCGGTCACAGCCCGGACAGCCGAGAGACCCTCCAGCTGATTTCATCCAGAACTTCACAGAAAGCACAGATATCCCCAAGTATCCTTTAACATCGCAGGACTGCCTTCCACTGTCTAGATTTATAAACATGTCCTGATCTGGTCTTGCACAAACTGTGCCCACCCTTTAAATGTCCTCATCAACTTTCCCTGGTTCTGTCTGGTCGTGCTTCCTCCTACTAGCCCTGCAAAAGTAAAACCGAATGCCAGCAAGACCACTCATATGGTAAATTCAGTGCTAGCATAATCATTCAGTGCTGGGGTGGTCACATGCATGATATTGCCCAAGAACCTCTCTGGTGTGTCAACCCCAGGGTCCAGGTGACAGTGGTGGGAAAAATTGTTGGCAATTCTCTCCTCTGACTCCTCAAGAGGAAATGCAAAACTTGCCAGAATCAGCCACAGGAGAGCTGCCTCTTAGGAAAGACCCAAGTAGCTGTGGCTTTTGTGTCACAGTTACTTCTCTCGTTTCCAGGCATTGCTAACTCTCCCTGAAGCTCAGTAGTGAATTTAACAATACAAAGCCAGAAGAATGCACACAATAGAAACCGGATCAGTTCCCTGAAAGGCACAAACCCAGTCATTTTCCATTGTATGTGAGGACTGCCAGAACCCATGGATTTTGCAAATAGAAACTGTCTGTTACTCTAGCAACACTAAAGGGCTCTAGATTAAGGTTGTGGCTATATTTCATTGCACAGTTTGGGGCCTCTTCACTTGGAAGAAGGGCAACCATGTTACTCCTGTTATTCCGTAGAGGAAAGGTCACTTTCAAACCTCTGCTGGGCTCATGTATTTGCATTCCAACAGAGGAAAGTAGATTAAAAAAACAAATACCAAATAGATAAGGTTGTGGTGAAAAGAGGAGAAGACAGAAAGAAAACAGGGAAAGGGGAGAATGTATCCCTGGAAAGGTTGTCACCTGGAGCGGTCAGGACTCTGTGTCCCTCATCCCTTGTGAGACATAGCAAGCTCTCGATAACTATTCGTTCAAATGACATGCATCTTTCCAGACACACAGGTGCTATAACCCATTGCCTAAAATTGGACTTTCAAATTCAAAGGAGGGAGGTCTCTGCAGGGAATCCTGCTGGCTGTCCACACAGCAGCCACACCTTCTTTCTTTCTTCCGAACCAATGTTGATTGTGTTCGGGTCTCTCACTTCCACATTAGTCACGTCCCTCTGGGAAGCTGACACCACCCAGCTCCTAAGTGAGACTGTTGATGAGGTAATCCAGTGATAGGGATTGGTTTAGAAATGAGTGCGGACCTGACAAATGAGACACGAAGGAAGGTCTGTTATGGGCTCGAAAATTGTCTTCCTCCTGAGAGAAACAAAGGAAGACACCATCTTCTTTCTTCCTCTGAATGCTGCTGTGTTGGGAGACTAACAACCCTGAGGAGGGCAGAGTGGAAAGAGAGAAGGAACTGGGGCCTCAGGACAAACTGAACCATTGGATCAGTCAACCACAAAGCCACCCACTCTAGCTGTCCTGAAGGGCTACAAATCCTCCCAGTCTCTACCAGTTAAGGCTGCAGCTTATATTACTTGAAGTGGGCAATTCTGTGGCTTCTCCATTCACCCCCCACCCCCACCCCAACTCTCCACCCTTCTCTCAAAATTAACCAAACTTCTGGAAAGGTATACGTGGCAGTGTCATCAGGAGAAGGTGTCACTCACGGTCCCTTGTCCTTCAGCCCATCCCCTACAGGTGCGGCCCAAGCAGTGGAGTGGAGAAGGGTGAAGAAAGTATTAGTTACCTGGTGAGACACTGCAGGGAGGGCTCACCCTTGGAATATCGGGCAGGCCAGCAGGGACCACATTCTGAGATGAACTGACACCCATGAGGGGCGCCCTATATCTGTGTCCAGGCTCCTGATGGGGTGTGGGAGACTGAGGATGAATGGGGTGTGACCGGGCTGCCGCCCTCCCTCCCCTGCCCGCCAGAACAGCAGAGGTCAAGCACAGGCCCAGCGCCAACTGCTCAGCCTCTAAATGGTTCACTGTGGACATTGGCAGCTTTCCTACCTGATGACCTTCACATCCTCCCAGTGCAGTGGTCTAGCCCTGTGTAGTTCCTGTATTTCAGCCCCACCCAACTCAGTCCTGGGAGTGGCGAAGACCGTCGGGGCTTCTGTATGAGAAGGTAAAGGGCTGGACATCCCCCAGTAAGGCTGATGAGATTCCCGTGATGTCAAGACCCGAAGCAGAGACATTAGGCAGAAGAGTGGGGAGGAAGATAAGTAGGGATACCCTCACTGTAACACTCAACAGAACAGGAAAAAACCGGTTATCTATAGACCAGACAGCCAAAGGCTGACAACCTAACCCTCTGAAGAAAATGTGTTTTAATATATAAGTTATTCTTATTAGTCCCATTGGTTCTTCTGATTCAGTGGATTTTAAACTATAATCTAGAAGAATTCCTCTCTCTGTCTGTGTCTCTGTGTGTGAGTGTGTGTGTGTGGGGGGTGTTCACATGTGCACAGATATGGTGGGAGGGGTCACTCAGCAGTTAACACACTTCTTAGTCCCTTAACTTCTCCATCTTTGGCCATTGATCGCTTTTGACCATGCTAGACTATAAAGCTATTGATGAAATCAATGATTCGTATGTCTGTTTGGGTGAGGAGAAAGTAATAACTCATTCATGAATGGAAAAATACCGAATGCTGACTCAATTTGGAACATTCTTTGGATATCACTGAAGACTAACATAATAATGGGCAGAGATAATGGTGAAGCCACTTCTAATGATTAGATTCCACCCCTTAAATTGAACAGAGTGAAATGATACCATGTAATGATATCATCACAGATGAAATGATACTATGTCTAGGATTTGCTTCCAAATAATATGAGAAGGGAAGAAATGGGGGGGAGATGAAAGGAGGTTGGCCCTGAGTCAACAGTTGATGAAGTTGGGAGATGGGTACAGAGGGGTTCATTACACCAGTCTGTCTACTTTTGAATATGTTTAAATTTTTCTGTAATAAAAAACTAAAAGAAAAAGAAATCAAGAAAAAAGAAAGCATTCTTTATATTTAGATGCCTTTGAAATACAAGCACTTTCTTTTTAGCTGACGTTTTCTCAGCCAGCTATTGTCTCCTTTTGAAACAACTTGAATGTTCTGACTAACCTATGTGCTGAAATACAGTCTATAACGACGGCGACTATTCTCTGAACACCTGTTATGGGTCAGCGCTGTACTAGGGGTTCTCACTTGCGTTAACCCACATGCTCCCAACAAAACTGAAAATGAAGAAACTAAGGTTCAATATGGTCAAGTAAGTTTCCCAAGATCACACAGCTACTAATTGTAGACACAGGTTTTGGCTTTCATAAATATTAAATTAAATGTTAGATAGTGAAATATATGTTTACCACACAAAGTTAGCCTTGGAAGAATGCTTTCCCTGAAAAGGCAGCTATAGGCATCACAAATAACATGGTCAGAAGGCTCTGCTCTGAGAAACCTGGGTGGCCCCCTACATAAAGGGAAACTTAGGGTTGTGGACCCCTCACTGCTCTGACAACTGCTGTCACTTCTGGATTTTCCTCCTTTGACTCCAAGGCCTCCACTTTTTTTTTTTTTTTAACGAAAAGCCATAGAAATGGACCTCCAGTATCCAGACTGGAAAAAAAGAAGCAAAACGATCTCTATTTGCAGGTGACATAATCTTATAGATGGAAAATCCTAAGGACTCCACTAAAAAACTATTAGAACTAATAAATGAGTTCAACAGGGTTGCAGGATACAAGACCAACATAGAAAAATCAACTGTATTTTTATACACTTGCAAATAACCTCAAAAATGTAAGTTAAGAAAACAATCCCATACTACTCAGCCATAGAAAAATTTTTAAAAAGATGAAATATTGCTATTTGAAAAAAACAATGTACGTTCTTACCATTTGCCTTCGATTCTCCACCAGGTTGATACCAATAATTCCTAAGAAAGATCCGAAGCCCAGCTGAGAGCAAAGAAAAACCAAGGGAGGAAGCATCTGGTTAGCATGCCTGCAGGCTTGATGCTGATGTTTAACAGTAAACAATGCACAGGAGACTGCCACCCTTAAAACACTCGATCCAAGGTCCAAGGCGGCCATCCCCACCTCCCCAAGCTCTGACCACTGAGTGGCAGACGGCTTCATGTACATTGGGTTGGCTTCTCGGGCTCCATCAAAGCGGATGATTGGAATAGACACTGCTGAGACATGGTCCATCTCATCTTCTACGTTCAAACATTTTAACTCTTACATCAGGTTAACTCTTGATTACAGGAGAAGAGAACATTATGTGTCCCCATCCCCCTCACAGAGGACACCTCTTCACAGTAGCCCAGACCACTCACGGCCCATCTTCTGCATCTGATCACCAGGTGAGAGGCCCACCTGATGTTTCTCCTGGGCCTGTCCCAATCCCACAGTTGGAGAAGAACTCCTCAGGTAAAATATTAGAAAACTAGAACCATGGGTATTTCAAAAGAAAGGTTGCCAGTCACCCATGGACACCACAAACACTGATCAGAGATGAGCTTTTAACTCAGGTGAGCAGGCAGACAGGTAACCTTAGGGAAGGAGAGGAGAAAGAAAAAGGAGGGTGCCAAGAGACGCCTGAGAATCATTCTTCTTGTTCCTTGAGAGAGCCGAGATCTCGGCCTCCCTGGAGGAAGTGATGCTGGGATGCTGGAGAAAACATACACATGACTGTCTTCATCTCAAAACAAAGGATCCGAGGGCTGGGCACCGGGATCCCTCCACCTGAGTGTGCCCAGGGGACACAGGTATGTCTCATCCTCCTATGCCTACCTAGTGGAAGAATTTCTTAAATATTGCCTCCCCGCAGCTTGAGGAATGCAGAGTTTCAGCAACGCCCACGAATGACGTTGCTCGGAGCAGCTCGTGACAAGCTCTCACAGACAATGGAAGACTGCTGCCTGGGACCCTGCAATGGAGCCACTCTCATGTGGCAGGTGAACCCTGCTCATTGGACTTCTGAGTAACCATTGGGGCCAGGCTGGGGACAGCTAACCAGCTGACCTGTGCAACTGTGAAATCTCTAAAGCCATGGTATCAAATTTAATGCACTAAAAAATCAGACCTATGTATGTCTACAGGTGTCATTCTCTGTGATTATACGTATGGAGAGGGACATGTAAGCACAGATGTAGTTTTTACCAATAATTTAAGAATTCTCAAGGAGTAGGAGAAAGAAATGTTTTCTTTGTATGGAATTTCAAAATATCACAGTCTAACTCCACAGTTCAAAATTATCAAAATTCCACTTCAACACAAATGTATTAAAATATATCTATTAAGTTTCACTAAGTTCTACTTTTTTGGACTTGAAAAAAAATCCTCTTTCCAAAATGTTGAGGTGTTTAGTCCCAGTTTCTTCCTGGGATCTGCTCTTTGCTGTAAGTCTCCAAGTTGGATGCAGGATCTCCATGGAAGTGACTTTTATCCACATTTTCTTTAAGTGAATGTTATCTACCGTCTCCATAGTCTACTTTCAGAACCATCTGGGCTGAAGCTCATTTCATGCTGGTCACGGCCCAGGAATCAGGTCCTTTACAGAGCACCTCGGATATTCTTAAGGTGGGGAATCCTGAGTAAGTGAAGCTCGAAGAACAAGCAAAAAACTACTACTCAACACTGATCTTGAAACTTTGCAAGTAATTTATGAGGATGCATCCTCATAGCCACTAACCACCCCCACCCCCCCAAATTCCGGGCTCCCCTTCCCATCCAGGACACATGGCAGAAAAGCGGAATCTCCACATGACATCAGCTTCATGAGATTTCACTGATTAAACTTTTTCTGCAGACACTATTTATATAGAAGGTGCCAAAAATTTGTATACACATTTTAAGAAAGGAAAACTGTATTAAAATGGTAATACTCAATATATACCGATAACAAAAGATGAATACAACTCACGTTTGACTTTTGCAATTACAAGAGGTGCTCAAAGTGGTTACCATCAGCATCCAGACACTTCTGATTACGGTGAACTACTGCTTGAGCAACGTTGACCAAAGTGTCCACTTATATACATTTTTTTGGCATCCCCGGTATACGTTTACTCATAAATTATATATAGGTAGATAACATTGAGACATAAAGCAGACAAAAAATAAAAATAAAGGATAATATAAAGATGGAATGAACAATATTTGTAAAATATTTTTAAATATTAAGAGTACCAAAACCCTTTCATCTTTACTAAAAATGTTATCGGTATTATTACTAATCTTGATAATACTTTTGGTGAGAGTAATATGATTAAATAAGCTTCATTTTTTAAAAATCTTGGTTTAGGCACTTTAGGTGCTAAACACAGCAGCTCAAGGTTCTGGTGCATTTTTGGGGCATCACAGCTGACATACAAGGCAATTTCACAGGCGCTCCCTATGCACAATGCAAACCCTTGGAGCAAATTTTATTGCTGTGGAAATGGATGTGAGTTCATAGGTCAAAAAAATCTTGATAATTCTGAATTCAGGTGATCGCTTCTTGCCAGATGTGTTTAGCTGCCATTTTACTGTTGTTCCCACGTGATAGCAGGATTCACGTGATCTTCAATCCAGCCTCCTTGGCAAAAAGCTACATGTCTGTTTTCCGAGGACTACTCTGGTCAGCTTGGTCTCATGGGGACAAAATCCAGGTGTCACAGGCCGGTTCCCTCTGGAAGTTCTAGGGGAGAGTTTGGGCCAGGCCCTTCCTGTGTCCAGAGCCGTCACACTCCTTGGTTCGTGGCTCCTTCCATCATCAACCTCTCCCACCGCACGGCTCTGACGCCTCTCCCAGGCCCTCCTCCTCTCCTAAGGACCTGTGCTAACACCGATCCAGCTGAACAATGCAGGGTCCTCACTCCCTCTTGAAAGCAGCGAACTAGCAGCCTTGGCATCCCCACTGCCGGTAGCCCACCACATTCACAGATCCCGGGGAGGACAGGGTTGCCTTTGGGGTCATTACTCTGCTAACCACAGCCACCAACACAAGTCCCCATGCCCTAAACCTCCGGCTCTGTGGAGCTAGAGCAGACTATGTCACCACCCCCCACAGCAATCTGTGGTGCCCGGTGCCCCACCCGCAGACCCTGGGACCACGACACTCACAATGATCCCTGGGTAGTAGCCCCCAACAGTCACGTTCTCTGTCCTAGTGGTAGCAGCGAGGCCGATGGTCAGGATGAAGACAGACAACACCAGCAGAGACCCCACAAACCAAAGGGAAATCTTCTTTCTTCTCACAAACCCCTCTGCGAGGAGGACAAACGAGGAAGCTGTTAGAAAGGGTCAGGGTTCAGGAAGGGGGTCCAAGCCAACACGAGTGCATTCGGGATCCACGTGGCCCTTCTCTCTGAACCCAGCAGGCTCTGGAAGGCCTCTTGGTCCTAGAGCCTGGGACTCAAGCCCATTGTTCTCCCCTCTGTCAGCGCCCAGCTCAAGGGTACTGACATTTAACCATCATGATCCCAGGACTGCAAAACAAAAGAGGGGATGAAAGGAAAACATGATGTTTCTTCCCATGCCAAAGGTTTTAAATCGTGTGTGTGTGTGTGTGTGTGTGTGTGTGTGTGTGTGTGCGTGCTTAATGGGGGAAGAGGCAGCATATTTGATTATAATCACTAGCTCAGATGACCACCTGAATTGCTGGCATGCAGACATTTTTCACACTCCAGAAAGTTTACCTCCAAAGATTTACACTTCTGCAGTTTTAACAGCAAGGCTTCATGGCAAGTCAACGTTACAACACCCAAGAATAGAATTATTACATACTCGGAAATAAATTACACAAAACTCTAAATCAATGCGCAAACTCAGAAGAATTTGACTAGATCTGAGTGTGCTGTCTTTATCCAGCTGACCCAGCAAGGGCGTATGTCTCAGGACATTTCATTCCAGAGGTCAAGGGGAACCGTATGCGAGACCCGCTGTCTTCCTTCACCAGCACCCCTCTCAAAGTCAACACTTCCTCCAGACCCTTGGGAAGATACTTCTCCTGAGAAGCTCATCCACAACCACCTATATCACCTTCATCCTGGAGGAGATGAGATAGATTCACTCACTACAATTATAAACCACCAGCTCCCAACCAGCCAGCAGAAGGTATCGGGCCCAGGTCTGCCTACAGCTCCCAGGGCCTCAGGATGGTGGGATGGTGGCAGGAGGGGCTCCTCTCTGCACAGTGTCCTGTCCCCAAGGTTACCTGCAAGGCTCTGCTCTGCATGCCCTGGCCCATCCTCTTCAGGCTCAGGTGTGAGTATCTGGGATTCAAACCCCAGCCTTCTGGCTCCAGAGTTCCTTCCATTACACGCTCCTCTCTCTGCCTCCCCAAGAACACAGGTTTCTCGCTGCGTCCACAGCCCCTAGCTGTACCCTGAGAGAGTTGGGCTGTTGCAGGGTTTTGAGCAGAGGAGGGAGGTGCTCTGGTTTTCTTTTTTTCTGATTTCTGCAGCACTGTGGTTGTTGCGTTGAGAGCAAACTACAGAAGAAAAAGGTTGGATAGAATAATACCTGCTCTGAAGGCTCACGCCTATGAGGATGGACCATCCTGGCAGCCCTGGCCATGCAGTAAAAGGCAGAACCTTCCCTAAGGGGGCGGCCCACTGACAATGGCACAGTGCACCCCTCAACAAGAGCACTGGGTAAATAAGGCCTCTAGGCCCTGTCACGGCCCTCACTTCAAAAGGCCACTCCACTTCAACCATAAAATTGTCCTGATTACAGCGCCCAGGGGCCAGTCACGTGCCACATCCGTCATGTAAGCCTTTCAGACATGCCCTGGCATTGGGCTCCCACTCCCACCATGGCAGCTTCTGCAGAGGTTTGGCTGAATAAGCATTGAGGGGAAGAGTAAGGAACAGACCCATGAGTGGATGCACGAGTGGACGCACAGCAGCAGAGATGACGCTGACTGCCCACAACCACCCCACAGGCCACATCCCGCGGAGACGGGTTCTGCTGCACCCCCTAATGATTCTGAACGCAGCACATACTAGTGATTCTCCCCACCTCATGTCCCTCCAGTCAACACAGCCATCCCGAGGCCCACCGTCCCTCTTGACGTGCTCTGTCCTGAGAACACTGGCCAAACATCACCCTGTGTGGCCTGGTGCCCAGCCCACTGCCGCACTCTTATCGAGAGGACAGGCCCTGCCTGCTATGTGAGCAGAAGCAAGTCGCTTCCTGTACCTGCTGCTGTATGGGAGAGTGTGAGGAAGTTCTAACTCAAGTCCAGGTACGCGAGGTACGCCAGAGTATCTGAGAGGTGCCTTGACTGGTTAATTATGTCTTCCCCGGACACGGGAGGAAGGAGCTGGGGCACATTTGCCAGGCAATCCTGAAGCCTCTCCAGCTCCAGCATTCTTGGATTATCTCCCCATCTGTCTTCTCTCTTCCCAGCTTCACACTTCCCTTCTTTCTCCCCACATCTAACTTGTTTCAGTTACCTCAGGAATTTGTGCCACTCCTCTCATTATATTTTGGAACTAAAAACCAACCCTAATTGCGGTTGGAAAATATTACCAAAGTGATAATGACATTCTTACAAGGGAAAGGAAGACTGCTTTATATTTAAAATGTATGGTTCTTATTCTGCTCATAAAAGCAGTAGTTACTTTTTGTAGAACATTTATAAAGTACAGGAAAATACGGAAAAAATAAAATTTGCAATAACGCCATAACCCATAATTGGCATGTGGCCATATAACATTATGGTCTTTCTTAAATTGGCACCAAAATGTTTAAAAATCTAGTTTTGTTTTTTTTTCATTTAATGAACTGTAAGAATTTGTTCAACTTCTGAGATAGTTTTCTAAACATAATTCTTATTCATAATAGTGTAATCCACTAAACATATGTGTCAGTTAACCTATCCCTACTGTTGTATCTTTGGATTATTTCTAAGTTTGTATTATTAAAACACAATTTGGAGGGATGACTAGGTGGAACACGGGAATTTTAGAGCCGTGAAATTACTCTGTGTGACACTGTAATGGTGGATACATGTCATTATACATTTTTCTAAACCCACAGAATGTACACCACCAAGAGTAGACCCTAATGTACACTATGGACTCTGGGTGGTAATGACCTGTCAATGTAGGCTCATGGATTGTAACAAATGTCCCACTCTGGTGGGGGTGTTGATAATGGGGGAGGCTGTGCATGTGGGGTCAGAGATATGGGAACTCTGTATCTTTCCCTCAATTTTGCTCTGAACCTAAAACTACTCTGAAAAATAAAGTCTATATATTTTTAACAACCACCACATGATAAATATCTTTGTGTATAAATCTTTCTGTCATCTCTAATCACATTTTTAGGATAAATTTCTACAAGGGGAATTGCAGGGTTAACTACTTTTAAGGAGAAAGTAAAAGTTTTGAAGTAAAATTTAACCTCACAAAACAGAAGATAAACTTACAGTCTTTGTACAAGCTTTGGAAAGAGTTTCTTCATCTACAAGCAAAAGGATGTAGCTTTATCTGATTTTTGTTAAATTGCTATTTTCATTGTTGTTTCCTAGTAGTTTTTATTATAAATATATAAGAATTGTTGAGTGTGAATGAAGCATTTCTAGGAGTGCCCTACAGCCCCAAGTGCAAGCAGATAGTTTATGCTCTTTGGGAAACAGTGCGTTCGCACATGCTCTGGGAGGTCCCTACAGTGGATTTTCCCTTGTTTACTATTTACAGCATCTTACTTACAAAGAAATGTGCATGCAAAGAACAATGATTTTTTTTCTTGAATTTGTTTAAAGTCTGACCAAGGATATATGTATAAGGTAGTTTGCCCCAGAGTCAGACAGATCAGTAATTCCCGGGACGATGGCAGCAGATCTAGGGTGTCTTTGGGGAAACAGAGGACTGAAATGGCAAAGTCACTATGAGAATGAGTGAGAAAGAGAAAAAAAAGAAGTCTCTCCATGGGTGAAATTCTCCTCTGGTTAATTTTAGAAAGGTAGGTAAATTGATTTTTTAAAAAAGACACGAAAGTTAAAAATGTATCTTCTACATAGTGAACTGTGGAAGTTCATAAAATAATCATATTAATGATAATACTATCTAGTAAGTGGGTAGCGACTTGAGCTTTTTCCAGAGCAGTCTAACTCTCTTTTCTCATTCAGTCATGACCAGAGAAGTAACCTCTCCCATTTTCCAGATTACCCTTACCAACCTCCATCTATGAACGGAGACAAATGCCAATTGCTTTTAATTAGTGCCATTTCCTCTTCAGCTATTCTTGCTTGACTGTTTTTTTCTTAAATTCCCATTCCAATGTTTTGATTGTTAAAATGTGTTTTAAGAGCAATAGGATGCCTAAAACTAAATTTTATGGGACTAAGTATTTGATAAAATTATCAGACAATGCCCTCTTCCTCAAATGATTTTGTTTTGCTATTTTTCTAAATTAAGTGCATTGTACATCTATTATGCCCCAAATAATTAACTAGATGTCTCAGCATGTGCTTCAAATCACAGCTGTAATATTTTATGGGCCTCATCTCTTAGCTCTCTGGGGGAATCTGTCTGCAGAAACCCTTCGACTATATGCTGGTTCTTAAAGCTCATGGCTCTGTTTTGATTCATCCCCTCAGGGACGTTGCATGATGAATGGGGAGAATCATCAGATCCACTAGGTTGACAGCATTTGGTCAGCCCTTGCCAATTTCATTAGTGACATTCTGACATGCCAATCACAGAGTAAAGCATTACATTTATCTCTTTTGAGCGCATGAAAGTCTTTCTATGAACTATTTTTAATATAACTTTACCATTTCACCACTTTTTCCCAAGTCTGACTTTTCCTCTGAAACTGTTACATGATGAAAAGCAGGAGGTGTGAGCTATCCCTTTTTGTCAACATTTCTACCATAGGTTCCAAGGTTAATATAAGGTAGAAAGACAGCCAGGATAATTTATATGGGACACTGGGAAGGAATGGCTCTGAACAAGCTTATTCTAACGACACATATTGTCATATTTTGACTCCAGGTAAAACAGAGATAACAAAAAGAAAAATCCTGACCATATTCTTTATAAATATAGGATATTGCAAAAAAGAAAAAGAAAAAAACAAGAAATTAACTCAAGAATAAATAAGATATCTATAATTGCCATAAGACATGCATTTTAAATCAGGTTTTAGAGAGAAAAGGGGTTTTGAATTGGAGGAAGACAACTAGAATTACCTGAATTGTTCCCTAAATTCTGCTGTCCCATTAGCGAGAATATTATTACGTGCATTCATGGTTACAATCGAAGCACTCTTATGACAGTGCCCTGTTAATTAAAAAATCTACTATTAGGTATATAACCATGGTGGCAGCGTGCATGGATGGTACCCACTGTTCAGGACCTGCTCCGACCAATTCTGTGAACTTGGGCAGCCATTCCTCCTCTCTGAGCCCAGCAGAGGAGAATTCCCGAAGAGCAGGAGCTGTGTCTGTCTTGTTCGGCCCTGGATCCTTAGATCCAGTTCAAACTAGGAGATAGTTATATCTCCTATGTTGAATGAATGAATGATCTCTAATTTTCCGGATATGGGAAGTGGAGATCATGATAACCACCTGCTTTACCCAGCTCTTGAGACTGTTACAAGGAAGGATCCAGTGACAGAATATATTTTATGAACATAATGAACATATTAATTATGGCATTCATGACTACATTATCCATGGGTCGTGTTAATGTTAAGATGGCATAGTTATTCTTCACCAGTGCTTCTCCAACTGGGAGTTGAGGGGAGCAGTTCTGACACGTGAATTTGAAAGGGACAACAGCTACGTCTCACCTATCTTACTGTTTTTCTAAACTCCAGTCTGTTTCCTGGTGCATCCTATCCAGAATATCTCAGAATATCACCTTGTCACTTCTCATTAGACCCTCCAGTTTCCTGCCCCTACTTGCCTTGGTGGGAGTTGCTAAATCACAGATCCTGTGAAAACTTGGTCATGTCTGGAAGAAGTGCAAGGATGGGGGGTGGGGGAGCAGTGGAGTGTGGTGGCAGATTCTGTCTCTGTCCCTTAGCACTTTCTCCTCTTAGTAGAGCCAGAAAGGGAAAGGGGATGTCACAAAGACTGGGGAGGATTCCAAGTCATCGTCTGCCTGCTAGAAAAATGAGCTCTTTTAATCATGTTGGGACACCCAGTCATGGAGGGAAAGTGACAGTCCCAGGAAAAGTAGACCAAGGCAAAATGATGTGCACCTCAGCCATCAATTTCCCTTTTTTCTGATTTTAATGAAATACATGCCCAAGGTGGTGAACACAGAACTATAAGTAGAAAATACCTCTAAATCCCTCTCAGCTACACTAATGTTTACTGTTTTTACATGAAAGACAAATGCCTAGTGTGTTTTTAATTTATAATTCCTCCTCAGAAGAGAAAACAAAATCAAATGCTATTTTTAAACCATCATGTAAGTCATTCCAGTGTAATAATATAGTAATAACAAGTTAATAACAGACAGTTATTATTATTAATCACTAATAAGTAATTTGTTTCCTGGAGGATGAAAACATATGTAAATAAGTTTTGCCATAGAGCAATTTGCTTTAGAGAGTGGGGGATATAGACCTGTTTGTGAAAGAAACCAGAGTCCTTGATTATTGTTTTAAAATCAAACATTACGAATCTGGTTTTTAAAAAGAGATACTCCAAACAGGGTTGTGAAGTTAAACAACCTCAGTTTTTGATTGGATCATTTCTGAATAAGCGGCTGGGCCCCGGAAACATCATCCGATCCCTCATTCCAGCTGTCAGAGCATCCCTTACTGTGGAACTTTTTTTTTTTTTTCCTTTTCTTTTCAAAATCTTCCCTGCCCTCTCCCCTTCAGGAAAACACACCCAGCGCTATTCCCATCCTGGCCACTTCCTGGTAGAAAACCAAGGCCGGCTCCCCAAACTGTGAATGTGCAACAGGTTTCCTGTCTCCTCCACCCCTCGCCTGGCTTCCAGGCTGCATCAGGCTTGATTCCGGAAATCAAAGAATTAGAGATTCCGAGAATTTATGGGGGAGAAGTCTGTGGAGGAGGCAGAATAACACCGAAAAAAGCAGTAAGCACCCTTGTCACTTTCAAGCAAGATGAACCTACCTGCCTCGTTGAAATGAACTTTTTCCTAGAAATTTTTCGATACTGAACTAGGGTATAAGAGACAGAAAGGAGTGCAGATTGGATTGTCCCATTCATATGTATTGTGCTCTGTTGTTCATAAGGAAAGCTAGTAGGGAAGAGACAGGAAGGGAGACAGACAAATTCAGGGCTACATACAGAAAAAAGGCAGAGGAGAGAAGAAAGGGGGAGACAGTGTGAATGACAGGCCTGTGTCAGTGCACAGGTCCCACAGATAAAGCTCCAAGGAAGCGGGAAGGACTGGCTCTGCGTTCTGGGGCGGGCTGGGACCCGTGGGCGCCGGGAGATGCTCCCTCCGCGCTCACCTGTGGTGTCCAACAGGGCCAGGGGCCCGGGCACTGGCAGCGCCGGCTGCTGCATCCCCGGCCTGCTCCTCCGCGGCGCGCCAGGTGGCTGCTCCTCGGCGACGCGCGTGAGGTCGGCTCTCCTGGTGCGACAGCGACAGTCGAGGTGCTCGGTGGCCGCAGAATCTGCCGCCCCAGAGCGCCGCCCTCTTTCTCCTTCTCCTCCGCCCCTTCTGTCGGTATCAGTCAGCTTCCTTCCCACTCGGGCTCCCTTCCCTCCCTCTGTCCCCTCCTACGCCCCCTTTTTACTCCCCCCACCCCGTTCCCTTCTCTCCCCCCCTCCCCGCCCCATTCTTCCTTTTCCCGCGGTCTCCTTCCCCTCATCTCCCCCTCTTGCCCTGGTCTCCTCCCCAAACCCCTTTGGTCCCTTCTCCTTACCCTGCTCCCCTTCTTCCCTCCCCCCAGCCCTCCAGCTGCCTCAGGTTTTCCTGGAAATCGGACGTTCAGTCGCGAGGCGGGGAGCAAGAGACAGACCCAGGATGGCGCATACTTCTGGATTTCTAGTCTGTGCCCACCACCGCGTCCAGTGTAGAAGTAAATTCAGAAGTGAGTGGTTGTCATGGAGACGCCTAGTCACCCATTTGTCTGAATTGAAAAATAATTCGTAACACTTGCTGACAAAAAGCAAGTCTGATTTGATTGGGTGCTTTGAAAACAAGGACTGGCTCTGCCAATTAGGGTACATTTGTGTATTTAATAAAGTACAGCATGCACTGTTCTAAGCGCTCTGTTCAAAGTCCTTCCTGTGTAGCCTTCCCAACAGCCCTACAAGTGAGGTGCTACTGTTACCGCCCTTTTAGGATGAGGAAACTGAGGCCCAGGGAGGTCAAGTCAGTAGCCCAAGGCCACACAGCTACTAAGTAGAAGAGCTGGGAGAGCCCTCCCAGGCAGGCTGGCTGAGCGCCTGTCCACCACCCTACGCTACACTGTGTTCCAGAACTGATGGGTTTGATCTGTAGTTCCAAAGCTTTGCTGAAAATATATTTTAAAAATATGTGTGTGTTGCCAGACATGGTATTCTTTTCCCCACTAATAAATTTATCACAGAAAACTTCAGATGCAAACATGAAATGGGCAAGTTCTGTAAAGTTTCTTTCAGGGCTACATGCGCAAAGACTCTCAGAAAGCACAGCTCTAAAGAGACATGGCAGGTGTAAGTGTGCCCCAGGAGACGAGTGGCCCCACCTCACAGAAACATCACGTCATCCTCCCCTGATATCAGTGTCATTCTCCTTTCACAGATGAGAAAACTGAGGTCCCAGGAGGTTAATTGGTGCGACCAAAAGCAGATCCAGAATTCCTGCAGAGCCTGTGTTTTAATTGTAGGGAGGGACATTGGTTAGAATTCATTTCTTAGAACCCTTCGCCTCCCCCAGGAGCCTAAGCAGGACGACCACCAAGTGGATGAGGTGCATCCACTCTTGTGCCAATTATGCCAACTGACAACGAGTATACCCCACCTTGGGCTGACACAGGAGGCCTGTAGCAAGCGGAATTCTGCAGGGAGCGATAGTCTGGGATCAGGGTATTTTTAAAATGTAATTTAATTTAGTTCTTGCAAAGGTAATTACGAGAAGATGAGGAAATCTGTCTTCTACCAGTCTGAGGATAATCAGAGAGACTGGACAAATTATTATTGACATTAAGAAGATAAACTTATTAAAACAGTCATGATAAATGCATGCTGTTCTCCGTAATACCAGATTCCTCCCGCTTTGAATAAATGTTTCAAGTATCCTACAACTTCCCTTATATGAATAGAGGACGCAACAGGTCCCAGAAACAGCCAAGTCTCCTCAGTCTCTTACCGAGAAGTGTTGAGTCAATCTGGATTCATCCTTCAGACGGTGTGGGTGACTTGGGGGTGGGGGAATAGGACTAACACTAATACAGCACCTACAGTATGCCTCACATGGCGATCACCACTTTTCAAGTGCTGCCTTATTGTCATGCAGGATGTCATGCGTGGTCTCTGGTCCCGCTCCCCGCATAAGAACCCAGGATATGGCGAGGCCATAAAGGAACACCAAATGAGCCATAGACAGGGGAGTCATACCACTATATTCTCTCTGGTGGCTGGGTTGGAGATACAGGAAGCAAGAGCCACACTATCAATCTGCCGTCTGCTTCTCTGTCAATCAACCCCACTTGCTAATTGCAATCCTGGCTTGCTAGCTTAGCCACAGCAATTATATCAGTGGCTAATTGTAACAGCTGATGGCCAACTAGTCACAGCTGATGACCATCTGCTACCTGAGCCAGCACCTTTCCACATGAAGCCGAGAGCCTGGAAACTGCTCTCTGGGATTCTGTCCTCACACTGATTTAATTCATGCAATACTATACCCATTTCACAGATGAAAAAAACTGAGACACCAAGAATTTAAATAATTTTTCCAAAATAAAATAGCTGGTCAATGGCAGAAACAAGATATAAACCAGGTCAGTCCAATTTCAAAGCATAATTACGTCTTCTGAATGGGAAACATGTATTTACCTGACTATAGACATTTAATTTAATCTTTCATTCATGCAATCAACAAATATTTACTGCATTTCCTCTATATGCAAGATACTACGAGAGCTTCAAAAATGAATCATACAGACCTGCCCTTTAAGAACCTTACAGTTGAAAGCGAGAAATATGGGAAAATATAACAGACTATTATACTACAAAGCAGACAATGATAGTAGCATCTGTGAGTGCAATTACTGTACTGGAGAACAACCAGTATCCCCACGGGCATGGCGTGGTCCATTTGGAGTTCAACACTTCCCTGAAGACCAACACAGTGATTCTCAACATTGCCTCCCATGGGAACCCTCTGGGAACTGTTAAAAATCCTGGGTTTAGGAATCTTCCATCAGAGCCTCTTCAATCAGAGCCTCTGGAGGTGGGAAAACATTTGAGATTCCCAGGTAAGTCCATAAGCAGCTGGAACTGGGAATCACTGCTTTCGGGACAGATAGGATGCTAAAGGAGAGAAGTGGAGGGTAAGTAGTTTAAGGAAGAGGTTGTGTTTGTGTCAGGCATGGAGGATGGAGTTGGGTGGGGCAAAGTTGCAGAGGCTTAGGAGCAAAGCTAAGTTGGAGGGGTGAAAAATCACCATTAAATCTCACTACTCTGGAGTGTGGCAATACCTCCCATCAGTCTTCCTGCATCCTGCTCATGCCTAGTGGCAGACTTTTCCCAGCATGGGGGCCAAGGTGACACCCAGCTGTCCATAGAGCCAGCATGAAGGAACGGGCAGGAGGGGCTGGCTCTGCCCTCCAAACTGTGGGAGCAGGGACTCATCTTCCCATGGGTCCCCAGTCAGTCCATTGTCCTTGTGGGCCCCACAAGAATGTCAGCACACACAGGCAAATGGGCACACATGCACACCTGTATGTATACACCAGGTTGGCCCTAAGTTGCAGTCTAGACAGTGCTAGGTTGCAGTAGCAGATGGAGGACAGGTATGACAGGAGGTACATCTGGCCATCAGTCCTCAGCCATTGCCACTCTCTCTACCACTGAGCTCAGGTGGACTTTTGTGGCCAGCATGCCTTTGTCTCCTCCTTGCCCAGTGAAACGATGGGGATCCGGGGGTAGTGGGGCCACCACATGGTCCTGTTGCACCAAAAGCTGGCTTGGGAAGCAGGACACAGGCTCACCACTCTGGGCACTGGCCGACCTCTTCTTTCTTCCTTCTGTTACTACCTCTGAGTTTTCTGGGTTTAGGCTTTAGAGGAAGCAAAGACAGAAAGACTTGCAGGATTTTTGCCTATTCACAGTGCCACAGGCTTCCCTCTTTGAAGCCATGAATCTCTGGCTTGAGCGAGAGATGGGAATTAGAAAGAATTTTGTATAAATTAAATCACAATCGGGGTGATTTAAAAATACAAGCTCAGGCTGCCCAAGAAGGGGATGCATGCAGCCCTTGATCCTATGCCAGTGGGGGGGGGGACCCTCTCTGGTTGTCCCAGGCCACTACAGGAGCAGAAACTGGCCAGGACACCTGACAGAGAGAGCCAGGGAAGGGCTTTCCCAGGGACTATAATAACCAAAAGTTTTGCATCATTAGGATAAAAGCAGGTGTGAGAGGGTGGTGGGCAGGGATGGCCACAGCACCTATTCAGTTCTATTAAATTCATCAAGGGCAGGGACTTCTGCCCTTTTGTTCCCTGCTTAGAACCATGTCTAGCTCATGGCAGACACGCAATAAAAATACGTTGGGGGAGAGATCCAAGATGGCGAAGTAGATAAACACTGTGTCTGCTTCCTTCTATGAACACATTAAAATGACAACTAAACTGTAGAACAATCAACCTGGAGAACCATCTGAAGTCTGCCTGAACGGAAGTTTGAAAACGAAGGATATAAAGAAGAAGCCAAGTCGAGACTAGTACCTAGGAGGGGCGGAGACACGGAATTGGCCAACCCCAAATTTCCGTGTGGTGGTTGAGAACGAGGAGGGATAGCTCAGCCACAGAGGTTCCACCCAGAGGAGAGAGAAACCCCAGGCCCAACCAGCTTCCCCAGCCCAGAGAACTGGGAAGAGGAGCCCCCACAACATCTGGCTGTGAAAAATAGTGGAAATTCCTACCATCCGGGTGGGATGAAAGGCTGTAGGAAACCCAGACCTCCTCTTAAACAGCCCACGCACAGATTCACTCACTCAGAGGCACTCACCTTGGGCTCCAGCAGAGGGACAGTAACTCGGGGGGTGTCGGAGACATAAGCGGGGCAGACTGAGTTGTGTTGTTTCAGGTTGAAGGCTGGAGGACAGTCACCTATCCCTGCAAGGAGATCCTCCTCCCATGCAGCCTGCAGGCAGGCGCCATCTTTCCTGTGTTGAACCCGCCCCCATCTGACCAACTCTGAATCTGATTGGTCTGGTGAGCTCCACAGCTCCATCCTGTCAACTCTCTGGGACCTCATCCTACCCAACTCCCCCAACACCTGAGGCACTTTCTTCAAGAATAGCCAGCCCCGCCCACATTGCACTCTTTCTTGGAAAACTATCCAAGTCCAACAGACCCGAGTCAGGCAGTGACTGGCCTCAGTGTGCTCTGAGACTTTTGTTGAGTATCTCCATATTCAGCAATGGCACCAAACCAGAATTTACAATGGCCAATAGACATATGAAAAAATGCTCAACATCACTAATCATCAGAGAAATGCAAATAAAAACCACGATGAGATATCACCTCACCCCAGTTAGAATGGCAATCATCAACAAGACAAATAATAACAAGTGTTGGAGAGGCTGTGGAGAAAAAGGAACCCTCATACACTGTTGGTAGGAATGCAGATTGGTGCAGCCGCTATGGAGGGCAGTGTGGAGGTTCCTCAAAAGATTAAGAATAGAATTACCATATGACTCAGCAATCCTCTCTTAGGTATCCACCCAAAAAATCTGAAAACATTTTTCCATAAAGACATATGTTCTCCAATGTTCATTGCAGCTTTATTTACGGTGGCCAAGACATGGAAACAACCAACGTGTCCTTTGATAGATGAATGGATAAAGAAGTTGTGGTATATATACACAATGGAATACTGTTCGACCATAAGAAAAGATGAAATAGTACCATCTGCGACAACATGGATGGATCTTGAGATTATTATGCTAAGCGAAATAAGTCAGACAGAAAAAGTAGAGAACTATATGATTTCACTGATATGTGGTACACAAAATTGAAAACAACAAAAGAACAAGACAAACAAATGAAGAAACAAAAACTCATAGACACAGACAATAGTTTAGTGGTTACCAGAGGGTAAGGAGGGAGGGGGTTGGTAGAAGAGGGTAAACCGGGTCAAATATATGGTGATGGAAGGAGAACTGACTCTGGGTGATGAACACACAATGTGGGATATAGATGATGTATTACAGAATTGTACACCTGAAATCTATGCAACTTTACTAACAATTGTCACCCCAATAAACTTTAGTTTAAAAAAAGACACCCACAGAAGGAAAGTAAAAGGATGGAAAAAGTTATTTCATGAAAATGAAAACAAACAAACAAACAAAAAACTAGGGTAGCAATACTTATACCAGATAAACAGATTTTAAAACAAAGGCTATAACAAGAGAGAAAGGACCCAGTAATCCTACTTCTGGGTATTTGTCTGAAGAAACCCAAAACACTACTTCGAGGGACATGTGCATCCATATGTTCATTGCAGCACTGTTTACAGTGGATTCCATGGAAGAATGGATAAAGAGGAGGTGGTACATATATACAATGTAACATTGTCGGCCATGGAAGGGAATAGGTTCTTGCCATCTGCGGCAGAATGGATGGGACTGGATGGTACTGTGCTGAGTGGAGTGTCAGACAGGGAAAGACAGATGCAATGTGATTTCACTTATATATGGAATCTAAAGAACAAAACAAACAAACAAACAAACAAACAAAAACAGAATCAAACACATAGACACAGAAAACATTTTGATAGTTGCTAGATGGAAGAGTTTTGGGGTTGTGGGTGAAAAAAGGGGAAGGGATTGAAAAGTATAAATTGATTGTTATAAAGTAGTTATGGGGATGTAGGGTACAGCATAAGGAACATAGCCAATAATATAGTAATAACCATATATGGTGTCAGATGGATACTAGATTTGTTGGGGATGAGAGATAGGAGGGGCAGGGGTGACAGGGTGAAAACAGATAAGGGATTAAGAAGTACAAATTGGTAGTTACAAAATAGTCATTCGGAGGTAAAGCATAGAGAATATTGTCAATGATATGGTAATAATTACATATAGTGCCAGGTGTGTACCAGACTAGTCAGTGGGATCACTTCTTAAATTACATAAATGTCTAACCGCTATGCTGTACACCTGAAATTAATATAAAATAATATTGAATGTCAACTGTAATTTAAAAATTTAAAAAGGAGGGGAAAGATGAAGGGGAATAAGAGGTGCAAATTTCTGGGTATAAAACAAATAAGTCATGAGGATGTAACATACAGCATAGGAAACATAGGCAATAATACTGTGATAGCGTGGTACGGTGTCGGATGGTTGCTGGACTTAGCATGGTGATCACTTCTTCAGGTTTATAAATGTTGAATAATTATTGTGTACCCCTGAAACTAATATTGTTTGTTAGCTATATTTTTAACAAAACTCTCTTTAAAAAAGAAAAAAAAAAAAAACATGTTGAAGGAAGACTGAATAAACTTGACTCTCAAGCACCACTTAGCACTTGCTCCCTGCCTGGTCGGGGCCCATGCTGAGCACATCATCCCTCTCTTACCTGCGCCCTCACCTTCTTGGCCCCACTGGCTGGAGCACTTATTGGAGGACCCATCACTTCAGTCTGACGGGAAAACCTGTTTATTTGAGCAGATAGGGGTCAACAGTCTCTCCCAAGGGCATGCCCTCTACCAGCTCTACAAAGAGAGGGATTAAAAGAACCGTAAAGCCACATTTGTCAGCCACAGGCATGGTTTGCTTCCTCCGCTTTGTTCCAGAACCACAGGCTGCTCAGCCCCTATGCAGTTGCAAATCATTGAAAGAACCTGTGCGTACAGAGCCTGACTCTTGGCTCCCAAGTGTTAGTGGAGTGCAGACAGCAAAACACGACTCCTTCCTGTAACCAAATAACCCTGAGATGACACTCAGGGAATGAATAATGTAGATGGGAGCCAGGGAAACGGCAGGTGGCCCCTGTTTGTCTATCCACACGGGTGAGGTGGGTGAGGTAGCAGGAATGAGACAGGAGACGTTCTCAGAGACATGAATTTTTTAAATTAAAAACACTCTCAGGGCTTTGCTAGAAGGCCTTGTAACCACGATCTCCCAGATCATTCTAACGAGCCCAGCCAAGCAGGAAGGTTCAATTGTCCCAGATGGCTCATGTTTCAAGGTTCTTTTGCTCCCAGACCTCCCATGATTCCTTGGAGCAAGAGCCCCTTCCGGGCCCTGGATTTGCAACCACAGTCTTGTCCAATGTCTCCTGTTTTAGCCAAACAACCTGCAAAGTGCACGTCTCAGCAGGCTGGTGGTTTCCCTGTTGAAAGGAGAGAACCCTACATACCCCTAGCAGGCCTGTCCCCTTGCCCACGGCACATATTAAATACTGACATGCCGGGGAAAGGCAGCTGCCCCCTACCTTTCCTGGAACCACAGGGACAGGACAGGGAGCAGGACACTGAGACCCACCCAGACGTGGGTGGGTCAAATGCCAGGCTGCAGTGCTCCAACGCCTGTTTTCATGAAACCCCACAAAATGTATAACCTTATCCCTCAGCCCATTTACCTTGGAAGTAAGAAGGTTGAATTTGGAAGAACATTTTTCCACTGTAATTGGGGAATTGAAGTTTGATTTTTACAAAATCAAATCAAGACTTCTTATCTTCATTTTAAATTATCTGGGTAGTACCTGAGAGCCTATCTTATTATTTTTTTTAATTTCGTGTTTTCAAATTGAGGTTTTTCTTCCAAAACTGTTCTTCTATTAGCTGGCCTAATGCCTGCGTTTGTATGTTTTATTTTCAATTGAAGCCCACTTGTATACCTGAACACTCACAGGAGGTGGGGGCCCTGTTATGATAGAAAAGGAGGTGTACTCATTCTTTCTAAGGCTCATTTCAGCTTAGTTCATGTTAGGTAATTATATATTTATCAAATCTACAAAGACTGTAGGCAAGAAATTAACCAGCTGGCTATGAGAATATAATGAATAATCCAATAAAGGAGGAAATGAAAGGTTGTGGGCATGTAACTCATGTTCAAATGACCAGATGGGACCCTGAATGTCCTAGGAACAAGGTCTCCCTCACCCTCGTTGGGCCCTTGGGAGCATGAGGCTGCCCCCCTCCCCCATGGGCTTTCCCCAGGGCATCCCCAAGGGCCAACCAAAAAGGGGACCGTGCAGACTTTGGGGGTAAACTATGTGTCTCATGCACGTCCTGTCCACACCACCCTACACTGCCGTGGAACAGCCCTTCCCACTCAAACCTTGCTGCACTCACGTTGTCCTGTCTCTTTGCTGAGGTTCTCCATTTTCATATGCTTGATCATTTTGCAACTTCTCGCTGAAGCATTTTTATGATGACTGCTTAATTATCGTCAGAGAATCCCAACACGTGTGTCATTCCAGCATTGCCACTGTTGACTGTCTTTTCTCATTCCAGTTGGGGTTTTCTTGGTTCTTGGTGTGACAAGTGACTGTCCAATCATATGCTGGACATTTGAGGTGTATGTTATAGACGCTGGTTCTTATTGGAATTGTCTGTTTTAGCAGCCCTCCTCTGACACAGTGCCAAATGGATACTGTGGCCCAGAAAAGGGATTTCATCTAATGTACAGCAAATGCCAGGTCATTCAAGGCCTTAGAGGGAATATCTGCTGCCTCAGTTGGACAGGCATTTATTGAGCACCTGGCACAGAGGTGGGCACAGCAGGACGTGAGAGAAGCACTGAACAGGTCTCTCACCTGGAGTAGCTTACAGTGCAACTGAGGAGACCAGAAGACAAACAGGAACAGACATAGTGCATCTTTGTTTCTCCGTAGCATCTCATGTGGCCCTTGGCACCTAAAGACTTCCAGTTATTGCATTAACTACAACCTTTCCTGGTTTTTTGTTAGTTATTGTGTTAATCAGATATCCTCCCATATTACACTTGATTCACCTTAATAAACCCCCAGGGCCTGCCCCGTGGAGGGGGATGGCCTCTTTCTAAGGTGGCTCGGTCTCTCGTAGGCCACAACTCCACTCAAATATACAAAGTCTCAAACAAGTGCATGACAGGGGTTTGGAATAAAGGGGATTTATAAGTATAAACAGTAGGGACTGACTAGATACTGTGCGTAGCAGAATAACACCACACAAGACTTGCTATAACAAAGAGCAAAGTAGACGTGTGCAAACTCCAGATGCACTGGAATTCGAAATCTGACAAATGGGCTTTGCAAACAATTTTAAAAATCTGGTAGCCATAAAGAGACGAGAATGAAGGCAAAGTTTGTGTGTGTGTGTATACATGTGTATATGTGTATATGTGTATGTCTGTGTGTGTGCACGTGTATATGTGTGTACATATGTGTGCAAGTATATGTGTGCGTGTGTACGTATCTGCATGTATGTGTGGTTTTGAAGGAAAGAATGCAACTAATATTCATGTTACAATCTAGAGAGTCCATCTCACTTTTTTAATTTTTATTTTTACCCGGTTTTCACTTGACTAGCACTTGCATTTTTTGTTTTTTACAAATGAAAAGTTGCCCTGCAGCCATTTTGATTGAAGCACCTCCAGGGCCTCTCACCGCCCTCCCCCTCCTCTCGGGGATTAGGCTGCTAAAGAAATACTGTGGTGATGTTCTCATCATAGTTGTATATCTAGACACACCACGCCCAGGATGCTAAAAGGGGGAATGTCTGGTTGGGCTTTTAGCCAGGGCGTGTTAACGACCAAAATCAGATGCCCAAGTGCCTGAGGCCAGCCACCCTGTAGAGATTTTGAGCCTGGTTTCTGAGGCCCCCTTGGCCGGCTCGGGGTGTGGAGGATAAAGGGGTCAGAGACTAAGGCTTCTCTGCAGAGGACTCACACAATGTGCTTGTGGGTCGGCACAGAGCCCAGACAGGCCAGCAGGGCCAGAGCAGAGCAACGAGAGTTGCTGTTGCAGCAGGCAGCCTGGTAGCCCAGACAGAAGAGCGGGTCCCCTGGACCCAGGTGAGCAGGGGGAGAGAGCTGCAGTGAGGACTGGCCTGTACCCCTGTTCCCAGTCAGTGTGTCCCTGAGCAATACCCACGGTGGCGGTCCCTAAAGACCCATGAAGAAGCCCCACAACAAAGAGTAGCTGTAAGCACCTGCCCAGCAGCTCAGAACTACCCTGTCCACCTTTCTCCTTCTCCAGCCTCACCTCCAGGAGCCGGAAGCTGAGCTTGACTGGGGAGGGCAGCAGAGCTCAGCAGAAAGGGCAGGAACATCCCTCCATCCCAGCTGGGAAAAATGTTTGAAGTAACTGGCGTCCCTATTATAACGTAGACAGGCGGGGCATCTAAGTTAGTGCTTGAGCCCACTGTTACTTAGAGTGGCTGCAGGTAGACACATGGTAACCTCTGGGTAGGGGAGTGGTGGAGTGGGGGCACAGGGCTGGTGGGGTGACAGCAGTGTCCTGGGTCTTGCACCAGCAGGGAAGTCCCCTGGTGTCACAATGTAGTCATTGGCTGAGCATCCATGATTTGTTTTCTCTAGGTGAAATTTTATGTTTTAAAAGTTTTAAAAAATAAAGTGACAACAAGACGTTCGATTGTCTGTGTGTGAATATGTGGAGGTGACTTGAGTTTTATCAAGGGTGGGAAAAGTCAAAGCCTGACCAAACTCCGAGAGACGGCTGAAGTAACAAGTCCCTTCTGTGATTATATCCCAACAGACTTGCGAGTTCAATGGAATAACTCCTTGTTCATAGGTTCAGTCACAGGCATGACAGATTTAACCAAAGAACAATGGATAATTTTTTTAGTGTATGTCCTATGCAATATTTGAGACATACACCAAAAACATTATTTGTTGTTTATCTGAAGGCCAAATATAAACACATGTCCTGTGTTTTATCTGGCCATCCAACCATAAGATAAAGGCAGAGAGGTCCTTGCTGGTGACTCGGGTGTGACCAGAAGGACCTCTACCTTCAGGCACCACGGGCCCTGGACAGGCACGTGATGACCAGGTGGTCTTAGGGGTGAGGGCCAGGCCTCCAGCCGCACAGCAGAGGCTGCTTAAATCATCCTTCAGGGCCATAGGGACCTACAGAAGAATAAATGGCTTTAGAAACATCAGATATAGGTCTTTCTTGCACCAGAAGGTAGTGAAATGAAATGTATAGCCATTAGCTAATCAACGTTACCATTCTGAAAACAAAGCCAGACTTAGGGGAGGGGAGTGATTTGTCCTGCCAACAGCTCAGTGTCCTCTGCCCCTGGGTCCCTTATCTTGGGCCTGCCCAGAGTGATGTATAGGTTGCAGTTTCGAATCACAGACCAAAAAGCACTGCATGCCCCTCCAAGGCCCTCCCAGATCATTCTATGTCTTTACAGTATCACACACAGAGACAGGAAAGAAGGATTGTTCTGAAAGGGTTTATTCCACCAATCCAAGGGTGCTTTAAGGTTAAAGTCCTTCATTGCATAAGGTAACTCTAAAGAACACACTTGATATGTCTCCACAAAACTAGAATCGACACCTAACAATTGCCTGGATCACACACAATTGCTTAAGGAACAGCTCATCTTGTCTACAGAGGCTCTAGATAAAATAGGAGGTAGATGGGTCCCGGTTTTGGCCAGAAACTCTCCAAAGCTGTCAATGGACAAAATGCACTCCTCTCCTGAGGTGGAGGGGGAGAAGATGGGTGTTGCCAGGTGCTGGGCCCTGGCAGTGGCCAGGCGGCATGGGGGCCGGAGCCAGGCATGAAGGGGGTCCAGGCCAGGGTCCACAGCCCACGCCTCTCTGGTGGTGCCCAGGAGCCCGAGGGCTGTGGTTTGCCAACCCCCAGACCAACCTAGAGAAGGCCACCCGCAAGGATGGGGCTCTAGGAAGTTGCATTAAGGTGCCAGGAAACTCAAACTGAACATCCTTTCATCTGAGCAGCCATTTGCTGCCCAACACTGCCACCAGCTTGTATATCCACACAGGAGCCTGGAGAGATGCACGGTTGGTGCCTTCTGTCTGGGAACCATTGGTGTATCTTTTTTGAGTGAAATAGGGCAAAAGAAGTGGACTATTTACAAGCTGGGGCTCCTGACCCCAGGGCTGGGATGTCTGGTGGCTCTGAGCCTCCTGTCTCCTGACCGTGCTTTGAGCATCTCAGCCACACCAGTGGCATGACCCCAAAGAGGTGCCTGTGACATGGTGGGCTTGACTGACACACAAAGGTGTGCTCGTCCCTGCGAGCAGCAGAGGGAGATCCTTTTTCTTTCACATCTAGGAAATCAGACACATTCCTGACTTGGACGAGGGAGTGGCCTCCTCCACGGTGACCCCCTTCATGTCTGCAGGCATCTGCCCGTCAGCACGCCATTGGTTCAGCTCCCCAAAGATGCCCGTCTCAATCATCTCCTCCTGCCAGGGGAGGGAGCAGTTGCCTGTGGCAAATTCCTGGAAGAATTCTGTATCCGCTTTGTCAAAGACCACACCTTTGACTGTGGAAAAGGCCCCTACGTCCTGGATGTTCTTTGCATAGACAGTTCTGGAGTCTGGGATGAAGGGGGGAATCAGCATTCCTGTCAGAAGACAGAAAACACAGGGCGTGACACAGGCACCTGCCAGCAATCCACGCAGCTCAATAAGCAGGGCCTCCAGCTCACTGCTGCCCTTCCTGGGGTTTCCTGACCACAAACAAACAGCACATGGAGAGGGTCCTGGGCGTCCCCCACAGAGTCCCACTGTGAAGGACAGTGTGTTCTCACCCTACATGGTCTCCGCCCCTCACACGGCCGCACACAGCCTCTCTGCAGACCCCCGGCCCCGCACCCTCATGCCAGCCTCCCAGGGCATTGCCATCTGCAGTCAGACACCTAGAACCCAACATGCTCAGACCTGAACTCCACATCTTCTTCCCAAAGTCAGCTTTTCTCTCTCACCTGCTCAGGAGCCGCAATTATCCGGTTACCACATACAGAACTTCGGTCACCCAGGACCCCAACCGAGACCAACCCTCCTTCCTCTTGCCTCTCAGCCTGTCCCCCGTCTCTGCTCTCGGACCTTGGGCTGCCAGACCATTGCAGTGACCTCAGGACTAACTTCCTGACTCCGGCTTCTCCTGGTTCTGATCTCTCAGAGCTGCCTGACCCCACCTCATGCTGAGCTGGTCTTGAAAACTCTCCGTGGTGGAGCCCACCTTCAGATCAGCTGGGAGCTGCCTCTGCTCTGACCCTTCCTTGCAAAAGTAATTTCTCTTATTGAGGCATCTACTACTCACTGTCACCCTGGGGCTCTTGCCATTTAGGCACATGTTCACATATCCTGGCTGTGGGTTCTGGTGGTGAGGGGTGGGGGGTAATGGGTGTGTCCTACACTTCTCTCTCCCAGACACACATGCACACTAGCACGCACACACACACACACACACACAGAGGATCTTACATATCCATTCACTCAAACACTGGTGGAGTGAATGAATCTCTCCCAAGCAGACAGCTTGAGCAATCACAGGCTCCTTGAGAGAACATGGTATGGAACTGCAAAATAGCAGGTTTGGATCTTTAGTTCAAAGGTAAGCCAGCATATTCCCTACACATCCCATCCAACATTTATCAGTCTCCAGCAGGTTTCCCAAGAGGCCTCGCCCATTAAAGCCCTGTCCTGGGGTGCATGGGGGATGACCAGAGCCCCAGAGAGTATTAGCACTACTTGGTACAAAGGTGGCTATCGGAAGAGCATCACCCAGGAGTTCCTGCTCTACTGACATGAGCTAAGCATAGACGACACCAACGAGATGGGACAAGCAAGCGAGAGTCACCTAACAGACCCACCCCCGATACCCCCCAGATCCAAAGACTTCCGGACAGTACCAGCCTCGAGCTGTCTCCAGTTAATGTCTTTAAAAAGGGGGTTAGCGCGGAGCCCATCACAAGTCCCATCTCTGAACCCCAGGCGCTTCTCTGGGTCCTTCTCCAGCAGCACCTCACAGAAGTCCCTGCTGGCCTGGCTGAACTTGTCTGGGTACTTGACCGCCTCCGAGAGGATCCTCTGCTTGAGCTCTTTGTTCTCCACCTGCACGGTGAGACGCACATCATGTTAAACCCCTGCCAAACTCACCACCATCACCAGAGCTGGCACGTCTGGCTGCAGGAGTTCGGAGAGCCCCTGCTGGTGTCTCGGCTGGGCTGGTGCTTCTCCCAAGACGAAGCCTGCCCCTCCCTCATACTGGGCAGAAGTGACGGTGACACCTGAGTGCGCTCCCCTTCCCCACATAGTAGCAGTTAAAGGGCTCAATATCTCAAGTCAAAGGAGCGAAACTCTAAAGGTGCCTGTTAAAGTTGGGGTGCACTGTAGTTTAGGGAACGCTGGTTGATGATGCCTTGGCATGTTACATAACCGTTCCTTACCTAGTGGAGAAAAAAAGAATAACAAGAACTAAAAAGTCAACTTTAGAGACCCGTGCAGGTAGGGCTTCTAACTGGATTGAAACCTGAGGTTGTGTCTATGGATCCCTATTTCGAACCAGCTTTATGGATTATAATCTACACACCACAAAGCTCCATCTTCAGTGACCCCAGGGAAGGGTTTTGATCAATCTCCAGGGACCCCCATCACCACTGCCCCAAAAGTACCCTTTCCCCATTGCAGCTCATTTCCACCCCATCTCAGGCAAACACTGACCCATTTCTTCTCATGGAAAATTAGATATGTCTTTCCTACAATTTCCTAGAAATGGAATCATCCAGAGTTACTCTTTTATGTCTGGCTTCTTTCATTCAGTGTAATAGGTTTGGGACCCATTCATGCTGTGGGTGTATTTAGGTTCCTTCTTTCCTGTCGCTATAAATGGACCACGGTTGGTTCACTATGCACATCTCATAAAAGCTCATCATGCTCATTGACAGAGGAAACAGGGATTCTGGTTGGGCTGTTGGATCAGCAAGAGCTCTGAGGTGGGAGCTGGGAGCTTCTGTCATGGGCTGAGGCTGGTCACCTGCATGTGGATCTCACAACATTTTGTCTTATTTTGCTCTTCTGAGCTGTTGGAAGTCAGGAGAGAGAATTGGTTACCAGAATTCAAGGTGGAGTTGCAGAGATATAGGGTGTCTTGGTGTGTTTGTCATGTGGGGAACTGTGCTCCTAGAAATTGGACACTTAGTTTGTTCCCAAACTGTCTTAGGAGGCAGGAGTGGGGGAGACCCACGAGGAGGTCCAGGCAGAAGAACGCGATGGGCATGAACTCCATAAGAGCCAGGGGAAGTGAGTGTGGGCAAGAGAGGTGCCGCACCTAAAGACTGCCGTTCACACCAGGCCCCTGGAGGTGCCTCCTTTCTCATCCAGCCTCCGCATTCCCTGTTTACGGAGATGCCTGGGGCAGACCACACAGGAGAGAAACAAGGAGCAAGTGAGGCCAGGGGTCAGAGCACAGCATGCAATGTCCACTTTGCTCCAAAGCATGCAGAAAAGCTGCTGTGCTGTACCTGGTGTGGGGCCTGTGGGTTCTTAGCTTCGTGGGAGAGGGTGCTTAGTGTTTGTCTGCAGTGAAAACAATGAAGGCTGTCAAAGGGGCCAGGGCAGCTCGGTGGGGCAGGGAGAGTGGTACTGAGCACTGCTCATGGCAGGGGGTTTGAAAAGGCCCAGGCACCTCTTGTCCTGAAATGCTCCTTGGTGTTACGAGCTATATGAGATGAGATCACCATGTCCCCTCTCCTCTGCCCAGAAAGGACCTACAACAAGAAGCCTAGTGCGTAAGATTTGAGCAGCTCCTCTACAAGGGAGGGTCATCACCAGGTCAGCTGTAGGGACACCTGCTCCTGTAATACTCCCCCAATAAAGAGGGTCAACCCCAGGACAACTGCAGGGACACCAGCGGAGCCACCTCCTACCTTCTCTCCCCGGGCTCGGAAGGGTCCTCTGGCTGCGACCATCTCATACAGCGTAACCCCCAAGGCAAAGTAATCCACAGAAAAGTTGTACTCCTCACCCCGCAAGAGCTCAGGGGCCATGAAACCTGCCGGGCAAGCACACAGGGCACATTCAAAGACGCAGCTGCATGGTGGTCAGCACTTATCCTACCCTGGTAGTTGCAGAGCTGATTCTCCCATGTGCACAGTGTGCCAGGTTCTCCTACTATGACATCTGAGGCAGAAAATTGTCTGTGCTGGGGCTGCCCTGTGCACTGTGGGATGCTGAGCGTCACCCTGGCTCCCACACACTAGTTAGCATCCCCAGTGTGACAACCCAAAATATCTCCAGACGTTGTTCAGTGTCCCCTGGGGGCAAAATTGCCCCTGGTTGACAACCACTGATCTCTACACATGGTGTGAGGCCTCCTCTCCCCTTTGGCACATAATGGCAGACAGAGTGGTGGTCCTTGCTTGCCTGTTAGGCACAAGCATGACCTGTGGAATCATGGGTGTGTGTGGTCATGAGGGTTGTAGAGACAGGCACTACAAGATACTTCCTGAAAGAGCACAGAAGGATAGATTTAAGCCAAGACTTTCCAAAGAGGGAGGGTATTGTCCGAGGGGCCACACTTCAGGCTGAAGCTGAGGGGTGCCCACCAAGGCCAGGCTCTTGGCACTCAAGGAGGTCTTATTCTTGACCAACATGGTGCGTGTGTCAGCATCCTTCAATAGCACTTATTCTAGCTGACCCCAATTCCACGCTTGCTGTGTGCCAGGCAAAGGTACAAAGTGATCTCATTTAATCCTCATAACACCGAGAAGTGCCATTACTTTTCCCTATTATTAGAGAACTAACTTGCTCACAATAACATAGATAATAGGTAACAGAGTAGGATTCAAACCCAGGCATCTGACTCCCTGGCCACTACATCATCCTTTGAAATGGTAGTTAAACCCACTACTAATCATCTTTCTATAACTTAGTTTTCATCTTTACCAAAATTATTCAGGCACATTAAGAATTAGCTAATTCTACAAGGCCTGTTTCTAATAATAATATTACCCTGACCTCTCCTCCTCCTCCACCTCATCCTCATCCCAGAATTGTTTTAGCTGGTTACTTTGGAATTAATATCTATACCTCTAAATCCATGCTTATATAGCTGATTTTGCAGTTCCCATGGGGCCTCTTCTCTTGACTCCCATTCTGGAAGCTGAGGATCTGTTTCTCTTCTCTCCACCACCATGCACGTGCTTCTCCCTCTTCCTTCTCCCGGTATATCGTCAGGCTGGCCAGCACTCAACTCACACTATTCCCCACTGAACCGAAAACTAAACCCCCCTTATCTTTTCTTTTATTTGCTTAGTTATCTGTGTTCTTATTACCAATCTGACCCTAAATTATCTGACAATTCTCTAGTCCCTGTCATATTTTGATATATTAAATATTTTATCAATTTCATCCTAAGAAATCTCCTAGAACCTTCTTACCTGCTCTAATCTGGATTCTGGTTTGCAACCAGCAGTCTGGAATCTCCCTGTCAACCTGAAATCCTTTGCCTCTTTCTGTGTTCTCCATCCCAGATACTCCACTTTTTGGTTAACTCCCTTATTTTGGTCAAGAAGTTTCCTGAGGAAGGGGACTGAGGAAGTAAGTTCTTGAAGACTTTTGTATTTGAATATGCCTTTATTGGACCCTAATATTTAACTGATGGCTTGGCTGGGTATAAAATTCTAAGTGGGAAATCATTTTCCCTCTTATTTTTAAGACAATTTTCCATTGCTTTCTCACTTCCAATATTACCCCAGTGGGGTAATTATGACCCTTTTTATGGGTGAGGACATATAGGTGACTTCTCCAAGGTCACAGGGATAGATCATCTTGCACAGCCCACATGTGCAGCCAATTATTGGGTCCGTGTGCCTAAGTACTGTGCTGCCTGACTCATATGTTCCTAGCCACGTGCTTTATGCCTCTGTCTCTGATAGAAGATGCTTTGTGCAACAAAGCAAGTAAGAGCTTGTCAGAAGTCTGTGTCTGGATGATCCAACTTCCAGGAGCATGTCAGATGTCTCGTCTGCTCCTATGCCAGGTATATGCCACATTTGGGGAGTTGGAACCACGTGCTATGCTCCACGCCCTGAAGGTCAACAAGCTTTGGGCCTCCACTCCCTAACTACCACCATGCAAAGGCCAGCCCGAGATGTGGGAAGGGTAAATGGGCCAGTTTCTGGGCCCATGGTTCACTCCCCTGGAACCAGGAGTGGGTGTTATGGGCTGGTCATGAGGGTGGCTTCCGTGCTCAGACGACTTTAGACATTTTGAGGTAAGTAAAAGTTAATTGTGTCCATTTATTTTCAGTCTTTCCTTGTCCTTCAATATAACTGTGCTCGTGGTGAGTTTCCAAGAGGGAGATGTGCTTGGAAACATCAGCCAAGCTGATGTGACCACAGAATCATTACTCCCCAAAGAGGTTATCAGAGTTAAATTCCATAGAATCTCCTGAATGCACCTTTGTAAGTTTTACTTTTCAGAGAATTACATTATTATCCAGACTGTGCAGACTATGAAAAAGGCGTGTTCAACTGACCACAATTTCTAGGTTAAATCAGGGTCCAAGAGATACACCAATCAGACCACAGGGATGTGATCATCTCCTTTGGCAAATAACTCAGTCGGTTCCACCCAACTCAGTACTAAATGATGCATCTTTTTGTATCCTCAGGGTCTTATGTAGTGCCTGGAGCAAAGTAAGTACTGACAAATATTTGTTGTGTGAATGAATGAATGAATACTACCTCAGTTTAGTTAGTAATTCTTACGCATATTGACTTATCTCCCCCTCCTGGCTGGAAACTCATTGGGGAGAGAAAGCACGCCTATAGCTCCTCTGCACATCCTACTGGGCTGGCACAGCATTAGCCAAAGTGAGTCCCCTGTTTAGAGTCAATTGCAGAGGCTCAGAGGTGGGGCCTTTGGCTGGGAGGGTGCAGAGGAGGCAGAGGAAGAAGAATCAGGAAGGCATCCCCAGTGGTTTTGCTGTATGCCCCAGCCTTCTAACTTACACCCTAACTTCAGCATCTGCTGCAGTTCTTTGAGGGTCACGCCCTGCATCTGACCTTAAATGCTCAAGGCAGCATCCTCACGCACCTGTAGTGAGGTGCATGAGAACCCCCGGCCTGGAAAGCTGTGTCCCGGTCTGTTCAGAGGAAAGCAGCAGCTCAGCGGCCATAGCAAGAGCTATGGGGCCCTCTGGTGGCCGTCAGGGCCCTCACACTCGATTCGAGCGGTTGGCAATATCCTTGAGGTCAAACTATTTCAAATCCTAGCCTTGGAGTTCTCCCAGCTTTCTCCTAATGATCTGAATCACCCTGAAATATGTGAGTGGTGTTTCTGCTCACACACTCATGCCTGAGACTGGAACTTCATAGATTTTGGCTGAGGCTCCAGAAAATTCAAGATAGAACTTTTACCTAAATAAAGCCACAGATGAGGACAAACTCACTGTGTCGACAGTTACAAACCCCCAAAGAGCCCAAAGTCCAAGGACTGGGAAGATTCTGTGACACAAAACAGGAAAGCCATTGAAGAAGGAAGCTTTCATCACAGAGGCCGCACAGCATGACAAAACAACAGTGATTTTTTTAGCTGGGAGGGGTTGTGCCTGCGGTGGGTGCAAGCAAACTCATGCTGCAGGCACCCTAGCCAGTCCCCCTGGTTTTTCATTCTGAGGGTTGAGGGAGCTGCTTTCCTGTGAAACCCCTGCCCTCACCCTGCCATGCACCCCAGGCCACAGTGACCCCCAGGATCCCCAAGGCCTCGCCTCACCCCCTGGAACAGGCTTCCCCACCCTCGCTCTCAGGCCTTTACCTGGGGTCCCTGCATAACCTTTGGTCTTGGTCTGCCCTTCCTTCAGCTCCACGGCCAGCCCAAGGTCAGAAATTCTGATATTGCCTGAAAAGCAAACATGGGCTGAGGTCACATGTGGCTGCAGGGAACAAAGGTGCCTGGTGTTCCCGGAGTGCGCAGGAGCCAAAAGCCAGCCTCTGCACACACTCACAAATGCACACGCTCACGCATGCATGCACACATGTGCACACACATGCACACATAAACACACCTGTTCTCACACATGCACATGTGCATGCACACACACACAGGCAAACACACACGCTCACGCCATGTGCAGACACGTGCACATGAGCAGTTGTACACTCACTCACATGCACACACATGCACACTCTAGGTGGGGGGGCCTGAGGCCTCCGCACCGGGGGACCTCTGCTCCCTGTCCAGACTACAGAAGGACTGAGGGTGACTTCACAGAGAAGGCAGCAAGAAAAGAGTGACAGAGGGAGGATTTGGCCATAAAACAGTACTGTGTGCCCACAGTTCCAGACACTACGTATATCCTGGATTAACTCCCTGCAGCCCCAGGTACCTCATTATGCACCAAATTTCATCAAAGTCCATGCAAAATCTCCATTTGGAGATAATGCCGTTCTGTTGCAAAATGGCTACATGAACAATAAACAAACTTAAGATGTGTCTTGGTAGCGCTCAAAGCTCTGAGGAGCACTTATCAAAACCAGCCCCTCCCCCTACAGATGACCCGTGGGGCCCCAGAGGTAAACAGGGCTAGGGGAAGCTGGGAGGGAGGCTGCGGAGGGGAGGCCACCTCACCTTCGTCATCCAGGAGCACGTTTTCGGGCTTGAGGTCTCGGTAGACGATGGCTCTCTGGTGCAGGTGCTCTAGGCCGCTGATGATCTGGGCCGTGTAGAAGATGGCACGTGGCTCCCGGAAGCCAGGGTTCTCCTCATTCACATTGTAGATGTGGTACCTGGAGGCAGACTATGCGCAGGCCTGTGCTTTTCTGGCACAACTACAAGAGTGTGACCGCAGTTTTGATGGAAGGAAAATCTCAGGAGAACAGTGAGGGCCTCAGAATCCCGTGTGTGTCAGCAAAGTGTCTGGTCTTTTGGGGGCCTCAGTGTCCAGCCTAAAGAGTCTGTGGCAGTGCCGAGACCCCCTGGAAACTGGTACCTGCGCCCTCACAGACCCTTCACCACAAGTGTTACAGGGGAGAAACGGGGCAGCAAAGTGCACTCCTCTCTCCTACCTCCCCAGCCCTGAGCCTGCAGAGGCCAAGAGATGGGCCCCAAAGCCATTTCACCATGGCCAACTGAACGAGTGGGGATGGAGAAAGGAGACGGAAGTCTACATGAGCAGCTCAAGTGACCTCAAATATAAGTAGTTAATACAGAGTCATGTAAACGTGTGGGCCATTTCACCCGACCCGCACACACAGACTCCTTGAGGGATCTCCCTCCTCTCCTGTAACAGTCCTTTGTCATGTTTTCCACTATCACACTGTACAGAGGGGCCAAGCATAACACATAAAAGGAAATGCATTTCTTAAACTAGATAAGCCATCAGGGAGAGAAGAGGCAGACCAGAAAACTTAAAAAAAAAAAAAAGAGAACACTTAAATCAGCCTGAGCACGAGACAGTTGAAATAATAACATAAAAGGCTTTCATATTGCATTTATATTATAGTATAGTGTAGTGCAGTATCGCATAGGATATTACAGTGCAATAGTTTAGTGTAGTATAATGCACTTTGCATAGTATGATATAGTACAGTATAGTGTAGCATAGTGTTACAGTGCAGTATAGCACAGCATGCTGCATTTTAGTATAGTCTAGTGTAACATTATGTACTGGAATATAGTATAATATAGGATAATGTAGTGCAGTTATAGCATTATGATCATTTCTACTCTAAGTCACGTTATTTGTGCTTCCTAGACACTTTTGTTCCTCTTCCGTGTGACCTTACTTGGGTTACTTAGTCAAGGCCTCAGAATCCTCAACTGGAAAATGGGGCCAACAAACTTACGTGGCAGACTTCAGTGGAGATGAAACTAGATGAGAGAATAGGAGTGCAAGGCCTTGCAAATAACACTAACAGCAATGCCCCCCCCCCCTTTATAAGTGGCTGTGACACTCTTCTAAGTGTCTCACATGTATTAACGTCCACTGCTCTCTACAACAATCTTTGAACACCAGTATTATTCTTTCTCCCTATTTTACAAACCAGCGCACTGAGGCAAGAGTGGTCAGGTTGCCCAGCTAGCAAGTGGGTCTGTCCCGTCTGAGAGCCAATGATCTGATTTTGCCCAGGAGCCCAGGGCCAGGCCCTCAGATCCCCGTCAAATTCAGACACCGTACATCACTGACACCCCCTCGTTCTCTGCCGAATGATGGCAAAGCCATGGTTCCCAAAGTTAGCCACATCATGTTTCCAGCCTGCCATCATCCCCAAGAGCGTGTGGTTGATGAAGTTTGTCTTCATCTGCACCCCTCTTAATGCAAGGCCCTCAACCCCCATGAGGCCCCACCCACCCCTCTATCTATTCACCCATCCACCTAGCACCACACGTTCCTGCTGCCCACCCCACTTAATATTTCCCACCATCCACACAAACCCGTGGTCTACAGAGCCTACTTTTCACATGGGACTGAGGATACATTGCTTCAAGTATCAGCAACCAGGAGACAAAGAGGGGAGGATTTTGATGGGGGCACATCAAATGTCACCTTGTGCTCTGCACGTGGGAAGCAGCCCCGCTGAGCCCCAGAGATCCGCTCTCTAAACTCAGCCATTCGAGCCCTCCCAGGCCCAGCTCCCACATGGAAGACAGAAACCCTGTTTACCTTAAGTCGCCTCCATTCATGATGGTCATCACCAGACAGAGGTCAGTTTTGGTTTCAAATGCATAGGCCAGAGAGACTATAAACCTGCTGTGTACTTTTGCTAGAATCTTCTTCTCTACCATAGCGCCCTGAAAAGGAAGATGTTGAAAACGATCACTGCGCTGTACACCAGAAGCTGAAGCGGAATAATAATGAATTGCAACTATAATTTAATATATATATATATATACATATTTATAGTTACAAGAAGCGGAGTACAGCATTAGGAATAGAGACAGTGGAAAGGTGACGACTGTATGCGATGTCAGAGGGGTAGTAGATTGGGGGAGGGGGGTTATCACTTTGTGAGGGTATAAATGATAAATGTCTAACTATTACATTGTTTTGTACACCTGAAACTAATAAAAAATAAAAATAAAAACAAAAGAGTACCCAGGTTTAGACAGGGAAGTGACATCGTCATAAAAGACCAAGTTCCGCAAACCAGAAAATGTCTTAATAAAATAGAAACGGATTTGCAAATATATTTTAAAAGTAGTTTGCACAAAGTCATTGCAAATAACTTATAAACATGCCTCACTCACCCATTTCAGAGACAAAATTGGACATGCAAATTTATCACGTATAGAGGATTTCTAGTTTCCTGGAGCTTCCAGCAAGGGGAGCTTCAGCCAACCAGTCTTACTAATGCCAGGTGAGGGTTCCAGCACATCCCCTGGCTGTCTGTTCGGTTCTGACTTTCCTTGCAGTCCTTCCTTACCTCTAAGCAGCCTGTCCTGTTGCAATTCCAGCCCCTTTCCTTTCCTCCGAACAACGGAGGACAGCCAAGGTCCCAAACCACCCCACATCTCTGTTCCTTTTCTCCTTATTTTAAAATTTCTTAATGTCAATTTAACATGTTTTCAAAATTGTGTTTAGATAAAGAAAGCAGAATCCCTACTGCAGGGGGAATTCTTGATACTGGAGGAGGCCCCTTTAGATGTTAGGTTGATTTTACTTTGTATTAAGTTCAAGGAGGGTCCTGGACTCAGGAGTGAAGAAACTGTAGTACTCTTAACTGTTGGATTAAAACTACAGACAGATAGCTGTGAGAGATAACTGCTTCTCCCCAAAGTCTCAAGGGAAGAGCACCCTCAAGGAACCCCCAAGGGAGGGGATGCTCTGTGGTGTCTACTGTTTATCAAAAAAGGTGTACTTGCCCCTGACAGTCTGCACTGTGCAGCAGGAAAGGAACAAAGAACCATGAGGACGGACCGTATGGCTGGGAGATGAGTTTCTAAGACATTAAGCAGCTTTTGCTGATCCTACCTAAATGGAGTCTGACCCCAGTTAAAGAGGGTGCCCCCCCGAGAGCAACCTGCCTGTGCCTCCATTCACTCCTCATCCCTGGAAAACAGCTGCACTTGGGGAACAGCCTGCACCCAGCCTCACAGACATACTCAGCCTCACATAAAGGACTACTCGTCCTGGCTCGATTCCCTGTGTGTTCTCCATCATAGCAACAGCCAGGGCTTAGGTAAGTTCCATAAAGTCAGAGTAAAGAATTGGAGAACAATCTCCTAACAGCCTCCCACAACACTGCTACTGTATTTCATGGTGTTGGTGAAAACCCAAGAAGGATGACAGAATGTGGAGCGTAATCCACACTAACAAATGCAAAGGCTCTCCGAGAAGGGACGTCAGCAAACTCCATTTGTGTGCAGTATGAAGCTAGTGGCTAAGAGAAGCTGAATGAGGTGAGGCACAGGCTAAGAGGACCACACACTGCCTCCTCCTGCCGCTCCGCTCTATGCCAAGTGCTCGGCTCGGCTGCTGGGCACAGGTAGGGATGACTCCGGACAAGAAGATGCAGATGGACTAGAAACCAGCTGATGGCTGAGTGACAGGAGAGGCAAGGTGAGCGAGCCAGCCAGCTGAGGGGTGCAATGTAAAGCTGGACAAGGCAGCTGAGGACCCTCCCAGCCCACTGACCCACCCATCCGCCAATCTAAGAGCGTGCCCTCCACTGGGAACGGCGGTGCTGCCCACCTGGTACCCCTTCCTTTTCTTCAGCCTCTTCTTGTTCAGCTTTTTACATGCATACATCTTGCCAGTTGCCTTCATCTGGCAGGCCGACACCTCCCCAAAGCCACCTTTCCCCAGGATCCTGAAGTCCAAGAACCAGTCTTCCCCCATGGGCTGGGCCTCCAGCCACTTCCACTGCAGGAACCTCTGGAAGTACAGGGTGCCCAGGTACTCTTGGAATGGGGTCTGGCTCAGGTGGGCCAGGGTGGCCTGCAGGAGAGGCTGAAAAATCCCGTCCCCACTTGCCACAGGTCCCTCCCGGACCTTCACCACCATCCCTTCATCCAGGAAGCTGCAGAAGAGCTTGGCCTGGGGGTCCAGGTACTCAGCCAGGATGGCCCGGGCCTTCTGTGGCCGGAGGTCATCGTCGGCCATGTTGTAATCCTCGATGTCCTTCCAGAGCTCCAGGGCAGCCACGTGCCTCTCATTGGCCTTCAGGAACTGCTGGAAGAGCCGCTTGCCGATGGGCTGCTCCGAGCATATACTCTGGAACTCCAGGTCCAGGCTGTCCCGCAGGGCCTCGCACTTGGAGAGCGGGGGCAGCTTGAGCTTAGCCAGGTACTTCTTGTCCCGGGAGGAAGGGGCACTGCTCCCATCGAAGCTGCCCCGTGCGGTGATGAAGGCAGAGTTGGCCACCACTGTCTCCAAGGACCCGAAATCCATCCCGGTGCCCGCCGCTCTCTGCTCAGGCACCAGGGGCCATGGACTGGCCCTCAGCACCCGCGTGCAGAGTGGGCCTGAGCCGCACGCTGCCCTTGGCCTGTGCCCGTTCCTGGCTTTAGGGACAGGAGGCGTCCTGGCCGGTACAAAGATGACTGGGGGGCATGCCAGGAGCCCCCAGGGAGCCCAGCTGACACAGCTCAGGCTAAATCCCAGCCTGGGGCTATGGAGGACACACTCAGGGCGGCAAGCAGGTGCCAGATAAAGACAATCCCCTAAGCCGCCCCCAGGAGGATTAGACGGCCAGCCTGCCCGGATCCTTCCCCTGAAACCATCTCTGTCTTGACAGACCCCAAGACACCCAGGGGCACTTTACTGAAGCCCCGAGCTTCAGAGTCATTCTGAGCTGCCCTGTCCCGCCCTCTGGCCTCCTGTTTGTTTCCTTGATGGGACTTGAGGCCGAACGGAAGGGAGAGGCGGGGCCCCAGGAAAAACATTAATTTATAAAGATGGCTGGTTGTTTTCCCCAGTATAGTTTTTTTATTTTAAAGAAAAATAGTAAGTGAAAAAGAAAACCTGCTGATAACAGGAATTTAGAGACAGAGAAAAACCACAGTGAACAGTTTCCTGGGGTGTCTGCCGAGGAGAGCACTCAATCGGGGGACTGATGAGCATGTGAGGCCTGACATTCGTCCTGACCCGACACAGAGCAGCCGTGTTCCCGTGTCACTCTGCTGGCTCTGAGGACCTAAGTGAACCCCAGCATCTGCTGAGGGTCAGCTCCACGTCAGTTCCCTTCCCTTGCCTGGGGTGTGCCCCAAAAGTCAAAATGCCAAGAGAAGTGTTCCGGTGAAATTAGGATGGGGAACCAGGAGACCTCCGAGCTACACCCAGTGCCCCACACAGAGAGGCAGGAGAGGGGAATGAAGAGGTCAGGGACATACCTGGGGCATACCTGGGAGTCATCTGGGGCACACCTGAGAGACACCTGGGGCACATCTGGGGTATACCGAGAAATGCCAGTACCAACAGAATGTCAGCTTCATGAGATCACAGGCTCCCTTGTCTGTTCTATACACAGTAGGTGCTCAGCAAATGTTTGGGAAAGGATGCCAAGGAAATGAGTAGGGAGTTGGTTCTAAAGAGGGGAGAAAATGAAGGGTTTCCAAAACAAGGACTGCCCGAGTGAGAAGAGGCCGGGAGATTGCCCAGCCCACCCATCTGTTCCATGGTGGGAGAAGAGGAGTGTCTAGGGTGGCAATGAGATTCTGCAAGTGGGTGCAGGGACACAGGTGGGATCCTCTGTAGCAACTGGGGAGGCGGAGATGAGATCTTGCTGGCTGAGCAGCCATGTTCCCCCTGCCTCCCAAACAAGGGGGTTGGTGGGGCCCCCCCAGCCAATAGCAGGTGATCTTGGGCCAATCACTTTAACTCCTTGCTGCCGACCCAATCAGGGTGAGTTCAAATGGGACACTGGTGTCCATGGTGTGATGTAGTGTTTCCCACAGTGTGTCCTGGGTCAGTGCTTCCCCACGGCACAAGACAGACAAATCGCCTGTAGATCTTGCTAAAATAAATATTCTGCTTCAGGGGTCTGGGGCGGGTCTCTCATAAGCTCCCAGCTGGTGCTAACACTGCCAGTCAGGCCCCACTGTGAGAAGCCACGTCTGAGGAAGACAGCTCCCACGGGTTAACACCAAACTACATCCTGGAGAAGAGGAAGCATTTAGGTAAACAAAGCTAAATATGTTTCCCATCAAGGAACTTATTTAGAGGTTTTAGCATGAACGTGGCTCTCTAAGCGGGGTAAAATATGCGATGTTTCCCAAACTCCTTTGGCTCTCGAACCTCTCTCCTTACTTAAACCTTTTTTGGGGGGAATAACTGTAGACTCACATGCAGTTATAAGAAATAATCCAGTGAGATCCCATGTACCCTTACCTAGTTTCTCTCAGTGGCAACACCTTCCCAAACTACAGCATAGGGTCCCAGCCAGGATAGCAACTCTGACACAATTAACACAGAACATTCCATCACAACAAGGCTCCCTCCTGTTGCCCTTTTACAGACACATCCATCTGCTCCCACTCCCACAGCCCCCTGCACCCCAGGCAATCACTAATCTGGTCTCCATTTCTATGATTTTTTTCATTCCAAGAATATTCTATAAATGGAATCATACAGTACAGAACCTTTTGGGATTGGCTCTTTACATTCACAAAATTCTCTGGAGATTCATCCAGGTTGCTGCGTGTGCCAACAGTTTCATTGCTGAGAATATTCTATGGTGTAGATGAACCACAGTTGATTTAACCATTCATTTGTTGAAGTTTGGGGTTGTTTCCAGTTTGGGGCTATCATGATAGAGCTGCTATAAACATTCACGTACAGATTTTTGTGTGAATATAAATTTCGATTTCTCTGGAATTAATGCCCAAGACTGTAATTGCTGAGTTGTACGATAATTGCATGTTTAGTTTTTTAAGCAACTTGCCAACTGTTTCCAGAGTGGCTGTGCCATTATACATTCCCACCAGCAACATATGAGTGATCCACTTTCTCAACATCCTCCCCAGCATTTGGTGTTGTCACTCTTTTTTATTTTAGCTATTCTAATAGGTTTGTAGTGGTATCCAGTGTGGTTTTAATGTGCATTTCCCTAATGGCAAATGATTTTGAATGTCTTTCCATGTGTTTGTCATCTATACATCCTCTTTCGGGAAATGTCTCTTCATGTCTTTTGACCATGTTTTGACTGGATTGTTTGCGTCTCTGCTGTTGAGTTTGTTGTTTATCTATGTTAGATACTAGTCCTTTGTTGGATTTGTGGTTTTCAAATACTTCATCCCAGTTGTAACTTGTCTTTTCACCCACTTCTGGTTTTCACAGAAAAGGTGTTTTTATTTTGAAGGACAATATCAATTTTTCCTTTTATGCATTGTGCTGTCGGTGTCAAGTCTAAGAACTCTTGCTTAGCCCTAGATCTTGTAGATTTCCTCCCACGTTTTTTTCCAAAGCAATATACAGATTAAATGCAATCCCCATCAAAATCCCAATGGCATTTTTTGAAGAAATAGAACAAAAAAATCATCAGATATGTATGGAACCACAAAAGACCCCGAATAACCAAGCAATCCTAAGAAAAAAAAACAATGCTGGAGGTATCACACTCCCTGACTTTAGCTTGTACTACAGGGCAACAATAATTAAAACAGCATGGTATTGGCAGAAAAACAGACACACAGACCAATGGAATAGAATTGAGAACCCAGAAATAAACCCATATAAATATGGACAGATAATTTTTGACAAAGAAGCAAAAAACATACAGTGGAGAAAAGACAGCCTCTTCAAAACGTTTTATACTTTTACATTTAAATCCATGATCCACACTGAATTAATTTTTTTTTTTTTTACAAGGTATGAGACTTAGGTCAAGGTTCATTTTTTTTGCCTTGTGGATGTTCAACGTGGATGTACAATTGCTCCAGTTCCATCTGTTGAAAGGGCTCTCTTTGCTTCATTGAATTTCTTTTGTACCTTTGTCAAAAATCAATTGGGCGTATTAATGTGAGTCTATTTCTGGGCCTTCTGTTCTGTTCCATTGGTCTCTGTGTCTATCACTCCACCAATACCACACTGCCTTGATTATTGTAGCTATTTCTGTCTATATTTGTGAGGAATATTGGTCTGGAGAATTCTTTTTTTGTACTGTCTTTGTCTGGTTTGGTAATACTGGACTTACAAAATCAGTTGGGAACTGTTCTCTTCTATTTTCTAGACGATATAGTGTATAATTTGTAGTTCTTCATTAAACATTTGGTAGAATTCTCCATTGAAACCATCAGGGCCTGGAGGTTTCTTTTATGGGAGATTTTAAATTATGATATCAATTTCATAATAATTAGAGAGCTATTTAAACTATTTCAAATTGGACAAGTTGTGTTTTTTGAAGATGTGGTCCATTTCATCTAAGTTGTGAAGTTTATGTATGTAGAGTTGTGTGTACTATTCCCTTATTATCTTTTTTATGTCTGCAGGGTCTTTAGTGATATATTGCTTCATTCCTGGTATTGGTTATTTGTGTCTTCTTTCATGCTATAGGTTTGACTATTTTATTGGTCTTTTCAAAAAACCAGCTTTTTGTTGGTTCACTGATTTTCTCTTTTGCTTTTGTTCTTAATTTCATTGTCTGCTCTTATCTTTTATTTCTTCCTCCAACTTGCTCCCCATCTCTTCTTTTTCTAGGTTTTTGAAATAGCAATTTAGATTCTTGATTTGAGACTTGTTCTCTTTTGTAATATAGTCATTTAGTGCTGTGAATTTTCCTGTTAATACTGCATTGGCTGTGTCCCACCAATTTTGTTGTTATATTTTTGTCTTCATTGAACTTCATGTGTTGTTTTAAATTTCCCTTGAGACTTCCTTTTTGACTCATATATTATTTAGAAGTGTACTGCTTAGTTTTCACGTATGGAGATTTTCCTGTTATCTCTCTGTTATTACATTTCACTTTTATTCCATTGTGATTGTACAACACACTCTGTATGATTTCAATTCTTTCAAATTTGTTGAGCTTTATTTTATGGCCCAGGATATAATCTATGTTAATAAGTGTTCCATGAGCACTTAAAAAGAAAGTGTATTCTGCTGTGGTTCAGTATAGTATTCTACAAACGTCAATGACATCCTGTTGGTTGATGGTGTTGTTGAGTTCTTCTATATCTGTGCTGATTTTCTATTTAGTTGTTCTATCAGTTGTTCAGAGAGAAATGTTAAAGTCTCTAACTAAAATTGTGTATTTGTCTATTTCTCCTTTCATTTCTATCAGTTTGCTTTACATATTTTTCAGCTCTGTTGTTTTGTGCATACTTGTAGGATGGCTGTATCTTCTTGGTGGATTGACCCTTCATCATTATATAATGTCTGTCTCTGGAAATTTTCTCTGCTCTGAAGTCTACATTATATGATATTCCTATAGCCATTCTTGCTTTAATATTTGCATTATATATCCTTTTCCTTTTCTGTCAGTCTGTTTTTAATTGATGTGCTTAGACCATTTAATGTAGTTATCAATATGTTAGGGCTCAAGTCTGCCAGTTTTCTACTTGTTCTGTTTTTTGCTTCTGTTTTCTTTTTCCCTTTCTCCTTTGGGTTACTTAAACATTTTTTTAGAATTCAATTTTGATTTGTCTATAGTATTTTTTAGTGTATCTCTTTATATTGCTTTTTATTGGTTGTTGTAGGCATTATATTACATATACATAATTTTTCACATTCTATTGTCATTTTATCAGTTCGAGTGAAGTGTTACCTTTTTTTATTCTCTCCTGTTGATAATGCAATTGTCTTAATTATTTCATCTACATATATTCAGAGCAACATTAGGCAATGTTATAATTTTTGCTTCAACCATCAAACATAATTTGGAAAACTCAAGAAGAAAAGGAAAGTCTATAGTATTTACTGATATTTTTCTGTGTTATTTCTTCCTTCCTGATGTTCCAATATGTGTTCTTTTAACATTGTCTTTCTGTTTCGAGAACTTCCTTTAGCCATCCTTTTAAGACAAATCTGCTTGTGACAAATTATTTTATGTTCCTTTTTCTTTATTTGAGAATGTCTTGATTCTCTCCCTTCATTCCTGAAGGCTTTTTGCTGGATTTAGAATTCTAGGTTGACAGTACTTTCATTTCAGTTTTTTAAAAGTATTGTGCAACTTCCTTCTGGCCTGTGGTTTCTGATGAGAAATCTGCTGTCATTCAAATGGTTTTTCTCTGGCTGCTTTCTAGATTGCATGCGTGTGTCTTTAATTTTAAGAAGTTTAATTATGATGCATCTTGGCATGGATTTGGTGGGAGGCATGGTTATCCTGTTTGGGATTCACTCAGCTTCTTGAATCTATAGGTTTATGTCTTTTGCCAAATTTGGGGAGTTTTCAGTCATTATTTCTTTGAGTAGGATTCAGCCCTGCCCTTTTACTTCCTTTCTTCTAGAACTCTGATGACACAAATGTTATTATAGATATTAAAAATGAGGCTCTGTGCATTTTTTCCCAAGTCTATTTTCTCTCTCTTGTTCAGCTCAGATAATTTCTATTGTTGTTGTTTTTTTTTCCTCCAGGTCACTGGTTCTTTCCTCTGCCCCCTTCCTTCTGCTGTTGAATCCATTCTTTGAGCTTTTTATTTTGGTTGTTGTATTTTTTAACCTAAAATTTCCATTTGGTTCTTCTTTGTATCTTCTATTTCTTTGATGAGACTTTCTATTTTTTCATTTGTTTCGAGAATTTTCATAATTGCTCACTGAAGCAATTTTATCATGGCTGCTTTAAAATCTCTGTCAGGTAATCCCAACATCTGTCACCTTGATATTTCAATTGATTGTTTTGTTTTCATTCATTTTGAAATCTTCCTGGTTCTAGGTATAATGAGGTATTATTACTTGAAATCTAGACACTTTCCTATTGTTTAATCCTTCAATTTTTAGCTTTCTTTGACTCCACTCCAGCGGCAGAAGGGAATTTGGCTCTACTTCATTATTGCCAGGTGGCAGTAGAAGTCTTGGCTCCCCACTTTGTCTGGAGCCCATTCTTAACGGGGCATCTGTCCTCCAGTTTTAGAGCATACTGTGGGGGAAACTGCCCTCTACCAGCATCCCTTTCCCTGCCTCCTTCTTACAAGGAGAAGGTCACTTTGATAATGTGTGTGCAGTTTAGCACATACTTTCATGCTTCTGGGACTTCAGACACTAAGTGGGGAAGACTTAGTTCAAAGACTTCCAGAAAGAGTTCATCTTTTGCTCGTTTGAAGAGCATCGCTATGCTTCATAGACAAGGGCACATTTATTCTGTGGACAATAGTTGCTGTACTTATCTTCAAGCCCCAGCACTTGGGGTCCCAGACCCACAGGTTGTGGGTAATTAGACTGCAACCTAGTACCACACTCTGTTGCTATTGTCCTAAACTTCCAAGGTTGTGAATAGGAACAGTGTTCATGAAAATGCATAGGATTGATGCATTAATAAATTAGGACTCCTCACTCAAATGGTACAATTCCATCTTAATTTTGAGGTGCTCATTTTCCTGATAAACTCTAAACCATCCTAAAGAAAATGAGGCAGAGTAATGGTAAGAGGGTTTTTCATTATTATTCTTACCAAAGAAATCTTCAAATCTGGCTACATAGATCCGTAAGAGGGAAAGCCTAGATGTGACAGTGAACGAAATTCTACATCTTTCTATACAACACCCATTATTTTAATTGGGTTTTGGCTGAGATATTTGTAGAAAGGCTTCTGCGGCACATTATATTTGCTTGGCATTGACCTTTCAACCTAACTGCAGTGTGGGATGCCCCAGTGAGCAGACATCATAGTCCCAGCCATGTAAACCACCAAGGCTTCTAAGCCAGTGGTTCTGGTCACGCATTAAGGTGGTCTGAGGGGCTCATAGTTCTCTGGAAGCTCAGAACCCCTAACAGCTTGGCTCTCGGAAACTTGGGGGTGGGACAGGCACCAGGTTTCAAGGTTCTCCGGGTGACTCCAATATGCTTCCAGACAAGCATCCCCACCTGGATATTGCTGCAGTCCTGCAGCCATAAGCATGGTCCCCCAGGAGCTCCTGGGCCCACTGGGTCAGAATCTGCATTTCAATAGATGCCCAAGGTGTGGTGTGCATTCAGTTTTGAAATGCACCTCTAGGTTGTATGACTGGGAATTCCTCCATAGACATAAAAAAGTCCTAAAGAGCCCAAGTCCTACCCAACAATGGATCTCAGAGGACAATATCCTTATCGCTGACACTGAGCATCAAGAACAACGGGAGGCGAAGGGACCAGGGACGCTTCTCAATCCTCTTGTCTGGAACAGAATGTCTAGCCCCTTTCACACACTGGCCCTGTTTTCACAATGTCAGATGTATTCTCTCCAGTGAGTGGTAAACACTGGGACGACAGAGTCTGGAGCCAATTGCAGAGCCCCAGCAGCTGCATTAGCATGACATCGACCACATGTTCCACATCATCTCACACCAGGAAGTGTCTACACGGCAGGTGAGCATCTGGGTCCAGGCCTGTCCTCGTGCTGACCTGTGCTCTTTACACCTTTCCTCCTGAAGCAAGAGAATGGGGCAGAGCTGAACAAATGGTGCTTGTTCATGCACGCAAGCATTCCTCCTTAGTCATGATCAGAAAACAAAGTTATGGGCCAAGGGCACACCGAGAGGAGGTGGTAAGAAGAGGTGGCACCACCCTGATTTGCACAGGGGAGGTGAAGGGGCACCTGATAGCAGGAGAACCTGCCGAGCTCACGGAGCTGCCCGCTACTGGTGTTTGGATAGCCGAGGTCTGATAACGCCGCTCTGGTGCTTTCCCTGAAAACTGCCTCTAAGGTGCCTTTGACCTCTGAAGAAGGAGACTATAAAACCCAGAGGAGGATTTTCCCCTCAGTCTTGGTGTGGGGAGCACCCCTATTCTACTGGAGGAGAACCTCCAGAAGCAGGGACAATGGCAGCACTGCAGGAGAAAAAGTCATGCAGCCAACGGATGGAGGAATTCCAACACTACTGCTGGAACCCAGACACGGGGCAGCTGTTGGGCCGGACCCTGTCCCGCTGGGGTATGTGGCCGGCAGGGAATGCTGCCCTGGTGGGGTATGTGCTGGGCAAGGACGGGAAAGGAGGGGCCGCTCTGAGGACAGAGGCAGAGGACCACCCACCAGTGGCTTAGGGCTGGCTGATCCAGGCTCCCAGAACTCAGGCCCTGCCAGGACTTCCAGATAGGCCTCTCTTCCCTTACCAGATGGCCCCAAAGATCCATTTTAGCTCCAATACCCTCCGGCACCAGGGACCTGCAAGGTGGGAACATCTGAGGATTGGTCCCAAACTTTCAGGCTTAGATCTGAGAGCAGCAGTTTAGAACTATGTTCCTAAACTTTACAATTTTTAAGAAGACTTTTAAGGGGTACGGGATTTCTTTGGAGTGATGAGAATGTTCTGGAAGTAGATGGAAGGGATGGTTGCACAACATTGTGTGTGAATGTTATCACCACCATGGAGTCGTTCACTTGGATGGTTGCAGTGGTGGGTTTTACGCTGTGTCCTACATGATTGAGAAATGTGTCAGCTGCCTCTGGCCTGCCTCTCCCCGCGCAGTGTGGATCAGCCTCTACTACGTGGCCTTCTACGTGGTGATGACCGGACTCTTCGCCCTGTGCATCTACTCGTTGATGTGTACGCTTGACCCATACACACCGGACTACCAAGACCGGCTCAAGTCACCAGGTAACAGGGACAATGCTCGAGCCCGAACAGCGTGGGGGTGATATTCAGTCCCAGAGCTGCTCCCCGGAACACAAACCCTCTGGGAACGAACCCCAGGGGGCAGCCCTAGAGGGGCCTCTGAGCTACCCCCACCAGTGTCCAGGGGTCTAAGGGGCACACCAGCGTGTGGACGGTCCCCCAGCTGTTTTAATGAGGAAGGTAACTGCATATTACAAAGTCTGACTTTGGCTTTAGTTGTAATTATTAAAACAGAAGGTTTTTGTTAAGAGAGTCTTGATATCACTTACTTTGTATGTATGCATCTATAGCCACAGAGGACATTTCTGGGAGATATACAAGAAACTGTTCTCAAGGAGATTAAGAATGAAGGGAGGCAAAGAGCTTTTGTTTTCCCCTGAATGCCCCTCAGTCCTGTGGGAGCACATTATCCATAATAGCAGATTCCATTCAGAATACCCCACGTTTTCTGTAAGTGCAGTTAGTCTACTACCCTGTCCAGTTCAGAAAGTGGACTGAGCGGCACCAAATGAGAGAGTCATTCGTGACAACACTAGGGCCTGAGACAGCAAGGCATCACCTCCAGTTCTGGGGAAGGTGATTCTAACCCAGACTTCCACACACAGCCCATGAACCACGGCTGACTGCAAAAAACAAAAACAAAAGAGGGAGGGAGGGCGAAGAAAGGAAGAAAGAAATGAAGGATGAAAAAGCATTTTCCAGCACATAATTACTCCCAATGTTTATCACCCATGCATCCTTAAAACTTTCTAAAGAAGATAATAACCCCAGAAACAGCCAAGAGCAGCGCACAGGTGTGACCTAAAAGAAAAGAAAATTCAAGAGTTTTTAAGAGAATCCACCTCAGACGTTCTCCAGTGGGTCCAGCCATTCTGCTGGGATCCTCGGTGAATCCGTCTACAAACTATCTTAACACCAAAGTGCTTTGCTGGGTGTCAATTTTTAGAATCAACCAACAGAACAAACATGGAGGAGTTCAATGCAATTTCAGAACAATACATTACAAACTTGGGAACATAACTATAATATAATTTGCCCAAAACTCAGGATGGAAGGCAGAGCGAGGTGTGCTCTGTTGTCACGGGGAGGACGCAGGGGAACAGGCAACAGCTGCCTTCTGAAGCTGATGAACAAGTCACTTGAGAACCCGAGAAGAGGCCGTGAAACACGCTCAGAGCGGGCAGCTGAGAGGAGAGAGGAGAGAGGAGAGAGCTTTCTCTTCTTTTAAACCTTTCGGAAGGTTTTTATTTTAAATCATGGACAGCTGCTACTTCCGCAGCATCCATAAAAACAAAACCCTCATTACTTATTTAAAGTCACTCTCATGAACTGGGGACTGGCTAAGTTATGGACCATTTCCCACAATGCAACACGATGGGGTAATTGTAGGAAGAAAGAGGGGAGCTGATATGAAATGCCAGGGAAAGATGATTACAACTGGTATCAGCAAATGAAAAAACGAAAGTGGAATATGGACAATACGCTCCCATTTATGTGGAGAAATACAGGATATACATGCCCATTTCTATATCTTTGTGTTCACAGAACTAAGAGCTTCCAAAGGATGCACACTAGACTTGCGATGGGAAAGCTGAGGGCTGTCGCTTGAACTTCCTACACTTGTACACTTCGACTTTTTCTGTTAACAATTAATATATTAGATTGCTTTTGTACTTAACCAAAACCAGTGACCATTTTTCAAATGTGCACCCAAACACAACTTCACTTAAAACCCAATTGACCGTGGATGAGTCGCCACCTGCGACAGTGAGTGTGGCCGGGTGGCTGGCGCAGGCCTCGTGTGCTGGGAGCCCACCTGGCCGTCAGCCGAGGGCTGCACCCAGCTCCTGGACAGGCCTCATTCCAGCCGTGTAGCTCCCAGGCTGGTGTGCGGGGTCCTTGCCAAGCCGCTGTGCAGAGTGAACCTGGCCACAGCCTCGTCACCTGGGGGCCCTTGAAGACCTGGACCTGGTTGGAGCCCGGCACCCCACACTTGGCCAGCACCAGCCTGAGACAACTGTGTGTGCAACTCACCAACTCCAGAGGCAGCAGCTTGGATGTGGTGAACGTTTGGGAAACTAGTATGTGTCATGCTCTTTCTAGGTGTGACCTTGAGGCCAGATGTCTATGGGGAGAAAGGCCTGGACATTTCCTACAACATCTCTGATAACAAGACCTGGACGGGCCTGGTGCACACCCTCCACGACTTCCTGGCAGGTAAGGTTTAAAATGCTTCGCCAGCCTCTACTTTTTTCCTTTTCTAAGAAAATTCCACTGAGGGGAATGGGCTTTGCCAGCTCTAACAGCCTGAGAGGCTGCCGTCAGAGGACGGTGCCCACAGGTGTCTGTCCCGGCAGGCTACTCACCTGAGGCCCAAGAGGACAACATAAACTGTACCTCTGAGCAGGTCTTCACCCAGGAAAGCTTCATAGCCCCTAACCACACCAAGTTCTCCTGCAAGTTCACCACAGACATGCTGCAAAACTGCTCAGGCCTTATGGATCCCAACTTCGGCTTTGCAGACGGAAAGCCATGTTTTATTATTAAAATGAACAGGGTGAGTATAAAGGGCTGGAGGTCCGAGACCCGGTATGAGGTCTCCTTTGGGGAGTGCCGTGGGGTGGAGGTCAGGGCGTGTAGGCCTCCTGTTCAGGCCTCCAGAGATGGGGGGCCGCACTTGCCCGGGCCGCCCCTTCCTCACTCTGCGCCTTCAAACGCGCACCCATTGCATTGGCTCATGAATTTACTTCTCTCAAATACAACCTGAAAACCGCCTGTTCCAATACAGTACCTACTTAACACTCGGTGGCATCTGGACGCCGAGAAGCGGAGCGTGGGGCTATTCAGGCTGCCGGGGCGGCGATGTGTGCACAACAGCTAGAAAGAAACCAGGCCCTGTATAGGCACTGGGAGGGCCCCTGGGAATTGTCCAGAGCAGGTTTCCAGCCTGGGCCAGGGACCCACTGACAGGCCCAGGGCCAGGTACTGAGGCCAGGGTGAGGGCAGTGACAGTGCAAACAAAGCACAGGTGGGCACAGTCCTCCTGGCCAGGGGTGGGCAGGGGGAGACGAGGAGAGGTGGCATCTGGCTGGGTGAAGGGGTGAGGGGGCAGGGCTGCATGATGGCTAGCAGGTATGGCCCGGGGGCTGGGGGCTCCGAACACCTGCGTGGGCACAATTTTCCTCCCTAAGATGCCTAGAGGAAGCCATGTACTTGTGCTCTGCACATATCCTGGATCCCATCAGACCTGCCTGGCAGGTGTGATGGAAGCTCCCACTTGCATTGCACAGGAGGGCTGTGCACACCGGGGCAGGTATGTGGGGAAGACAGGTGCTATACCAGGCCTGGGCACAAATGGGCACACACAAGGGCTGGGACTTCAGGAGGCCGAGAAAGGTGTGGATTGGGAGCCCCGGGAGCTGCATGCCGCACAGGAGGCAGATGCTACGCCCTAATTCAGTGTACAACGGAGGGGCTGGAAGTGGCAGCCAGGGCCTGGACCCTTCTGTCTGGGTGTGTCTGCTACCTGCCTTCAACCAAGACCACAGCCCTGGGGCAGGGCTTCTGGCTTTCGAGTAGGAGTTGGTAACATCCACTGGAGGTTCTCAGAACAGGAATCACCCCTCAGATCCTTCTCAATGCCCTGCAGAAACCCCTGCTCAGGAGAGTCCCCCGGTGCTCACAGATGAGCATAAAGATGCCTTTCCCTTCCAGATCGTCAGGTTTCTCCCCAGCAACAAAACGGCCCCCAGGGTGGACTGCACCTTCCTGGTGAGTGCAACTGTCTGCAATAATTTTGTATATGCTAGAAAATCTGTAGGATCACTTAACTGGTTGTCCCTAAGAACCTCAATTGTCAGCCTCATAAACCAGATACACAACAAAACACTACTTAGTTTTACTATAGGAGAGAAAAACCTAGTAAGAAAAAAAGAAGTTTTCGTATAAAAAGCATCTGGGACAGTATATGATTAACGGACTTCAAAATGTTTGGTGGCAATTTGGAAAAACCAAGGCACTGCTATTATTGTTTTGTGCTTTTAATTTGCTTATTTACAAAACCATACCAGATTACCAGCAGCTATGGTTGTTCAATAGTGTATTTATATGGGCTAAGAATTGGCATTAACTTGTTCCAGTTTTTCTCAAAACTAGTATTTAAGTACATGAAAATAACTAAATTTGTCTTTATTGAACTGTTTTCTAAAGTTGTTTTCACCATTTTGCCTTCACCCAAGGCTCCCTGCGATTAGCAGTGGGAGCCCAAGGTGGGGGGGCCCAGAAACACCACACCCCCAAAGCCTGTAATCTCTCCGTGGGGCACCAGGGTCATCTTGTTTTCTTTCTCCTTTTTTCAGTTATTTCGACCACATGTGTAGGCCAACTTGAGATTTTGACAGACACCGAAGTTGCCTATATATGTTCTTTGATAAGCTCAAACTATCCATTGGGCAATTCGCTGACTCTGAAAAGAAACAAATCCCACAAAAGCACGTAGATCCTTATCCCAGAGAGCCACTCAAACGTTGAGCCCGTTTTGGCAAACCAGCCCATTCAGACTTATCAGCTTTCACTCCCAGGCACATTCTCGGCTCTATCCACCTTTATTATCCTACAAGGACTTAAAATGGTAACAATGAAATTTTGGTAAGTCACCAGGGGTTTTGCAAACTAACATTAGACCCCTAATGGGGTCTCAGTACTGATGATAAAGATTAGAGCTAGTTTATGCTAATAACACAATAAAGCATATATGTGGTCACCTACACACATGCCACACACAAATGGACATGCAGGGATGCACATGCACATGCACAGACACCTGAAGAGACCTGCAGACAGAGATACACATACATGCACCTACGTAGACAAGCACAGATTCACGCGCGTGCACACACACACACACTCTCACTCACTCACCCAGATCCTGCTTTACTCAGTCAGCGGCCTCTCCTCCCCCAGGACCAAGATGACAAGGACAGCCAGCCCCTACAGGTGGAGTACTACCCGCCCAACGGCACCTTCAGTCTCCACTACTTCCCTTACTATGGCAAGAAAGCGCAGGTAGGTCTGTTTCCCTTTTCCCTGTAACAACTACTGAAATCATCTGAAATTTAGCAATGAGTAGCACTAGGAAAGCCATAAACACTGTACCTATAAAAACTAAACAAAGGCGGTTACGTAGCCCATCCTGACCATTCAATGCTCTGGGTGTTTCCCAAACACAGTTCTCCTTACTACCTGAAAACACATTGCTCTCACGCAAAACATAAACATAAAACCTAATTCTTTTACTTTTCGACGGCCTCTCAAATCTTTTTAGAAAACTGCATATGCATTTTAAAGCATTTCCTCTAAATCTCTGGCTTGTTCCTGTTTTATTTTTAGATTAGTTTTCATCAAATATAATTTGAAGTTGAGTTTGTCATGGGTGTTATCTGTCCCCTCTAGCCCAATTCATATTCACCCCAGGGATTCTGGGACATGTAGCAGAGCCTACATGAGATGTTAGGTGACTGCAGGTCTTATGCAGAACGCACCTAAGAATTGCCTCTGTTCCATGCCACCTAAGTAGACACTCATTGCGAGTTTCTGACACATCTTCTCCACACTTCCCTTTCAGCCCCACTACAGCAACCCTTTAGTCGCAGCAAAGCTTCTCAATGTCCCCGGGAACACGGAAGTTGTCATCGTGTGCAAGATCCTGGCGGAGAACGTGACCTTTGACAACCCCCACGATCCCTATGAAGGGAAAGTGGAGTTCAAGCTTAAAATTGAGAAGTAAAGGAGCACGGAGGCTGGCGTCAACCTGCGGGGTGACCTGCAGACCTCCACCCTCTTGACTGCCTGCTGGCTCCACACCGAGCCAGCCTTCAGATGTTCTGGAACACCAACAAAGAAGCCAGCTGGGTAACTCCAGGCAGGCACCTGTGCGTCAAGCACTTAGCGTTAGATCAACTATTTCTTATTAAATCTTTATTATTTTTTTAGATAGAATTTGTTGCTATGATAAAAATGTTGGATTAACATGGAAACCCTAAGGCAGCAGCTATTCAACTAACAAGACCCTAAAATGATTCATCGCTTTCTATATAGACATCACTTTTCTTACTATAACTTATTTTTTCTATACATCAATGAACTACTACCCATGTGACTGTAACCTAAAGACTATTAATGCATTGATATGAAACATGACATGATAATGTACACTCTGAATGCTTGCTTTAAAGAATGCAATTCCTAAATTGTAAAAATAAATATATTAAAGTCATGCTTACTCTACGTAAAACAGCCATGTCTTTCCTAATAAGGGGGAAAAGTAACTAAAAAAGCAAATGCCTTTCTTTAAAAATCTCCTTTTTAACGTTTCAATTGCAAGTCAGAGAAATTACAAAACAATGTAGGAGTAGGACACAAGGGTTTCCTCAGTGTGACAGAACCTACAAACCAGAGGGAATTATACACAGTAGTAACCTTCCTCTCAGGCACGACTCCCTCCTTCAACATCCAGGAATTCATGTGAAGTCTGCAACTCTCTGCCTTTCAGAAACCCTGACATGAGAATATTCTGTCTGAACAAACAAAGCTGCTCTCACTGAGTGTTACGCATGTTTCACCCAAACCATGGCCCGGGCCTGATGCCCTCTTCCCACGTGAGCAGCAGGCGCCACCACCAACAGAGCAACAGGGAAAGCGCCACACGGTTCCTGGGTAGGAAAATCTGTCAACGCGAAAACCAGAGAAACCCAATGACAAACAGTGTCTGAGTAGAGAATCAAGACCCTGTACGTATTCCGAACGGTTAACTGAATCATGTATTTGCTGGGTATCTGTACTACGTAAGACAATGTAGCAAATGCTCTTCATTTCTGATACCGTCAGTGAAAGCTTTTTGAGCCACCTCAGAAATGTCATGTCATAGGTCAGAGGTCAGGTCACTCAGATATGGCATGATAACATTGGAAGTCAGAGGTCACATCTCCTTTCTTACCTTATGATCTTCTTTTTCTGAAAATCAAACCCATAAAATCTGTCTCCACTTTTAGGGTTCAGGAGAAAATCAAGGAACAAACTCTCTCCCCACCACTGGCCTCCAGAGAGGAGGTATTGCTTTAGCTTGTGCCCACCACGACCTTTCTTTGGTCCCCACCATCCCTTGAAAAGCTACAGGACAAGCTGAGGGGCAAGCAACAGTGGGGTCCGAGCCTACCACTGGTTGGCCTGGCAACTTCTCCTCACTCCAGCAGAAAGTAAGACTGACAGGATAAAATAATTTCTAGATAGTAATCTCTGAATTAGAGAAACACAGAACTTGTTTAAAATGCCCATGCGCGTTTTATTAATAAAAACTAACAGTGCCAAGTTAAACAAGTCAAACAATTAAAGTCTCTTTATATTCCATAAAATATTACAGAAAAGTTTGTGTTTCAATAAAAAGACTATTGTTTTAGAACAGGCAGCTAACAGCAACTGTGCAGCTAATGGTTCTTTGTGAATAAATTTTAAAAGAGGCTACTGCCTGTCCCGAAATTCCTTTTTCTTTTTATAAAAAAAGAACTATTAAAAATGATTGACAAATTTTGAGTTAAAAAACTGTTAAAACATTCTCTATATTTAATTTCAACTTTATAATAGATTACAGGAAGATGCTTATGAAACAAATACAATATTTGTTTCAGTACATGTCTTTAAATGATAGACTTATAAGTATGTAAACAACTATATAATAAAAAGTTTCCAAACGATGCCTGTAAGAAATCAGGCAAATTTTACCATAAGCAATAAACCATTCTAAGCCTTCCAGACAGTTTTCATAGCTGCACCAGCATGGCAGTAAACTTTTACAAAACAAAACAAAAACAAAAAAAGAACTCTGCAATTTGTTGCGAAATAGACCAAAAAAAAAAAAAAAAAGTATAAACTTGATGGAATCACAGTTGATATAATTTAAGAGAAAAATAAAGGTATAATAAGATTCATGGTGCTTAATGTTGAAAAGCAGAGCTTTGCCATCTGCTCAGTTCTTTGGACACCACATGATTGAACAACACAACACTCGTCCTGGAGCCACACCCTCGGCCAGCGGGTGGCGCCATTCACAACAAACTGCAAATGGCATTCTGGGTGGTGTACCCGCCTCCACCGGACGGAGTTTTATTTTCGTTGATGTAGATGGACTACAGCTTAGTCAGCAATCTCAGCAAGAATTGTTACTGGGCATAAATGAAGTCGTTATTTAAAAAAATAGAAAAGGAACACACAAAATCCTAAAAAGTAAGTAGAGGTCCTGCATCAGCACACTGGAACCCATACACACTGCAGCCCGTCTTAAAAGACCCGACAGAAAACAACCCTGGCTTGCTTATCAGAGGCGCACATCGAATTCAATAGCTTACCAATATCTTCTTGGGAGGAGGCCAAAAAGAAACAGAAAAACCCACATTAAAAAAAAGTTTCTCTTCCCTAAGCATGTTTTCCTGCAGCTTAACTTGCGGGGGAGCGACCTGCGAGCGAGCACGTCAGTCTTCCTCCTCGTTCTCGTACTCTTCGTCCTCGTCGTCATCCTCCCCGACATAGGACACAGGGGTCTCCACCCGGGACCCGCTGTACTGGGACCCACTGGAGCTCGTGGCCAGCATCCCATCCGCACCGTTGGTCAAGTCACTGCAAGGACAGGAGGTGACACAAGGTGGTCAGTGACGCGCGTCTGCAGCCTGCGCCAAGGACAGGCCAGCATTGCAGGGAGGTCTGGGTAGTTTCTATTATACAAAGAGAAACGGAAAGTTTCACACATTTGTTAACACAGAATCCCAACACTCTGTCATCCGTTTCACCCTCTTCATATCCTCTTCAGCCTGTCCTCTTGGACATAACCAGAAAAATGAAGGGAATATTGGCAAGACCACAATAGATAGTCTTTTTCCCCATTTATTATTACATCAGAAACAATATCCCTGAGTGCACAAACGGAAAAACGATTAGATCCTTCTTTCTAGGCCTTTTACTTATGAACTTGTTAATCTCCAGGAAGGAGGCGGAAAACAGTTAGGAAAAAGGACCCCAAGAAGGGTGACATGGGACCTTCCAAGGAAAGGCTCCCTGGATAGCATGTGTGGGAGAGCACCCAGCAAGTTGTGTGTGTGTGCACATGTGTCTGCGTATGCACGTTTGTGTATGTGTGCGGTCATGTATGATGTGCATTGTGCATGCATTCACGTGTACATGCACGTGTGTATCAATCATGTCCCTAGGCCCCACCCTCAGCTCCTCTGTTTTCTGTGAGAGCCCAGGAAGCTGAGCTGTGACAGGTGAGTCTCATGCAGACACTCTGCAATCTATACTTCCAGGAAGGCTCCAAGGACCCGCCTTTCTAGTTTTGTGGAATGGCATTTGCTGAAAGTCAGAGGGGCTGGCCCTGGGCAGGGACCACAGGCCCAGAGGGGTGGTGGAGCTGCTGGGCTGGGAGTGGGTAGGAGGCAGAGGTGCCTGGTCCTACACACTGGTCCTCAGGTGGGCGTCCAGAACCCACCTACATTTGCATTATGTTCCTAGGAGTCTCAACCAGGGACATGTGAAAATCTTTGGTTGCCACAGCTGGGGGTGGGGAAGGACAGGGGTACTGGCATCTGAGGCCGAGGGTACTACCAAACATCTCACAAGGCACAGGGCAGTGCCCACAACATAGAGTCATCTGGCCCAAAATGTCAAGAATGCCACAGGTGAGACCCTGGCCTAGATCGGTGAGAGATTTTAAGAGCTGGGATCCTGGTGAAAGACCCCTGGGTTCAGCCACCACCCAGCCTCCCAGTATAGAGAGAGTCAGACACGAAGGGTTAGTTACTGTTCTGGGGCACTGACAGGTGATGGTCCACGCCAATCATGAGGAGGAGGGACAAGTGCACATTTCCACTATGAATTGTAACTTGTGTAGGTTACGGTCAAAAATAATTTCAATTTCTTAGTATTTGAGTTGTACAGCAAAAAAAGGTATTCTAAGAAACATCAAGTATTGAATGGATGCCAACCTAGAATTTAAAATTTGATAGAGATCATCCAGGTTTCACACCTCGGGTGGGGGAGAGGGGCTGAAATCCTGAAACTACACAGGGGCTTGGAGTCACTCCCGGGAGAAGCTCACACAGTAAATCCGTTTAGATAGGACATAAAAGGGTCACAACTGCATTGGAAACGTGGCCATTATACACCTGAAAAAGAGGGAGTCTGGGAAGTACGAAATGACTAAGCAGCAAGTGTTGGTTTAACTTGGCAATAGGATCAGGAACCCTAAAAAGTTTGCAGCAACAACAGGCCAGAGCTGCAATACATACTAACACTAAAAAATATTTTTATTAACATAAAGCCATATGGATATATTTTAATACCTTTTACTGGTCTTTATTAACACTGCACAAAAAAACTACTATTCAATGTTGTGCTCTTTGACAAAGTAATTCTACACCTGGGAAATCTAGCCTAGCAAAACAGGTCAGAAAGGGTGAAAAATTTAGCCATAAAGCTGCTCATTGCCGCTTTTCTTCTAACTGGGAACCACCTAAATATCCAACAATGGAGGGCAGTTCAGTCAATTATCGTGCCTTCATAAAATACTGTATCATTCCACCATTAATGTTAGTTTTTCTTCTGAAATGTTACTGGCTTTGCTTCCCTCATTATAAAAACTGACATGAGTCTCTGAAAATTTAATCAATAAAATGAATTTCATGAAGATGGAAGTTTAGAAAATACCTAAATTCCACCTCCTTGGAATAACCAATGCCCAGCAGTTTACAGACTGCTCCCTACACACACAGAGCAAGAGAGTTGGAATTAAAAACCGAGCTGACCTCTGTCAGAACCTGACCGTGTGCCAAACACCCTACAAAGAACTTCACCCCTCACTAAGCCTCGCAGCAGATCAACGACTAAGCCCTCAGCAGTCCCATCTCCCTGGAGCAGGCCGGCTGACCCCGAGGCTTCGCAACCCCACTGTCCATGCGTGGCTCGCTCAGGGCCACCCTGTGGCCTCGTGTGTCACACAGAAACCCAAGGTGCCATGTTCAATGGCCACAGAGCACTGCATTGAAGGTGTGCGCACACCGTCATTTATTAGATCAATCCCATTTTGTTGGCCCTACAGGCTGCTAGTTTATCTTATAGTTTAAGAAATTAAACAATTATTAATACTTAGGATTAATATAAAGTAATATGTATAAATTATAACACAATATAATATAAAAGTTCATAAAACCATTGTTTTGTCAATACTTAATGCTGAAATTGTCTATCTTTTTAAAACTAAGATAAACACTGAGGGCTGACATACTCTGCTCTGTGGGACTGCTAGGTCAAAGGTTAAATGCTCACTGATTTAAATAATAAAGCCTTCAATAACACAGAAAAATACATACAACAAAAGGTAAAGTAAAAAAAGCAGGGAACAAAATTATTTGTATGTTGTGATCTCAAGTGTGTTAAAAAGAACATAGAAAATTTAACTTAACAATAAAAGGTAAATGAAGAAAGCAGGTAACAAAATTAAATATACATTGTGACCTCAATTGTGTTAAAAAGAAATAAGGAAAAAAGGATCGAGGAACACAGTCACTTAAGGCAGTTGGCAGTGGGGTTTTTGCTGTGTGTGAATTTTTAAAACATAAAAGACATGTATTACTTTTACTTTTTAGGGGGAAGAAACCAATAAGAAAGCTGCTTTCCACGAAGGGGACAAGCTGCAGGCACATGAAGCACCCTCGGGTGGGGGAGGGGCTGAAATCGCTTCCAGGGGGTGATGGACCCACTGTCTACACAATGAATCCAGTTCTGAACAGCTGAGGAATCAAGGTTGTTTGTATGAAAGCTGGGGGGCTTCACACTGCCAGGTGACACAGTGTCCCCACTGCCCACCCGCCTCGGCCCAGAACTGCAGTCACCTGGCAGAAAGCCTTGTGCCATTAGAGGTCGAAACCGACGACGTGATGAATACACTGCCGAGTGATCCCTGAGCCATTTCTGAAAAGAGAAAGAAAATAAAGCAAATGTCATGAAGCAGAGACCAGAAGAAACAGAGGCACTCATGCTGAAACAAGACGGCCACGGCACCTGGACACCTGTGATGGGTCCAGCATTTTCTGGGCCATGCCACCTCCTGGAAAGCAGCCCTGCTCAGCCAGGCCACAGCCACTGACCAGCCCTCTGCAAGAAGGCATGGAAGCCCTTAACTGGCGTGTAGTCACTGATGACGACACAACCGTGCCACTGAATCTAAACTGTTGTCATAAAGCAGAAAGTGGGAACCAAGGGGGACGAAGGACCAGCATTCACTCCCGTCCTGGAGACAGCGGTCTGTACCAGGACCAGAGTGAAGGTAGAGACGTCAAAGACGCGCCAGCTTCGGAGTCCCGGCCGGCTGGCTGCTGGAGCCTGCAGGACGGGCAGGAAGAGCCAGTTTCCCTGGACGACCCGACGCCAGAGGCCCACTTGTTCTGAACGGCTCAGGAGCTCTGAGTCCAATCCAACGCGATGGCTCTCAGGGACAGATCTACACCAAAAAGGTGGGGCGACGATGGCAGCTTTTTCTTGCCCCAAAGCCGATTCCCCTCTGTGGCCAGGATTGTTCTTAGCAAAGGAGTCAACAGAACGTAAGCCAGAGAACCAGAGTAACCACTGACCAAGCAAATGCTTCCATACTCCAGCCATCAGTTAACAGGCACAGAACGTCAATATTCTTGGTTCCTTTGCAGTAGTGACCAATCAGCTACCTGAGGGGAAACGTCCAAGCCTATTCCACTCCTCAGAGAACTTCAATCTCTCTTTTTGGGGGCCTTACCTGGAAGGTGAAATCCTGACTTAACACCTTCATATAAACTGCATGGGCCAACCCACAAAATGCCACTGTGGACACCATTCGGCAAGTGTCTCCGCGGCTGAAGGCCCCGTCAGACGGCCCTCCTGCCTCCCGTGCCCACATCTGCAGTCCCCAGGACCCTCTCATGTCCCCGCGTGTCACTGCTCTCAGTGCAGTGAGCTTGAGCCAAATTAGCAGAGGAGAGCTGAACGACTGGGGGCTGGGGGACTGTCCCCACTCAGCCACCATGGTCACTGAGACCGACTGACCTGTCACATAGGGTTCCAGCGCTTTCGGCACCAAACTTCTTGCCACTTTGAGGTCTTCAGCGGAGCAGCTTCCGGATTCCAGCCCGTAGGCCATCCCCATGCGCTTCAGCACCTCTATGTCATCATGGATTTCAAACGTGTTGTCAAAATTGAACAGATACTCAAATCTGGAGGAGAAAGTCCCTGTTAGAAAAATGCCATCTTCAACAGAGATGGACGCGCTTGGTTCCTTGGGTGCCCTTTCATCTGGTGTCTACAGAATCTGTCAACTCAGAAACAGTGACCTGGGAGACTCAGGTGGCACCGCATATCGTCGTCTACGCTCTGGAGGCGCGGCCCCAGCACGTGGCTGGCTGGTCCACCTTCGGTTCAGGCTGCCTGGCTCCCAGGACTAACAGTGAACACCATCTGCCAGCTGTGCTACGTCTGAACAACTGTCCTACTAACAATCCTAACAGGTTTGATTTATTTTCCTTTTAAAAGAGAGATGCATAATCAGGGGAATGAGAAGCAAACTTCTCAAGTAATTATGCCAAAAGATGGTATTTAATTACAAACCAGGCACTTATATAAATTAACCAGACAGGCCGTTAACACCGCTGACTGTGCCATTCTTCTTTTCTGACTTGAGACCCAGTGCTGAGACCGAGCAGGCAGGCGGACAACCTACTTGTCATTAGAAATGCTGCAGTCGATGACAGTCTTCTTGCTGGTGTTCACAATGATGAAAGGCAGGTGGATGACAGAGTTGGGCGGGGGCGGCCGGCTGGCCTGCTGCTCTGCCTGGCGGTTTCTCTGCACCAGATTCTTGAAGGCAATTTGCTACAAAAGATGAGCAATCAGCACGACGCTCGCACCAGTCATCGCCGAACCTAATCCCTTCACCCCAGGCACCCTCAACGACCCTCCCTGACCCTCACAAGACAGCAGAAGAGTCTGGGTCCCCCTTTGGGAGATCAGAGAAAGAGGGGCTGCAGGATCCAGTGAGCTGCCCAGCAAAAAAAAGCACATCCTGAAAAACCAAATCCCCAGAGAATTGAGACTGCAGACGCAGGCATTCACACCCTTCAGACAGAAACCCCCTCGTACAGAAGGAGGACTCTGGAGGTTACAGTCCTACCCCTCACTGGGGAGGGGTCCACATGTGCCCATGACTGTCCCCTCCACACGCCTTAGGAGGCAGGCATTCGGTTGTGGACCGGGAGCTTCCCAGGACAGCAGAAACAGCGAACGGGCTGGTGTAGTCTGTCTCCTTGGGGACACGGTCCTCAGGCCTAAAGCCAGAAAGCCAGGCCCTAAAATGACCTTTCCGAAAGGGCAAGATAACTTCCCTGCCATTAATGTCAAGTCAGGAAGATTCCCTCCCTCCCTATCCAGCCTCTCTGAGCTGCCCGGCGCTGGGACCCAGGAGCTCAAGGCCGAGTGGGAGACAGGCAGTGACTTCGATTTTTTTTAAGTAGCTATGAGGTGCTATGGATGCAGAGAAAGAGAATAATTCACTCTACCGAAGGCAACTGAGTGAAAGAACTCTGGAGTCTGGAGGGGCTGCTGCCTAGAGCAACTGCCCTCCCAGCCAGAGCTACGCCCATGTGTTGTTCCATTGCCCAAGTCCCCTCTGTCCCCTGGCTCTGACTACTTCTCTACCTGCCAAAGCCCCCTCAGCTGGCCTCCCATGGAAAGGGTCCTGGATGCCTCTTTTAAGGGCAACAGAGTTCCGAGGTGGGGGAAGGCGCCTCCATGCTGAGCATGCCCTGGGCACCGCTGGGTGCTGGGGCAGATGTGCCAAGCCCCACAGTGCCCCGTCCTGGTCTTTTCCCATGTTCTTAGATCTCTTGCCCTCAGCACTTAGGCTTGTCCTCAGGCCCCACACGCTTCCCCCCAAGGGTCTCACTTGCTGCCACAGCTTCTCAGACCCCGACCCTCTGGTCCTTGGACACAGGCTCCCAGGGCTCCCCGACACCCTGCGACTTGACCGCAGGGCCTGTGGCCTCACTGCCCTGAGGATCCACAGGCATCTCAGTGAGTTGCTAAGGCATCCTTCCCTTTCCTAACCAACCACCACTTCTGCTGGCAGCTGCTCCCCATGCCACTGGCAGGGACCCCAGTGCTGTGCTGCTTCAGTCCAGGGCCCAGTCACTCCCTCTCCAGCAAGATCTTCACACGTGTTTGAGTTTTTGCTTCTAACCCAGCCATGCATCTCCAGGACCCTACAAGGGTAGGCTGATGCTCAAGGTCGTCTCTGCAGGCCCAGGGGACGGCCGCACATGTTCCCTGACGGAGTGTGTCCGAGGGTACAGGGACGGTGCACTGACACATGCTCCATGACCACGTGTGCTGACCTCTGAGCAGTAATTGCCAACACCCACCTCAGGTTCACTCTGCATCTCACACCCCTAGTCTGGAGGCTGGTACTCAGAACACGCTTCAGACATAACCAAGGAATATTTACATGCTCCTTTCCTAAGGGGCCATCCCTCCTGCCATTTAGACATTTTCTGACAAGTGACACACATGCTCACATGGTTATGCTCATACACGTGCATACTCACACCTGCTCGCACACACGCGTGCATACTCACACGTGCTCACACATGAGCTCTCATATGCTCACACTCACATGTGTACACACTCACACATGCTCTCACTCTCTCTCTCTGGGAACAAGGTCCATGTCCATGAGAGTTCATGTCAACGGCACAGGATGAGCTCAGTGAACATGCATGAAATTCACATTCAAAATCTCAAAGTAGAGATTTTATTTACCACATAGGAATATAATGAACTGTGAGATACTGCTGTTGAGGAAAAACTACATTAGTAGAAGAAAAATGACCTTGCCTCCAAAGATAAGTATTTTATTACCTGTAAAATAAGTTCTTGAAGTTGAGATTGTTTCTGTTTTATTCTTTCAAGTCTTCTTTGTCTCTCTACCTTCAAAAATAAACCAGCAATACAAGAAATCATCACCATTTGTTGAACATAGCTTATTTTAAAACCCCCATCAACACCATATCACCTAAGGAGGGTCTTGCCAAAAATGTTTGCTCTGAACCTAATGGTGGGGAAACAGACCAGCTAGAACATGGCACATTTTACAAGAGACAGGCGACTTTTCTTCAATCTCAAAGCTCCGTATTCTTCTGTCTTCTCTCGTTTTCTGGACGTGGCTATATTTTGTACAAGTCCCACAAGTTAGGATTCAGACTTGCGTGCACTAGAGTTCACTGCCTTCGCCTGGCCTGACACCTCCCCACCCGCAGTGAGTATCAGCACAGCCCAGACAGGCTGGACGGACAGACAGTGCACCAACGGCAGACGGGCAGTCACGGGCCCAATCAGAGACTTTGGGAAACAGGGACACACTTGTCTGCCTGGTCCAGGCCAGGCACAGACAGCACAAGACCCTCGCAGGCACTAGTGCTGCAGACAACAAAACCACCTGCTTTAGAAAGACTGCTTGGGGGACAGTTTCCGAGCAGAACATGAAAGGTTAGCAGTGCACCTCTAAATTCTGACATTCCTGAGCCGAGTTGGTGGGCAGACCGATCCATTTGATTTCCTTCTTCTCCTTAGAGATGATGTTCATGGCCATTAGCACATTTAAGGCATCATAGACTCGCCGTCTGATGTTCTTCTGGTCATAAGCCTGAGGGAGACGGAGCGGGAGTTTGCAAAACATCCAGGACGAATCACAGATCAACATTTAAACGCTAGACCCTGAACATAAAGAAGTGCACCGTCTGCTCGCTTCGTGTGGTACAAACCCGTCGCAGCAGCTGCCAGCCTCGCTCCTAACACATCCTCACAGACCTGGCCAGTGCTAGTGATGCGGGATGGGCCCGGCAAGAGGGCATTTCTGTAGGGGGGAGGTCACCCGACAGGGAGAGCCAGAGCCCGGGCACAAAAACATTTGGGGATGGTGGCACATCGGACCCACAAAACGGCCAGATAAACTCCTTTGTACTCTTCTTGGAACTTCTGTTAGAAGTTGTTTCAAATAAAAACAGAGGGAGCTGTGCAATGCGGTGCATTGTGTGGCATGTACTTACGGATTCATTTGGTAAGATGTGATTATCGGCGGCGCTGAACTCTGCGACAAGCTCGTCAGCCACCTCATTATAGGATGTGGTTCCCTTCCTCTGTACCTTCTCACAGACCTTCATGGAGAAGTGCCTCAGGCCCTTACCGTTCTTCTCTCCTTTCCTGTTGCGTTTCCTTCAAAAATACAAAGGAGAAGTAGCACCCTTAGCCTTCTTAGATCCTGCCTTGAATTTAGACACACATCTACCTAAAACGGCTAACGAGCTACACAAGGGCCTGGCGTCCTGCTGGCTGGAGCTCCCAGGAGCGGCCACAGGGGACACTGGCTCGGTCTGTGCAGAGCACACCCAACACAGCAACGGGTGTCCAATGTTTCCTTTCTTTCTTTACAGGCCAGACCTCACATCTATGCCTTCAAGTCTCAGGAAGGATGGGGCTGCTGCCCGAAAGAACGGGACCCAGTACGTATCTGATGCACAGCGATCCACTAAACACTGCTTCTTAAAAAGATGTCAACCAACATCAGGAATTATGGAAGTTTTACTGCAAATTTAGGACGTTTTAGGGCAAATGTAGTAAGCTAACAGACAAGGGGATGCCGAGACCTTGAGGGCCACATGGCAGCGGGCGCCAAACGCTGAACACCAAAGTGTGCTATCAGGTCAGGAGGGAAAACAAATGTCTAAATTTTTTAAGTCACTACGTCAAGGAAAGGGTCGCTCCAAGTTTCTAACTGGATGAATTTTGGGGGTTGATGGTCTTTGCTTTAGAAACAATACAGACATGATTCTATAGCTTTGTTGTTGTTTAAGAAAAGTCGCAGAGCTGACCTTCGAGTAAAATCATTTTCAAATTGGTTTGCTGCAGTGGAAGAAAGGCTCAGAGTCACTGTGCTGGGGCCGTCCAGTGGGGCCACAGCCGGGAATGGCAGTTACATTTAGTTGCAGTGGGTGAGGCTGCTGCAAGAGCCGCCACATTTACACGTCATTCCCTAAGTGCTCCTTTCCGGTTGCAGACAATGGAAAATGTCTAAGTTACTGGTGGGCTCAGAAGCCAGCGCCCTCCTCTTCTTCTGCCAAGAGCTGACCACACTTCATAGTGTAGCCATCACCCCAAAACTACAGGGGGACAGCTCTCCCACCCTTTACAGTATAACCATCACCGAAACTACAGGGGGGCACCTCTCCCACCCTTTACAGTGTAGCCACCACCCCAAAACCAGGGGCCGGGGGCAGCTCTCCCGCAGCCCAACTTCTCCTTTATGAGGAAAAGCGTGCCTTGACTACACACGTATCTTGGGCATGCACTGGACATTTTTCAATCCTCTGGCATGACGATTCGCCCCTATGGCCACAGAACTGGAGGGTTACAATTCTAGGCAATGTGCTCACCCGGCAGACCAAGGTGAGGGGTCTGAAGGCTGGTTCTGTGACACAAAGTGAGTGTTAGGGGTGTGTGGGCTTCCTACCACGATAGTGTTTGGCGCTGCAGGTCTCTGAGGCGTACCAATTACCTACAGTCAAAAAAGACAATTCAGAACACAATCAGCAATCTCCCACATACGACGCTGCCATTTTATCATTTCTCATTGTCTACAGCCACTGCTGAACTTTATTAACAACGAATAATCAGAAAGAACAATGACAACGTGAGTCCCCAACAGCTGACACTTTGCACTATGGACGATATCACCACATCTCTTCTGAACATGTCTTTATTTCCCTCTTTCAACCTCAGCACCTTGTTTATGGAAACAAACGCAGAAGGAGGCATCCGACAGCCTAAACAAGCCCGACAGAACGTGCACATCTTGGGGGCGCGTGGGCCTCGATAAGGTCCCGTGGGGGGGGGGATAAATCCCATGTCCCAGCTACAGGATTCAGTGGGGCACTCGGCGCATTTCTATTTTTCCTCTCGCCCTCTTTTGTTTCCCTTCCTTTTAATGATACAGATAAACAAACAGAAAACAGCTCTCAGAACAAAAGGAATACAGTGCGAGACTCTGGTGTGCGTGTGGGAAGCCCATCCAAACGACACTTTTGTGGGGTATCCAGGCACCTCCCACAGCACAGGGCAGGGGGAAGGGAGGCAATTAGCACTGGGAGCAAAGGCAAGGACACACAGCCCAGGTCATAGGGACGGGGATGGGTGGGGGCAGCGATGACCTGCCCTCCCTCAACTGTCTGGAGCCTCCAACACCCATCGCTTCACCACGGGAAGGGAGAGCCTGCTCTGTCTTTTGACAACAAGGACTCAGAACTTTGGTCCCATCAACTAATACTCAAATATTAGCATGGAGGACGCACAGACATTGCCTTGTACAGCCAAGTAAAGTTCCAACTTTTCTGACAAATACTGTATGATCTCACTTATATGTAGAATCTAAAATAAACAAACAAAAAAACTCCAAGCTCAGAGGCAGAGGTAGGAGTGAACAAAATGGGTAAATGGGTTCACAAACTTGCAACTGTAAAACAAGTCACGGGGGTGTAATGTATAGTTAGTAACACTGTACTGCATATTTGAAAGTTGCTCTGAGAGTAGATCTTAAAAGTTCTCATCACGAGAAAAAAAAATCTGTAACTACATAAGGTGATGGATGTTAACTAGACTTATTGTGGTGATCACTGCAGTGTGTACAAATAGCAAATCATTATGTTGTACACCTGAGACTAATACAGTGTTGTATGTCGTTTATACCTCAATAAAAAAGTAAAATAAAATCTCAACTTTTCAAAGATCTTGTTGTGTCACTCTATCTGCACCGATGACTTGACCCAGGAAACGATTCGGACCCATGACTTGTCAGTTACTATGCAGCGAAATGTCTCAGTGACGTTTAACATTAGGCACCTGAGCGAGGGCAGCACACACAGGAGGGCAAACTGCAGCCTCAGGGACTCACGGTGGCCGTCACCTGGCTATTTCAGTCCCCTTCTTAGTGGGTGTGTTACCTGCGGTGGCCCTGAGACAGCTGACCTGACACTTTGTAAAGTATCCCTAAGTCCAGGTCACCTGTCAATGTTAATGATCCACAAACCACAGAAAGGAAAATAGCTCAACTGAACTGCATTCTTTTAATTCACGTTTCCAATGATAAGAGCTTCATCACAGCGCTTTTTAAACTGTAGGTCACCGTCATTCGAAAGCCATGAAACAAATCAAAGAATTTTCTGAAAAATGAAACAGGCTAGGAAAGAGAACTTTCGTTTCTGTTGATAAGTACGTGCATTTACGGGGCACTCGGTGAGGACATATTCCTCCTAAGGCTCGTGGTCCAAAGCGTGGGCAACATGGAGGCCTGGACACAGTTGGCTCCATTCCCAGGAGAGCGGCCTGAGGACACAAGCAAAGGCCACACGGGCAGGCACAAGCGAGCCCTACCAGCCTCACGTGCTGCTCCTCTGCTCAGAAGGGGCTGCCTGGCTTCAGGGTCAGTGCCCCGCCCAACACTCAGCCCAGGCCCTGCGACAACGCCCCCTACATCCTCTCCTTAGGCTGCACCTGTCCTGCAATGAGAATGGAGGGCCAGAGGGCCAGGCACACAGCAGGTGCTCAATAACTGCTCGCTGTGAGAATGGCCTACCTGGGTGACAGGACAGGTGAGCAAGGAGGGGTCCTCAATCTGCCGGCTGTCACCCAGACCCTCATGGGGGAGCAAAGGCCGCCCATGCCTACTGGTTCTCTCTCTTTGCTTTCCTAGTTCCACTGTTTTCTATTTTACATAAAAATCTTGCCATGTGGGGAACACCTCAGCCTGGGCTGTGAGCCGAGCACGCAGACCATGCAGACCATGGATTGGGCGAAGTGGGAAGACCTGAGCCCCAGGTTACATGTTCACTCACATGCAGACGAAGCCTCACCTCCCACGTCAGAATCAGCCAGTCCTCTTATTTTTAACCCTTTGGTAGATAAAGATTTAAGAGACATTTGCAATGTGTAAGCTTTAATTCACACCACTGGGATTTTGCGAAGCATGAATTACCATTACTAGCTTCACCCAAAATAGCTTGATTCAAATCAGCAATTTAACTTTCAGACTGATGAAGTTTAAGGTGTACTAACACAAAAATTTTCATGTAATTTCCCCCAACTATTTATACTGGCAATAAAAACAGAACTGTTGCTATCATTAATGAGGTAGTCCCAAGCTAAATTCTGCTATAATACACAATACCTATAAAATAATGTGAATTAGAAATGAAAATATAAAATGGAATATTTAAATATCAAAAAGACATTTATTGAAAAGCTGTGATGTGGCAAATAGCGTCTATGTACTATTTGAAAAATCAGTTATTCTATTAAGCGAATGTCATGTTTTACTGAAAGGAGCTAAGTAACGGGGAACAATTATACACCTGCCGGGGGGTGGTCACCTGGGAAGTGAATAAGCTCAGGTGGGCAGTAACGCCCTTCTGTTCTCACGGCTGCACATGGCCTAGTAGGAATGACGTCAGCCTCACCAGAGTCACATCACAAAGAGGGCCACTAAAACCCCACACGTGGGAGCTGTTCAGTTGGCGGGGGGCAACACAGGATAGGGGGCCCACATGGTTCCCGGAGTACAGACCCACCTCTGGTGCTCTCCTGTCGGGCTGACAAGGGCAGGGACACACCTGTCATGCCATACACCCTGACAGCCTGCACAGCCCTAACCTAATATGGCCTGCCCATGGACACCACCCTCATGTCCCCGGCAGGTAACGTCCACCCGAAGGAGTGTGAAGGCCAAGGTGCGGCCACCCCTGGCCCAAGTCCATGCCACTCTACCTGAGCTCCCATCACACCTCAGAAGCCCGTCAGGCAGATTCAGGACTGGAGGGAATTCACAATGACACAGGAAGCTGCCAGGCCTGGGTGGAGTCCCCCCGTCCACCTGCACAGACGGACATGCCCAGCCAGGAGAACACATAAGCATTGGAAGACCACTGTGCTCTAACCACAACGCTCCTGAAATCTGAGGAAGGTGACTGTCTCAGCACTGCAAGCGTTCAACAGGAAGCTGCAGAGGGCAAACCTCCCACTCCAGCCTCCGAGCCAGAACCTAAGGGCTACTGTCCCGAATCTGCAAGCCCACCCCGCCCAGGGCCCCTTACCACTTGCTGTGCAATGTTGACATTGGACTGTCCAAACGTTTTTGGCAAGAGCTGCTTCCCAAGCGTGTTTACTGCAGAGGGGTGAACAGCTACTAAGGACACAACACCTGCAACACAAGGAAACAAGGTTAGTTCTTTTCTGAAAGTGACAATTTCAGGAAAATGATACTTCTAATTAGAAATTCTTATTTTTCCTACTTTCAATCTACGGGTCAGTTACAAACACCTCTACTGAACTTAATTCTCAGTGTAAGGGGGGCTGCATGTACAGGACTGCTTGCTCTCCCGTACAATTAGCCCCTCGTTGGGGTGCAGGGCTCAGGTACCCCCAGGCCTATCACCAACATGCCCCCAAGCCCCTATGTGCCCAGCAACAGAATGTTCTGGTGGGACTACAGGCTCTGGAAATAACAGCTCTTAAAAGGCTACAATTCTATGACAACTATAGAACAGAATACTCTCGGGTGAGAATTATTTTGATTTGAGGGCCATCACCACATGTACAAAGGAGAAGCCCCTATTCTGGTCACGCTTCTAAACCCGTTTCCCCAAAGCAGACGGGCGTGGGCGAGCTGCGAGGGGGGCTCCTGGCCTCCCCGGGAGGTAGCGGTTCTGTGGCCAGAGGCCTCGCACAGGGCTAACACAGGGAGGCTATTTTCTTTCATTTCCACCCAGTTCAGCATCACCATGACCTCCAAGCCACCAGGCATCGTCTTCAGTGTGGCCTGGTCTAAAATTTCATTTCTGAACCCTTTACAATCTATGCACTTTAAAGAACAGGCTTCTTCAAAATTCAATAAGCAATGAATTTTGCTGCTACATATGAACATAATGGTTTCTCTATAATAACCTACACTGAGCAAGACAGATATTCATCCTTCCATTCAACTGGCTAAATATTAATATTTAATCAACAGCAACAGATATTTATTTTCTACAAATAAGTTTATCTGCTTTGAGTATTTTTCCTCTAAAAATAGAGATCTATCTTAACAAAAGCAAATATTTTAAAAACTGTTTTAGATACATGAAAGATATTTCAAAACATAAAGTTATTCTATTTTGCACTGAGAGATTTAAAATACACAGTTAGATAATGTTACTTTTCAGATTCACATATAGACTAGTAACTAACAAATTTCCAGGAATACTGAATTGATTCATAAAAAAGACAACATCTTTTTTTTTTGTTTGTAAATTTGCAAGTGATTCCCTAATTTTCAATGACTCTGAAGAAAGAAAACACACCTTCTTCAAGTTCGGAAGCATGTGAGTCATTGCCAACAGCAGCAGCAGTTCAGGCATTTCTTAAGACACTGTATGTTAAAGCTTATTTTGCACGTCAAATTTGTGGAAGTCGGCCCCTCGACAGACAGGGCCAGGCGGTCATCTTCTATGACTACACTTGCAGGTGTAGCCACAACACACGCCCACTACGCAGGACAACACAAACCACCCTAGAACCACGGGAATGTGTCTTTCTAGAAAATAACATGCTCAGAGCCCCAATCTGGGACTCCCCTTTTCTGCCCCAGCTGGGGGAACGAGGAGGACTCTGAGGGTTTCGGGGGCAATGGCAGAGCTTTGAGGCAGAAGTGGATTGGGGCCAGGGCCCCCTTTCTTCCATCTGCTTACTGACACCATCTGTCGTTCTCACCAGGGTTTCTCTTTTGTGTTTTTACTGAGTGAGAAACTCTTCAAATACAAAGAATTATTTTGCAAACAGTGTTACTCCAGTACACCAAGAATTATTATTTCACTGTATTTGCTGTAGAGACTTGAGCAGCAGAGCTAACCTTACAGCTGGGACCTGCCCCACCCTTTCTTCCAACTACTATTGCTTGATGGATGCATTCAGTCCATTTTTCATACGTCTCTACCTATGAATCCAACAATGTAAGTACTGTCTGTATGGATTTTAAATTTAGAAAATGGTATATATTGAATGAATTCTGCAACTTTGTTTCCATTGGTTTTGAGACTTTTCCATAGAGATCTAGCTGACTTCCTTCAATGCTATCTCCTATTCTATTCTAATATGAATACGTAGATGTAACATGAAAATACTCAGCATGTTACTCGAATGCTGCAGTTGACATGAAAGGCTGAGTACGGGTTGCTCCCAGGTTTCTCTCACGCAGACAGGCCAAAGGGGACCTGGGTCCCCCCTGATGCCCTGTCACAGGATTCCCCACAGTGCCTGCCATGGCCATGCTTTGTGCACACATGCACGCACGCACACTCACATGCACCACAAACTCATACATGCAAACCCACACTTACACACGCACACACCACATACTCCCCCCAGCAGCTGGTGTTCCTCTCCCAGTTGGTTTCTGCCAACTGTTGACACTCAGTAAGACTTGTCACTTTCTGTCAATCTCAAGAATGAAATGATATTTTATTTTTGGTTTAATCTGGCCATAAAAAATGCTTAACACATTTTTCAAATAAAGACTGCCACCCACAATCTAATTATTGGGGGCAGGAAGTAATATTTTAGTTACAGAATGGGTTAAATTGTAACACAGCTTAGGAATCTACTCACTAGAAATAATATTGTTTCAACTGTAAAATGTACTACAAGCCTTTTTTAAAGGAACTATATAACAAAATATTTTCAAATGTAACTTTATGAGAGAATTCCTTTCATGACAAGAAAATGAGTTAAGAGTATGTATGGTCTGAATTGCTATAATATAACCATTAAAAGAAAAAAACTTAAAAACCATTATATAAGCATACTTTTATTATTGGTAATCATTCTGTTAATAGCTATAGGTTTTAGGATATCTTCAATTATACGACTTAGTGTTTTCTTAAAAATAATTTCAACATTTAAAATTTTTCAGAACCTAATGTTTTAAGAGTTACTATTTTGCTTACCATGCCACAAATATTTTTTTTGCTAACACGGCCAAAACGGTCAGGAGAACATGACCGCCTTGCATGCAGCGTCTTCACGGTGTTGCCCCAGGTGCCAGCAGGCGTTGCCCACAAGGGGTGTCGGGGAGCAGCGGGACAGCTGGAACCGCATTCTCAGTTCTTACTCAGGAGCTTCCTTCCTGGGCCATCACAGCAGCCACACCCACCCCATACAGACATGCTGATCATGGCTAGGCCGTGTCAACTCGGGAAAAACGGGCTCCTCCCTGGATCCAAGCGGAGGTGTGCCATGGCCCAAGGGCTGCCCTCTGACAGTATCAGCTCCAGGTCAGCCCTGAACCCACATGTCAAGCAACTTCCACACTGCTTCTCTGCAGAGCGGTCCTTTGGTGCCTTGGCCGCGTTTAATTGAAGAACAATCATCATCTCAGGCCCAGGGCAAGGCTGACAAGGCAGGATGTCACTGCCGTGCTTTAAGTGTCCTTTTGGGTTAGGACAGGACAGGAGAGGAGAACAAGCTGACGCTTCTGCTCCACGTTCCCAGGAGGGCAGCCACGGGACGGGGTAACCAGAAGCTCTGCCGCTTGCTCCTACAAGTGGGCTCTCCCCTCCCAATCGCTGCAGGAAGACCAGTTTGAATTCACCCACCATGCACGCACGTGAGCATGTGTGTGTGTACGTTTGGGATGGTGCTATTACCATGTCTCAAGAATTATAAAGCAACACTTAGTTTTCAGCCACTCATTGCTCAACTTTCATCTCTCCCGCCATAGAACCCTATTCCAAAGCTGAAAGACTATACTGAGGCAGAGGGAAAAGTGTGCATCACAGGAGAATGCCCTGTCACCAGTCAGACAAGGACGGCAATGCAAGAAGCAACTTTTCGGGTTAATGCGAGAGCGTGTGGAGATGGGCCCTGCTTCCGAGGAGCTGAAGACAGTGACCGACATGCACCTAGCACGCAGGGCCTTAGAGCCCTTCAGGAAAAAGACAGGTTTGCGTCAGCATGAATCAGCAGGTTTTAGAGCTCTCCATCAAAAAGGTGCCAGGCAACAAAAGGTGGCGTTAGGAACTGACAGCAACGGCTCAGCAAAGAAAACTGAAGTTTGACAACAGCATGAGGGAGGATGAGCACATTTCACAGCATTATGTCATGGACACCGGGTGTGGAAGAGTGTTCCCCAAAGAATAAGTGTGCACTTAAACATACATTGACATGCACCCAGAGTGACCACTGTACTTTTTCCTCCATGAGCACATATTACTTGTGTAATAAATTAAAACTTTTCCATCTGAAAAGGCAACAAGCATGATGAACTGCAGACAGAAACAAAGATAAATTATAGAAAAAAGGGCATTTGAGCTGTGGCCCCAGGCCAGGCAGGAAGCAGTCAGGAAGGGGTGTGGGCACCTGCGTGGTGGAGGAAGGCGGCCTGAGCCCCACAGCCGTTTGGCTGGAAGGGAAGACCCAAGTAGGAATCAGGAGAAACAAAGCTGAGAAAATGGGCCAGGCCGGGAGCTCATCCAGGACCAGGTGCAGGGGCAGGGCCTTGGGGGGGGCGGGGGGGCACAGCGCCCTGGACAGAACCTCGCAGCAGCTCAGGGCCAGGACACGTGAAATCGAAAACCCTGACAACACCACACATCGGTGAGGATACGGAGCGGCTGGGTGTGAAATGTGCAGCCACACATTTTCCATGTGACCTAGTTTCCTACTCCTAAGTGACTGCCTAAAGCACAAACGTGCGAGGAAAGGCTCATACAGCCTGAAGGCGCTGAGCAAACAACCGCGAGCGAGAAACCCAGATGGCGCCGCAACTACAGCTGCACACAGAGGCCACTGTCTAAAACCCTGCTTCAGGGCTCCTGTCTTCAGGGGCTGTGGACGCAAAGGCTATAGATTCAGCTCATCGTTCTGGGGGAAAAGGAACTTTTTGAGTCTCGAAGGGTGTGACTGTCAGCTTTATGTGTCACACCTATCCGCCCCCCAAGCCACCCAAGTCAATTCCTGGAAACAAACCTCCTTCATAGACATGGCATGCTTTCCACCAGCGCAGCCTCTCTGGAGAACACTGGCAGAGACAGGGGCCTAGAAACACAGCAGCAAGGAGAGGAGGATGTGACGTGACGTGGTCAGGAGAGTGGGGGTGCAGGGAGCAGAGTGAGGGCGAGAACCCCATGGCGCCACAGCGGCAGAGTCCACAGCGGGGCTCAGGTGCGAGCAGGTGAGGCAAAGCCAGAGCTCCGGCGGGAGCAGGCGAGGCAGGAACGGGGTGCTGGGTGTGGCTTCGTCTCAGGGTGTCGCGGCTTCTTATCTGACGGCAGCAGGGTTCCCACGAAGCAGCGATACGCAGGCCTGCTCCAGAATGCCCGACAGTGAACTGGCCCCACAGGCACAGGGCGCGGGGCAGAAAGCAAAGCCAGCCTGGTCCCTCAGAGCCCCCGCCTGTCCTGGCCTGGGCCCCTGTCCCTTCCTCATGCCCATCCCGCCCTCATTTACCACCCGACCCTCCACACTGAGAACCAGTTCGTTCCTTCAGTCACTCCAGACTGACTCTAGGACACGCTGCGGACCACTCCCCTGGCTCCCACACAAACTTGGGCCTTCCTGTGACCCTGAGCCTTTGCTAAGTGCACTTCAGGAAGTCACCTAGGCACCACTGAGTCAAAGGACATTCCAGGGCGAAGCTCATGGGGCTCCTCAACCTCTTGAAATACTAACAAATAACCAAAGTGAACAGCTCATTTAGTACAACACTGCTTACCATTATCCTAATCCTCCTGAATCAGGAGCGAAAGGGGGCTGCTGCTGAGAACCCTTCTGTCCTTCAGGGCACAAGGGCAGCAGCCACATGGCATTGTCCGGCTCCCTCCGGACAGCACAGCAGAGACAAATGGCTCCATTTGGTAAAAACGAATTCTCCAGAAGGAGCAGGAGAAACGTGGTGGCCCTCGCCTGTGTGGGGAGTGGGGTCGGGGAGACGGCACCGTGTGCCTTCTCTCACCTAACACACAGCCACAAGGTGGAAGGGATGGGGCCGAGTCCACTGCTCAGCACGTGACCAGAAAAGGCCTGGCGAGGAGGACACAGGAGGCCGGGCACACGCCCAGTGGCTCCCACGCTGGAGCTTTCGGGAGCAGCGTGGCACAGGCAAAGGGAGGAGTCAGGCGGGAGGGACGCATGCGCTGAAGAACGAGAAGCCGAGACTGAGCGGAAGGGCTGCAGCGTCAGACCAGCCCAGGAGGGACACCGAGCACTGCGAGCGGCCCAGGGGTTCACACCAAAGCAGTTTAGGAGAATCAAGAAACTGTTACTTTCCAATCCCTCCAATTCAACTCCTTGGCGCACGATTAGACTCAGTAGGATTTAAGCACATACTGGTTCCTAAGAAAGGAAAAGGAGACAGCCAGTGTGTGGTCATAAGCAAGTTTACTTGGGAGTATTCAAATAGAGGAATTAAAAATAAACGGCAGAATGAAAGACTTCCATCATTTCCAAGGGAGCCAAGCTTGTGGATTTTCTTCCACTACTATTTCTGCTTTATCACTTTATAATAGAAAATGTCATACCTCAAATTTCTGAAAATTTTAAATATCCAATTAGTTACACTGAATTTTCACTCAAGCAATCTGTGAATGTCAAAAATTTGTACTCACAGAATTCTGTAGCTTGATAGCTAAAGGTGTGCATCAGGGGGCTCCCCATCCTTGGATAAGAGGGAAACGGGGACGACAGTATGGCAAAAACGCAGGGCGCCACCAATGACATTCCAGAGCAGAGAAACCAGGAGACCAGGCATGGGCCCGAAGGGCGTGGGTGGCGCTGAGAGGAGCTCAGCCAGGCCTGGACGCATGCAGACAGAGGGTGCGTGAGGCTCCGCAGAGCAGGGGAGCCTCCAAAGGCGTCTGAAGGTTAAGTCCCAATGCAACAGAGTGGATGGGGTACGAGCCCGTCAGCCACGACATGCTGGACTGGCTCAGTCACACGGAGGCCTGGCTCCACAGGGGAGGGTGTGGGTGGAAAAGGGGACGGCCAGGCTCCCATCCAGCGCTCGCCAGCCAGGCATGGATGTGAAGGGGCTGGGACACGGCAGGAAGACCAAGTGGGGCCCAGCGCTACTTTCAGATTCCCCCAAGGTTACAGTAGGCACCCAGAGATCACTTATTAGGGCCTCACTGTTAGAGTAAAAAGCTAATTTTATGTACGACAATCATGAGAAAACCCAGAAATAAGGCCTCTAGGCCCCCTGCCTGGCGGCCACAGATAAAGAAGACACGGAGCCTGGAGACACGCACAGCAACTTCATCCAGCCCTGCAAGCAAAACCTCCTTCAGCTGAAGCAGGCTCTCCCACAGGCCTTCTCTCAGCAATAGCGTAACAAGCTGCACAAAAACAGGCTTGCACAAACTTGGTATCAAAGCCCCACACCAACGCAGCTTTACAATCAGCCAAGCGTCACACATCAGCATTTTAAAGGTACATATCTTTGGATCCAGCAATTCCACGTCTACAATTTTATCTGAGGAAGTAACCAGCATGCTCAAATACATGTTCTCAGAGGTTTACCACATGTTACTTTTAGGAGGGAAACGGTGGGACCCTCTAGGAAGAAGTGGCTTTAATCAATCCTCCCCAAACTCCAATGATGGAGAGAAACACTGATCCCCAAAGAACCATTAAACACACACTCATACACACTCACTCACACACTCAGACACACTCTCACACACAGCCTCACTCTCACTCACTCACACACACTCCCTCTCACTCACTCACACACACACATTCTCACACACACATACACACTCTCACACTCTCTCATACACACACACCCACTCACACATACTCTCACTCACACACACACACACACACACACACACACACTCACCCACACAGAGCTTACTGATGAGGAGACTCATTCGCCCCTGAGATGCGCACCGCACCGTGAGACCTCAGGTGGAGTCTGCTTCCGTCCGCTTCAAGTGTGGCCGGCCACAGAGCCCACGCCTGGAGAGCACATACCCACTCCCGGCCGTGAGGTGGAAGAAATACAAGTGACCTGTGTTTTCTTCTTGATACTTTTCTACATTTCCTGAATTTCTGAAAACAGTATGAGACTTACAAACCAAACCAAACTCAGCCATATGTGTATGTGCAGGGGTCTGTCCGACTCAGTTCTGCGTGTTACTCCGCCGTAGTCCATGTGGGGGCGCTCCCAGGCAAGAGAGAGCCCAAAGTGGGGCTTCCACAGTTGACAAGGGGCTTTCATATCAGAGCAATTCATAAATACACCAAACTTAACAGACATGTCAACAAACTCGTATTTCCAAAGTAGGCGCCCTTACCTTTTCCAGGACTAAGGTTCTGGTCTATGAAGACCTTTAGTTCCCCATTGGCTTCAATTAGACCAGCCTGCAGAGAGCAACAACAGTCATAATAAATACGACAGCTGATAGAGCGACAAAGCTGAAGTTGTCAACACACCGCCCTTGTCAGAGAGTGGTATAAAATAACACAGTGAGAAGACAAACCAGTCACCATTATGCAAACAACTGCCGAAAGCCATGGAGGGGAACGCCTCGGTCCTCCGTGCAGGCAGCTGTGTGGGGCCACCTCAGCCCATGAGTTATCAAAAAGATCATTTGAACATTTCAGGCTTTAAAGCTAAGTCCTTGAGATAGTCATGAAATACTGCTATTATTTATTAAATCAGCACATTTATTTTTATTTATTTATTTATTTTTTAAGGAGGGCGCAGCTCACAGTGGCTCATGTGGGGATCGAACCGGCAACCTTGGTGTTATTAGCACCGCGCTCTACCCAACTGAGCTAACTGGCCACCCCAGCACATGTATTTTAAAAGGTAACGTCTGGGGTTGGCAGAGGCTTACGGCAGGTGGACGTGAAAATTCATTCGACTTCCTTGAAAACAAACTGGTGATTCGGCCTGAGAACACAGCAAGGACCTTCGGGTTGGTCTGAGCCCCAGAACGACGACAAAAAAAAAGTGTTTCTTTTCATTAACTGGGAAGTCACTGAATGTATTTTTGAAGCAAACCGTTAACAGCTGCATGGAACTTTGGTTCAAATTTCTTGACTGCAAACTGTCAAAGACAAATGGTCATGACCAAAATAATTTATCTAGGTTTCCTGATCTTCCATAAACAACATTTTACAAGTCCTTCCCGTAAGGAGCGAGAACCTTGGGAATAAGTGAGCTATCGTGGCATCTGGTCAGCCAGGTGGAAGGGTGCTACAGCAAAACAGAATCATTTTCGACAACTAAGCCATTAAAAATCTTACAGTGAAAAATATCAGTAGGACAGAGTCTCAAGGTCAACTAGTTTCTACGTATGACTACACCAAACCAGTTCCCAGAGTGGCTCATCCTACTCTTCAATGCCCGGAGATATCGCACAACAAATTTTCCCCAGTCAAACCTGAATCCAAGCATCTAAGCCAAGCTCCCCCTCCCAATACATTCCTTCTAATTCTGCTCGCTATGAAGAGGAAAATCACTTGTGCGCTTGAAGACCAACCCAGACCAGACACACTCCACCTGCTCCCGGCTACGTGTGGGAACAGCATCCTGACATTTCCGTCTCCACCCTGCCCACAGGTGCACAGCTCCCCATTGGGACCACCCCGTCATGCACAGTGGCTGGTGTGGGGAGACCACGGTGGCACGAACAACACTAGACCAAGCCTCAACTCGGCCCTTTAAGAATACTACACTAGAACCACTTATGACAATGTGCAATTCAGGGGAGACGCTAGTTTGTCTCAAACCCACACCAACTAATTCAGGTATATACATAGGTCATCTGGGGTTGGTGTCATCACCCATACCCACCCCCCAACCCCAGAATCACAGCTTCAGCCTTCTCATGACGGTGCTTTTCTAAAACACCACCCCCTTTGTGGAACATGAGCCCCACAAGACAACGGAAAAATCAAATAAAGACCTCACTGGTTGACAATGGTGAAGTACGGCAAGAACCAACTAACTATAGTAGGAAATTATTATTGTTGTCTTTCCTGAAATAAATCTCACTATTATGGATTTGATTTGTGTGTGGTCAACTATAAAGCACCCCACTAAGTTGTGAGACCTGGCCTGTCATCTGCAGAGAGAACCGCCCACTCCCCACACCTGCGCTGCTCTATCCCCAGGAGGCCCGCCTGATGGTGCTCCCACAGCGTACCCCTGGGCGAGACAGAAGTCTCAGCCTCTGTCACTGCTACCTGCAGTACCAACCCACCTTCCTGACAGCCCTTACAAGAATTCCAGCATGACATGCAAACCTGTAAAGATCCACACACATGTGAACAATCGTCCTAGTCGCCCAGGACTAAGGGGGTTGATTCTGAGGGCTGCTGGGGCACTGGACCGCTGTGCTGAAGGCAAGAGGGTCCCAGGCCAGCTGCAAAGTGGTCATTGCGAGTGGTTATGGGTAACACCTCCAAGGATCTGTCTGCTGAAGATATAAACAAGATCTGGTATAAATAGGATCTACAAGGGGTGCAAACCAGGCTGCCAAGCACGGTCTCCAATCCCCAGCGTCCTGCTGCTGCAAAGCAGTCTTGGCATCTGGGTCCCGCTCTCCGGCACAAGTGGATGGCATGCTGACCCTGCGCAAGTTCTCCTCTCAGAACCTGAGGGCTCCAGGGGCCGTGAAGCATGCGGGGGTTGAACGAGGAGCCCACCCTGTTGCGTCTCCACTCGTTCTTCAGACAGTAGCACCGTCCAAGGCCATGCACCACACAGCACCATTGGGAACATAATTACCAGCACGAGGATATACTAAAGTGGATCCCATGACAGCCTCCTTGGGATTTTCCAACATGAAGTCACTTTGACAGGTTTACAGTTAGTACAAATCTTCAATCACACAACAAGTACTGACTTGGAAAAAATTATCATGGTTACACCACTGGATTTCTTCCTCACATCTTATAGCCCAGAAGCATCAAAACACAGGCTGTTTTTTATTTTTTAAATGGCATTACTGAAATTGCAATTAATTTCAAGTGCAATGGACTTATTTTCCAACAAAATCTTTATACTTAAAATGCAAACCTAGCTTCCTGTAGGAACACATCAAACTGCTAATTATTTAACATATAAACCAATAGCAAAGTCACTCATTTACCAAAAGTAACCAGGAAGTAAAGTGGGCTTCCTGCCTGTGGAACCTCACACCCCTGCCCGATCCCTTTCCCTGACTGTGGCCTAACCTGTTGACCAAATATGCAGGTCAGGTCTCGGGAGACCAAGACTTCTGTCTTGCTGGCTTGTCTCCCTGTCTCTTTCCCTGGTTCATTCACTCACTCGCATGATGTGAACTGCCCCGTGGGTCCATGTGGCCAGGAACTGAGGGTGACTTTCAGTCAACAGCCCTCAAGGGACCAAATCCCACCAACAACAGGTAAGTGAGCCCAGACGCAGCCGTGCCCCCCAGGACCTTGGGTACCACCACACCTTCCGCTGTTGGGCTGGGGGCCAACGCAGCTGAAGCCAGACTCCTGACCCACAGAAGTTGTAGTTCCAGGTTGCTAAGTTTTGGGTAACCTGTTACAGAACTGACACAGGAGGCTGGTCAAGACGCTGGTGACCACGCAGCTCACTCTCCCACATTCTGTTCATGCACCGGCCTGTTTCCTGCATTAGCCACTTGCCATAGGTTTCTGTCCTTGCCATGGAAAGAACACTATAGTAATATTACAAAGTGATGAGACACGGAGCATTATGCAAAATAATGTGAGTTAGAGCTAAGGTTCATCACGTAAAAAATAGATTCCAAGTGGATAAAAGAATAAAGTGGAAAAAATAAATCTAGGACTGCTGTACCTGGCAACAGCCAAATAGGAGCTTCAGATCAAGCCTCATGCTAAAAACAATACAAAATGAATTAATACATATATTTAAATCTCTGTGCCAAGATCAGAGCACTCTTGAGACAGGGACGGGAGGCACAGGGAACTGAAAATCAACGCCTCTGAGCCAGCAACACTGCCTGAAAAATGCCCTGACAGCCAACCCATAAGCGTATTGAATCACAGTTCAGCTTTACCATAAAGGCAAGTTACCGGAAACAACTTCACTGCCCCTCAGCAGGATCAAATAAATGCAGGCACCTCAAACGAAATATCATCCTAGATCCCGCTATCAGCAAACAAAGCTTACACATTTTCAGACAACTGGGGAAACCCAAACACTAGTTAACTGGCAATACTAATGACTTACTGTCCATTGTTTTGGGTATTTGTAAGACGTTCTTGTCCTTGAGAGAGACATTAGAATACTTAATGAAATGACGTCATGTTTGTAATCGGCTTCACCATCACCAGCTGGGGAGAAGTATGGACGAAGCCTGGCCATGAACTGTGAGTCCTCAGGACGGTGACAAGGACGCAGAGCGTCACCATCGCATTCCCTACTCCTGGGTACGTTTGAAACGTTCCATAACAGTTTTTCTAAATTATCTATTTTTATATTTAAAATATGAGAAAGCTAGGACAAACTGTGGGGTAAAATAGCAGGGAAAGAATGTGTGAGTTCATTTATGTCAAGTCGTGTCATTTAAGTGTGTTTGAACACACAGCTAGGGAGTTCGTCCCCCAAATAATCAGCAAAATGTTAACAGTCACCTGGACTATGATTTCAGACGACTGTTTACTTCTGACACCGTCTGAATTTTTAAATAAACCCTACACAACAGGTCTTCACATAATATCATTTCATTAATGTTGTTTTGTTATAACATTGGTAAGATGCTGTAAGAACTTAACCCTTATTTATATCAATGAGCCCGTGGTAAAACTGGTTTCATTATGTCATTTCACTTAAAATTGCAGGACCTCTCGACGAGGACTTACGGTACTTTTGTAACTGAGTGAAGCATAAGACTATTGTCGTTTTCTAAACAAAGGATACAGAGTCCCAAGGATAACAAGATCTAGGGTCGAGGGAGAGATGAGCATGGAGGCTGAAACCCGACGATCTGAGGTCAGGACCCCACGTGGCATCCATGGAAAAGAAACCAAGATGGGAACAAGAGCCAATGGGGCAGAAGCCCGAGGCCAGAAAGCAGAAAGAGTAGGACGGAAGGTCAGAGAGCTGGCCCTGAGGCACAGGCAGGGCAGAATCGGCTGGGGAGCAAAACAGTCTGGATTAGAAGTGACCAGGTGAATGCCAATCCTTCCCCCACAAATCCATATCCTCAGGGGGAATCTCAACTCCATCAGGGAAGGGAAATGGAAGAGGTAGGAGTTAAGGAGTTAAATCTACAAACCCCTGCAGGCTCAGAGGAAAGGGAGGCGAGGTGTGGCAGGGGGCAGAGGGGGAATGTGTTTGTGGTGCCAGGACATGGATAAGACTGCCAGGATCTCTGAAATTCAAGTGAGACCCTGAGTTCTTTGCCAGGAAGCCATGATGTCAGCAAGTAACACACAAGTGACAGTTGTTCTTCTCCATGATAAGCAAAACTGGGACTCAGATAGACAGCCCAGGTTAACTTCTGTCTTCCTTAGTTGGATTTGGAGATGGCCCATCTCTTCCGGCTCTGAAACGCTGAGGTTCTCTGGTTGCTCTGCAGCAGCGCCTCTTCGGCCTGTCTGAGCCGTCAGAGCCCACCTCCTCAGGCAGTCAAGTATAAATTGGCATTTCCATCCAACTCTTGCCCACCAAGTTGCACCTGAATGTCAGTCAGATGCTGAACCATTTCAGCTATCACCCTCCACCCCACCCCAAAATGCACAGCGCAGGAACTGCGTCCTGCTCATGCTGAAATGTGAGCTTCTGTGCTTCTCATTGATTCAGTACCTTACTCCCTGGCTCGTCCTTCCTAGAAGGAAGCAGCCGAGCCGCAGCATCTGCTCTTCTAATCCATAATCCGACTGCGTCCCTCAATCACTCTCTTGCTGCCAGAAAAAAATACCAAATTTACTCTAGAAAAGGCACAAATGCAGAACTGCCTGGAAGAACACATAACGTGGTTCCAAAACAATTTTTAAATATTTGCTGATGCCCCTCTTTCTGGCGTTTCTGTGGCAGACTTGCACTGGGTTAGCTCTGTAGGGCACGTACTGCGCCGTCACCTGCTGCAGGCAGGTCCTGATGGGGCCTCGTCACGGCCGGCTAGAATGTGATTTAGCAGGCAGTTGCTCCCCAATGGGACATTAGTTCTTGTTCCTTATAAAGGCTGAACCGATGAGACAGCTGCACTGAGGGCTTTTCTTTAACCAAAGCCCGTGCTGTCTCAGTGCCCTAGCTGCAGCCCCTGAAGGGCAAGCCCCAGGTGTCAGAGGATCTGTCCCCCAATCACATTCCAGCAGGCCTGCCCTAGAGCGAGTGCCTGCTGCCCACCCCCATGGGATTTCTCTACGTTCTAGCTGTTAGGGCAAGCGGGAGGTGGGGGAGAGACCTGTCTACAGAAAGACTGGAGGCAGGGAGCAGGACATCAGGTCACATAGGCCCTGAGTGGTCAATTGTAGCAGCGTCCCTTGGTGGCCTGTGAACCCCTTTACCCCCCCCACTTCTGGTTTGTGGCCCCAGCATCCCATCTCCCACTGCCTGCGGCTGCCCCACACCTCCTCTGGTGACCTGTGGCTCCCTGCACCCCGTTTCTGGAGGCCTGCCTACTTCACTCCTGAGCTCAGACCCTGACAAGGAGCTGGTCCCCTTGATGCCACTAGGAATGGGGTCTAACCCCAGAGCTCTGATGAGACCAACCACGCATGGCCAAGAAGTGTATTTCAGAGGCCCAGCACTGTGATCAACTCCAAATTTCTTCAAAGCCTCACGTTTGATTCTTTAGAACTCACCCAAGTGTCGCCAGGGTCGGGCTGAGTGTGTGATGCGTGTGGTCCTTTAATCTGTGCTTCCCTGAGAGGAAGGTACGCTTGTTACCTCATTTTATAGATGAGACGCCAAGCCCCAGAGAAGATTCTGCCTGAGGTCACACCGCCAGGAAGTGGCAGAGCTGGGACTCAGAACCAGGTGGGGCAGGTCCCCTTGGAATCACTGCCTTTGTCCTGATGTACAAAGTTTCCAGGAGAACCCAGTGGTCCTGTGGTTTCGCGAGCGCGCAGGCACACCCCACCCTCCACGGAGGGGGGAGTGCGGCCTGTGGCCTCTCCTCAGGGTAACATAACTGGAGATGGAGACAATTTCTGCTCCTCTAGTAATTTTATTAGCTAATTTGAAAAAAACACAATATACTAATTTGACTTCTCTACTGGAAAAGTTATTGCAGGATACTTTTTTTCCCTTTCACAAAGAACCTAACTCTCTTTAACAAAACCAAGTCATCCCAGGCTAGGAGCTTGAGACAGGACGAGCACTCCCCCTACTCAGGGCAGGCCTCTGACGCCCGCCAGGCCCAGGGTCTAAGTCGGCGTGGGGTCCAGGTGAGCGACAGAGGGCAGGGGGTGGGCAGCTCTTATTGCACGACGCGCCACATCAGCCCTCCCCCTTCCCAGGAGGAGGAGTGCTCAAAAATACAGATTAGGCAGGGTTTCCAGGACCCCAGTCCATACACTACCAATAAAGGCCCCTCAAATAAACGGCTGTGAGGTGGGCAGGACAGGCCCCCATCACTGCACGAAAAGCTCAGGGCCTACAGTCATCAAGGAAACCCACCTCCACATCCTTGCCACCTCCAGAGTAACATTTGGTTGTGCAGCTCCCACAGGAGCCACTTTTCCAGTTTGTCACGGAAAGAAGGGGTTCCATCCAGGAGGAAGATATCCGTGGTGGTCTCCACTTCCCGGCTGGCAGTGCCCTGAAACACCTACAGCTACAAACACAATGGCAACGCTCTCTGGAGTTACAAAACCCTGAGATTGTCTAACTTTGTGACTTCCCTCCTACTCAAGCTGTGCGTGCGCGTGCGTGCATTTGTGTGTGCTGGGGGAGGGTAACATCAGCAGGGCTTCATCAAATGAGGATGAAACACCCCAGTCAACTACAGCCATCTTAACTCACAGGCTGCTTATTTGTACAATATTAAGGCAAACATTTATCTTCTATGCGGCACATCATGGCAAACAAGGTACCTAAATTAAAAAATCACAAATTTTCAAAAGAAATGCTAAAGTAATAACCTCCAAGAATAAGTGACTTCTTTATCTGGATTAATCTGAAAGTATACCAGATCAAAGATAAGTGTGGCTGTATAAACGATCCCCAATCTCAGCCATGAGAAAAAGTCAGAGGTTGAACTCTCTCATAAGTATCTCCCTCTTCATCCTTCTTCCCTGCAAAATAGGATTTAGGTTTTATCAATATAGGTGAAAAAAAAAAAATACAGGGAGCATAAGATACTTTCACTCAAACCCTGATTTTTCTGAAAAGCAAATGAAACAACAGAAAAATAAGACCCATACTAGCTACTTTAAGTTATTAATACTTTTACAGAGAGGAAGCAAGACGTTGTGCAATAGCTAAAAAGACCTTACGCTGTGCTGTAATCATTTACCCAAGAAGCTACAAGAACACAGACAACTATAGTGAACTTGGGCCTCAAGGAGCCTTGATGATCACACTGAATAAAGATGAATATACACTATCAGTCAAATAAAGGAAAAACATTTAAACTACCTAAAAACTATCTGTATTTAAAATTCAAGGTATGAATTCAAGGTGTGTTCTCTGAAGGTTTATAGTGAAAGTGATTTTCTTTTTACAATTCTTACTGTATGACAGAAGAAAACTAATGTTACTATTTTGCTGTGAAATGATGAACAAAGGCTTAAAACCATGAATTTATAAAAAGCAGATGCAAATCAACAGGAAACAAACACCTAAATGAAAAAATGAGCACAGGATATGTTCATCAATTCACAGTGAAATAATGTTTTAAGAGGAAAACATTTAACTTCTAAATCGAAAAACACAAAAAACAAAATATCATTTAAAATTTTACCTATCAAACCAAGCAGATTTTGTGGGTTTTTACATTATCATTATCGAACTCAATGTTGCAAATGGAATGTTAACACATTGTTTGTGGGAAACAAGTAAACTCGTCATATCGCCTCTAGTTGGAACCGGCAAAAATTTTGCAAAGTAAATAAATAGAGACCTCTTTTTAAACTAAACACTGCAAGTTTCATAGAAAAATATCAAATAGATCGAAAGATATGAATATTTTACGGAAAGTCTAATTTTGGCGAGAAAATGTCAAAAAAGCCCCGCGTTACGACGCGATTTGGTGGGAAAATGCCCGCTTACAAAATGTTAAGATGGGCTCGCTCCTACAATCTGACGGAAACAAGTATAAACTGGTACAATCGTTTTGGAAAGTAATCTTATAATGTCTCCAAGACATAGGGCATGAGTGTGCTACACGTTCACACGTCCTCGCATACGCACACTCCCAGGCACAGCCATGCATATCCAGGCACATCTACACACATACAGGCACGTCCACGCACACTCATGCAGAATTACACTTCCCAGAATTTATCCTGGGTCTCATCATAGATCTATATAAATGTGGGATTTAACTGGAAACCACTGGAATCCCCAACACTGGGGACTGGGGACTTCAGGCACATCCAGAATGAATACGGAATTTGTCAAACTAATTGATATTCTCCATTCTCCTATAAGATGCTGATGGCTTTCAGGACTCTCTCAAATAATCTGTGTATCTGTTATCCAGAAACTTCAGCAACATGCTATCTAATACTCAGCTATGCTCATCTCTAAAAATCGATTTATGCCAGTTGTATTTATTAAAAGCCTGGAAGAAACTGCAAACAATCTAGAAGCTTGCATCAGTGTCTTTAAATGTCTTTCATGTTCTCCATCTATTCTACAGAAATCAAAACTGGATATCATGGGTATGGTTTATACAAGAGACTCAAATAAGTGGACCTATTCAACAAGAAAGGGCTTTTACTCTATAGCCAAAAGAACTGGGGAGTGAATATACATTTGTTTGAATTTAAAATGATGTGTTTAAGTAAGCATCCTTTTTTATTTCCCAGTTTAACTCACTTTTTCAATAACTGACCATCTACAATTTTCCAACATGTCAAATAAAATAATGTGGTTAAAAAAATGACTTGGGGAAATACTGACAATATATTAAAGAGAAAAAGAAGATTAAAAATGAACATACATTTACATCTTTGTAAAACATGTCTTTATTTCATATGACTAAGGAAAAATCCAACAGAAATATACTACCAAATCCCAACAATTCCTCTCAGATAACCAGGTGATGAGTTTTTTCTTTTTTTTTTTTTTTACTTTCCTGGAACTCTCTAACTTTTGCAAAATTAACATTACTTTTGTAAACAGGAGAAATATTACCCGAACTTTTTCAGTACTTCAAACTTATTTCTTGTGGAAATTCTGCTAAATGGATAATCCAATGATTGTGACAGAAATGCTTGTTGATGTGACGGGACTGTGATTCAACAGACTACAAACTCACAGCTTATGCTGAGAATAGGCTGCGGCCACACAGAAAAACCTGGGAATGACAAATCCCTCCGCAGGATGAACCATGAGAGAGACCAGTGCATCTGTCCTGTCCTGGGTAGGCACAGGGCAGGGCTGAGCTGGGGGGTGGGGGGCGCTGGAAACATCAGGACCGACGAACAGGCATAACTACCTTTGGGCTCATTGCCTAGCAAACATGTTCACTGTCTCCCCCTTGGGCCCTCAGTGACATGATGTGACTTAAGAGAAGCCCTGGGTGCACAGGTCAAGCATGTGTGTTAAAAGGTGCTGCATTTTAGAACCTGAGGATGCACACTGGTTTCATTCCATCAAACCAGAATTCCCTTTAAAACTGGATCATGTAAAAACAGGGTTGTGATACACAGCGTCCTAAGTTCAAACAGCCTGTACTAGGAAGAGGTAAATACAACACTTCATTCTGCAGTTTCCAAATCGGTAGCACATCTAAATAGCACCCATAAACTATGCATCAACTGAAAAGCCAGTCAGCCTCTGAATACATACAAGTCCTTACGCAGAGTTGGGTCTGCAGGAGTTGCAGCCCGTCAGCAAATATTTACTGACGGCCGACACCTTTCCAGGCCCAATGTCATGTAGACACAGCATCTGTACTATTTATGGCCAATCCCCTAATCATGATAATCATTTGAGCCAGAAGGTGCCTAAGGGTGAACCTCTCCTCTGGGTTCAGCCAATGCCAACACCCAGATGACATACATCCCAGAAGTCTCACCCTCTTGCCATCAGCATAGACCCACAGGCTTGTGACATGTGTGGGCCGTGTGCCACCTCTGATCCATCCTTGCTTGCTCTCCCCAAGAAATCCAGTCCCTCCTAAAACAGTATGAAACTGCAGGCAAGAGAAGCCAGGTATCAATTACGAAGGAGAATTTTCCAATTGTTCTATGTTGAAAAATAATATAATTTATTAAATACCAAGAGAAAAGAGCTCTTTGAAAAGCTGATTATGTGAGGAAAACAGCATCTAGAAGTTACTGCAAGTCAGGCTGTGCTTCGATACCACAGGCAAATTTCCTAATTGTTTCACAATGAACTCTGAAGATAATTTTTTTACACACCAAAAGCACAGAGCTAAAAAGAGAGCTGATTACATGAGGGAAAAAGATATCCCTTTTATCTTTTTAATTTTATACCAGGTGTTTGTACAATACGTCTTTTAAAGCAAGATATTTTAGGTCAATACTTTTAATTAATCTGTAACTTTCTGCTTTCTAAAACCATCTCAGAGTTTCTCCAATTTCATTCCGTGTAGAAAAAAATTAATTCTGAAACATGAAAAGCCTGTTGTAAAAACAAGCAGACCATCATAGACTTCTTCTCTGTTTAAACCCGAGTGGGTTACATTTACTACCTCCTTAATCGCAAATGTGAAGTTGTTTTCTTTATGAGGGCAGGCAAAAAAAAAAGGCTGCACTAAATGACTGAATTAGCGTGTGTTCCCAGAACCCACTTCATCAAAGACGGGAGGAAACAGCACGTTATTGCTATACCAGTCTTATTTCTTCAGCCCTGAATTTCATCATCGAGGTCTAGGTCTGTAAAATGATACTCAGGACATGTATTTTTAGATAAGCTCATTAGTCTCCTATTGGTATTAAACCAGGCCTCATTATAGCATCCCTCAAAAGCACAGAGAGGATGCATTTTTCTTTGTTCTCCAGCTCTCAATAATATAATCTAGGGATTTTTCCATCAACTCCCAGAACACAAGTAGACTCACAGAGCAGCTTTCAAACCTGAGGCCTATGGACTCTGAACAGGAACTTACACGGCCACCCGTGCTGCCAGCTGTCCCAGCACTGCCCCCGGCCAGAAATCAGGTTGTGATTCGAGGCATCTTCCTCCCCCAGGACGTCCTCTGGCCAAGTGCACGGGCCAAGTGGCCTCATGTCTGTGTCAGGACTCAGCGGCTGCACCAGCTATAATCCCTCTGCTCTCACGCCTGAAGCTTGGAGAGGTGGGGCCTGTGGATACCCAACGGTCGGCTCACCCACAACTCGACACCTCCCTGCACAAGCACCTCTGTAATTTTACAAATCAACTATCTAGCTCCCTGTTCTTTACAAACCTCACGATATTGGGCAAGGACGAGCACATGATCTTCCCAGTGGGGACGGAGGCAATGCCATGCTCTTCCTCCTCCTTTGCAGGGCTATGAAGAACTCCGAGACTGGGAGCTGGAGACGCGGACTCCGCCTGTGACCTTGAGAAAGTACGTGGCGCTCTGTGACCCACACTCCCTCACCCACTGCCTCTTCCAGCTCAGCTCTAATAGAACTATAGCTGCTATACAGGTCCTTTACCTCGTAAGTGCAATTTTCCAAACGCTAATAGCACCGAAAGGCTCCTGGGAGGCTAGAGATTGGGACAAGATGGTGGCAGGGGGGCAGCGCAGACCAGGACACACGTCCGCACACACACACGGTGCGCACGCAGGCGTGTCGGATGCCTTCCACTTTCCACCTCACACAACTGCAATCCTTAACACAATGAGTATGTATCTAACAATTATCCTGTTTCTATTTCCTCTGAAGTTTACTTTTACCTTAGGAGCCTTCTTCAGTGCTAAAAAATGGGACTGCATTCTCAGCCAAGACAAACCTTCCCAATCAGGACCCGTGGTTGGCACAAGTCAGATACCTAGTTCTTTAAGTCAATAAGCAATAAAGTACATTTTTCACCTGTCCGGGAGACAAGACCGCGTGACAGAGGGAGCTGGAGCAGAGATCACGCAGTTCCAGCGCAGTGACTGAAACGCCTGCTGCCTGCCCTCTGACCTGCCCCGACTCTCTCTACAGCAACTGTGGAAGGACATTCCAAACCACACATCTAAGGATGGTCCCTGAGCTTTGGCTATGAGTACGAAGGGACAGGCTGAGCGTGGCCAGGGAATCCCCACACAGACATGACGGTCACCAGGTCCCTGAGGGCAGCGATGAAAACCCCAGGCAAGTTTAATGACTGAATGGCAGTTCTCTTCCAGGCTGTACTGACCCCCCGGGGTGTCGGCAAATCCAAGGAAGGGGGGCCTCATGGGCTGTCTCAGGACTGAGGAAAGGACCGTTGTCACTGTGTAGGCCAGTCCCCACAACAAGGAAGTTCTTGCCCAAAATACCAATATCAGACAGTAATTCTCTTACACTTCTGGAATAACCCCCAAAACTGTTGTTAGTGGTCCCTTTGGGGAGTGACCGCACTCGGGCCTTGGGAACGTCCACGCTGAGCTTCTGTGCTGCTGCATCTTTCCTTCTCTGCCTCCTCCCCCTCCACACCGTGGATGAACAGTGAATTGGAACTGTTACCATTTGAATTGTTCACCTCGAGTGTACACCAACTTAACTCAAATAAATGAATGCTGAAGGTAAGAGCGAAGGCACTGATCACCGGTGCCCATTCCTCTCTCTGCGTCCAGGCCAGGCTGCTGGCTTCACCCAGACAGGCCAAGAGTGGGCATCCCGGGTCCCTGAGCAGCCTGGGCTTCCACCCTCTCACCACAACTCCTCAGGCGCCATCTCCCTTCTCTGTGTGACCAAAGCAAAACCAGAGAAGCAGGAGGACAAACAGGGACTCACCCCGAGGGCACCTCAAGGCAGCCCACTCATTCCTGCCATTTTACATGCACACTCTAGCACACTTCCAGCCAAAGAGACACGCTTTTAAAATGAAGTGTTAACTATTAATCACCGAGGAATCAGGCTTATTTTCATAGCTTGCTGGAAAATGGGGGGAGGGAGGAGTTAATTTATTTGTGTCCTAGAAAAAGAAGACATAAAGTATTGGTGCCAGAGCACACACATGGGGTCCCCAGGCCCATGCTCTTCCCCGATCCCCACACACCCACCTTGGTCTCTTCCTCATCCTCTGATTTCAGGGAAAACGGCCCTGCTTCCTAGACAGGTCCCCAACCCCAAGCCGACAACAGCCATCTCCCATGGACTGCAAGCTTCATGAAAAGCTCACCATTAGGCACAGGTGCTCAACAAATAGCAAACAACAGATGAATGCAAAAAAGCAGCACAGGCTATCATTATTTCAGGCCTTTCCCCCCGATCCCACAGACCAAGAACTGAGGTAGAGGAAATGCATACAGGAGCCAGCCGGTCTGGCTTGGGTAGAATTCTCATCTGAGATGCATGTACAATAGGATGAGTGAAAAGTTCCAAGTCTTTCCAAAAGACTAGATAACACTGGGCCCCTCGGACCAAAGACACTGTTTAGCCTGCAACAGCTGTCTATGCCCAGACAAATGCCCACCTGTCAGGAGGACGGCCATCGCTGCCCTCCAACCGGCAACGCCTCTGCAGGCCTCTCCAGCCCAGCCCACCTGCCCTCTCCCTCAAGGGATGGCTTCTGACCTTTAAAACCCACCCACGCCCACAGCCCCTCACCCCCAGTCAACGGGCTCGCTCCTGTCCATCCATTTCCCTGGTCGAACCCTAAAACCTGCTGGTCTCCCTGGACCTCCACAGGAGGTAAGAAACTGCCATACCATTTTCCCTCATCCTCCTCACCAAAATCTGCCAAGTTGACCCCTCAGTGGTCACCTAAGTTTGTCCTCCACTATAACGCCCAAAACCTAACTCCAGCCCCCTCTAGTTTCCCTGGGCCCCAATAGCCTCCCATGGAACCCCCAGAGCTCTGCAAAGATGGGGTCCCAGCCCACCCCACCTTAACCTGAGGGGCTCAGCTCCCACCTGTGCTATGGGCCTTGATCTTACACCTAAGAAAAACTGTAGCGCTATGGCTTCAATTAACGGCTGCTGCTTTCCCCTCCGACACTGGCTGCCAAAGTCATCTTTCCAAACTCACATGTCACTCCCCTACTTAAAAAAGATAAGGTACCTAGAGAAAAGGCCGAAGTAAAGTAAATCCCTTTACTGGCCATGATCTCCATTTCCAGCGTGACCCACCAGTCCCGGGGAAACGTGGTTCCAGCGGCTCCTGGCATCAGCCAGCTCTCAGGACAGGAAAGGCCACTTACCTCACCGTAGGCCGTTTCTCGGCCTAGACTACCCACTATCACCACAGCACCCACGACCCAACCTCATCAGCTCCAGGGGAACCACCATGCCATTCAGCCAGTAGGCGGCCCGCAGCTGCCCCCGCACTTTGCAGGGGCTGCTTCTCCAGAAGTGAATGTCGGAAAAGGTTGTTTACCAAGCCCTTCTTCCTGCAACCAGATGGCGTGGCCTCTACTATCTGTCTTTACATCCCCCAGAGGCCAGCAGGGAATCAAAGAGAGCCTCTCAAACATGGAATCACTCCCTCTCCTCTAGTTGGTTAATAAAAAAGGGCAAATAAATTCGATTCCCTGAAACATACAACCCCAGAACCGCACTCTAACAGAGGCATGGGGGAGAGCAGCACTCTCTTAAAGATCCCTAATTATTCTGCTGTGAGCACATACTACCCGTCTTGCCCCTTTGGTGTATATGTGCCAGAGAACAGGATGTGGCCATCAACAAATGTAATTAGAGATGATAAAATCAACCTAATATTATATACGGATTATGACTTTAAGTTAAAACACAACACACAGGGTGCAATTGTGTGTTCACACACTCTCTACCAAGTGAAACCCAGCACTGGAAGACAGGAGCAAATGCGAGTGCACGCCTGACAGTCGGGAGAGTGTAGGGGGCTCTCAGCCAGACTTTTTAGAGAATACTAAAACCACTGAACTGATGGAAAGGCGTAAAGCTTCTATGCTTTGGTTACAGACACATTTTTACTGCCTCTAGTTGTTTCAGGCAGATGCAGCTTATCTGAGCTACATTTCCAGCTCTGTGCAATTAATAAGTAAATAAATAAACAGCCTCTTCTCACTAAGGCTTACAGAACAATGCATTCTGAGAAACACTAAAGGACAGAACTGGGGTTTCCATGACTTTAAGTGATATTACAAAGTGTGGTAAGAACTACATAACCAATAAAGTAGTCTACATTTTTAGACCTAAATTAAGCCTATTTCTTGGAACAAGTTAAAAAAATTATTCACTATACTCTAGTGTTTCATGACAAACACAAGGCAAGGTAAAGTAGGGTTCGTCACATTTCGTTAATCACCAAGCTTTTTTCTGAGAAACAAAAGTGGCCAAAACAAGCACTCAGCACTTTATCCATCAAAGCTGAATTAACTTCCTATACTCTCCACAAATCAGGTGCTCAGGCTCATTTTGCACACGACCAGTCAGCCTGGTCCCAGCCCTCCATCTCACCCAACTCTGTGTGTTCCTCAACAAAGATATTAAAAATTGTAAGTTAATACCCTCTGAAAAGATGAAGAAAAAGTCAGTGATACCATTTAAGCCTCATGCAGTGTTTGTCACCCGGTGTTTAAGACTGAAAACCCAGCTGCTAAAGCAAATCATACACATTTCCATAAAATCTATTATTAATAGATTTCTTTCATCTTTTTCATCCTTATCCCATTTCATGTGCTTTAAAAGTTTGAAAATGAACAGTACTGTAGTTTGTGTCGTCCTTCTGAAATAAAATGGGAAAACTACAAAGAGTGTAGTGCTAGGCAAACATCTGTCTGTAAATGTAAAACCAAGCAAACATACTTACATCTTTTGCCATGTTACCAGATCCGTGAAATCGATGCTATAAATGTTCACCCTCCAGAGAAGAAAAATGATTTTTCTGGTAAAGAGGGAAGGAAAAACAAGAAATAAGTAAGAACAAAAACACAAGTTAATATCAACATTTCCCCCAATGCCACCAGCAATCTGCCCTTCCAGGCAGCAGGCACCTTCCATTCCAAAGCCACACTCCATCCTCAAAGCGCAGCTGGCAACCCCCCCCCCCCCCCCCCGGGATTTTAAGTCATCTCAGCGAAGGGAAACGCATCCAACAATAGGATGCCCAGTCTGGCTCCCTGCAGACCCCTGTCCTCCCCGATGCCCACACAAAGACCCGGCACCCGCTCGGGCCTGGCACCCAGCCTGCGCCCGCGCAACCTGGGCGCAACTAAGGACACCCGGCTACCCCCCCAGGCGCAGCACCGCTGTCCCTGCGCAAATGCGCACCCCAAGGAGTGCCTCGATCCCAGCTGGGTCGCTCCCCTCGCCCACCCGGCCGGCCGGTAACTCTGACAGGTGGGCTTCCGGGGTCCGGCCTCCGGCCTGTCACTAGGCCGCGGCCGCCTCGTCGCGAGCGCCTCCCGCGCGCCGGAACCGGCAGTCGGGCGGGCCAAGTCCAGGTCAGCGCCGCCTCCGCGCACCGCGGACCCCTAAACCCCCTGCGCACCGGCGGACCCCGACCCCCACCGGGTGCAGACGCCGGTGCTGCTGCTCCGCCTGAAGGCCACCTGCAGGCCCCGAGGGGGACCCGGGACCCCCGACCAAGTCACCTGGGAGCCCCCGACGGCGGCGCCCAGGACCAGGGGCAGGAGGCCGGGGAGCCGGGAGGGGCGCGCACACGCGTCGGGGAAGGAGGACGGGGGACCAGTGGGCGCCCCGCGTGCCCGCGCCCCTCCCGGGACCCTAGCCCTCGCCAGCCCCCTGCCTGCCGCACCTGGCTGGCGGTGGGCGCACGGACACGCGGGGGTGGGCACGAGGGCGCGGGCGCGGACACGGACGCGCGGGCTCGGACACGCGGACACAGAGACGTGGGCAGTCCCGGCGCGCGCTCCGGCCCAGGGTCCTGCCCTGCGAGGCGCCGGGCGCGGGGCTCACCCTGCCGAGCGGGCGTTGGGCGGCGTAACGTGCGCGGCGCGGTGACGTGGGGGGGCGGCCCGGCTCCCGCAGCGCGCCTGCGCGCGTTTTCGCGCCTTCGGCTCCCTCCTCCACCTCCTCCTCCCGCCCGGGCGGCCCGCGCTAGACTCTGAGGGGGATGGGCTGTGCGTGTGCGCGTCTGCGTGCGCGGCGAGCAGGGATTGGCGCCAGTGCGCGGCGGTGCGCGCGCGGGGAAGAAAAGCCGGTGCGATGTGCACGTGTGCGCACACGGGGGACAGAGGCTGGAGTGTGTGTGTACAATTGTACGCACATGTGAGACGGGTCAGGGGGTTGTGCACATGGAGGAGGGGAGCCTCGTGTGTGCACCTGTGAATATGCGCACACAGATGAGTGGGAGGCCGGCTCTGTGTGTGCGCAGGTGTATATGCACACAGGAAAGGGAACTGGGTGTATAAGCACATGTGCACGCAAAGAAGAGAGGTGGCCAGGTGTGTGCACAAAGGCAGAAGTGAACAGATTTTGTGGGCACAGGTATGTGCACACATGTCAGAGAGGGGTCTGCTCTGTGCACCTGCAGATGTGCACACATGAGGGATGAAGGGGGCCGTGTGGACACGTGGAGGAAAGTTCAGGTTTGTGCACACACGAGTGTATGTGTACTCCAGGAGAAAGACAGGCTGTACATGTGGTTGTGTTTTGGTGAGTGCATGTGTATGTACGTGCGCAAGGAAGGCAGGCTGCCCATGAGTGTGCAGGTGCGTGGAAGGTACGATGTGTGCGTATGCCGTGCAGAGCCCTGTCCACCTGTGCTCTCCTGCCCCTGCTGGACTTGCAGCCTCCACACCAACGCCTGGCTTGTGCCCAGATGATGGTCCTTCATGTAGTAGGGAGGTAAACCGGGCAGCAAGGTTGTTCCTTATCACTGCGTGGGCCTGGTGGACCCTTGGCCCAGGTGACTACTGACCCCCGGAGCCCACAGCCCCCAGAGGATTAAGCCCCAGGGGCTAGGCCTGAGAGTCAAGTCCAAAGTTCAGGGCTGCATCAGGCTGTGGTGTGCAGTGAGCCAGGGCATAATTAATGTCACAGAGGACTTGAGCACAGCAAAGACCTCTCTGCATTACACCCCACCTAGTATGGTTTCACAATTTAACCACTTTTATGCTGATCACACCCATTCCGGCTTCTAATGCACCACTTAACCGGTTAACACCTTAATTAACCTTGGTTTCTTGAAGACAGCAAAAATCTTCCCATTCTGCTGATTAGCAAACAATGGGCACTTAGAGAAACATGGATGGTGGTGTGATAGGGTTGAATAGAAGGCTTAGCGAGGGAAAGCCCTGCACATCCTGTAGTCAGAACACTTTATTTCTCTGCTGGTTGGGAAACAGACAAAAAGTTGTTCCTTTGGCTTCTCTATAGTCAAATATCCCACAAAACCCTGTTTCTGTGTTAAAAGATAACAGAATTCTAAAATGTTTGGTTGAAGATCCAAATGTTTTTATCCACTGACTCGCCTTGAAATCTCTGGATTGAATTGCAGAAGTGCAGCCTCCTTGATGAGTATTGGTCCCAAAGCTCCCTGTATTCATCTAATCCTGCCATTTCCAATCCATATTTGGGGGCGGGGTCCGTGATCAGGGAGCATAATTTAGTGAGACTTTCATTTGGGTGTTGACTTGGTCCACTTCCTAGGCACTGGCATTCAGCCCTGTGTCACTGTCCAGGATATCACGTGAAAATTGTTCTGTTCCATGTTAGAAGAAAGTGATTGGGTCCTTCCCAGTAAAAGCCCTAATCTCCCAACAATATTCCTCATCTTTGTGTGTCTGCTCTGTTGAGTCTCAGAGCGTGATCCAAATTCATACCCCCAGCCCTTACCCCCCATTAAACTGTCCTTTAAAGAGAGAATTTTCTAATCCCTTGAAATGTTTTATTCTAAATGTGTTTGTTAAATATCCAATTTGTCTTTGGTTTCCTCCTCAATAGCATTGGTCTTTTCTCCAGCCATTCCTGTTTTCCACCTTCTTGGGTTACTGTGGCAATGGTGTGGGAATACGGAGGGGGACAAGGGCTCATGGAACTTTCAGCTGGGGGTGGGGGTGGGGGGGAATGTTCCTGGATATATGAACAAGAGACATTTTCTTCTTGGGAAAAATATAAATAAAGGCATCTTTAGAAAACTTTGTTCTGCTAATTTGTGTGTATCATAAAACATAAGCAAATCAGTGTATTTGGCTTAACCTCAAGATAAATCCCCTGGGCCTCTCCCTCAAGAAATCACCATTTCTAAGCCCCGTCTACAGAGAAATTCTGCAGCCCCCATCCCACCATCTAGACATGAAGACATCTTTAATTCTTTTACTCCTCGTTACATCATGAGTCCTTTTGAAAATTTCTGTTCAAATCCTTCTCTTGGAAGGAGGGTCAGTCGACACTCTTGTATTTTATGCTCTTAATATTAGTCTTAAAGACTTGTACAATCACTTACAAGCTGAAGCCACTGTGCTTTGAAAAGTGCCCCTTGGATCTGACAAATTTTAGATTACAGCATCCAATATACTCAAATTCCTCTTACGAGTCTTGTTTACTACTTGGACACTTTTTGTTTGCTTTTCATCTGTAATGTTCTCTGGCTTTTGCAATGAAAGAAATCCCTTTCATTTCTTTGTCATTTAGCTCCACAATCCTAAAGTGTTCCTTCTATGTGACTTCACATTGTCCTGGCTAAAATAATATCCCGATTATTGTCTGTGGAATCCTACAGCATAAAGTTGAGAGATCCCTGTTCTCCTTATATCATTTCCTTCCTCAATTGAATCAATTTACCATCAGCCAGGAGTGAAAGCAGTACCAGGGACCTACAGCACAAGTGCAAGATACTTGACTTTCTGTACAACTTGATTGCCTTTAGTCATTTCTCTGCTACCTGTCCACATATTTTACACATTCAGAGAAGAACCGTAGAGCTCACCCGAAGCTGAGATGAAGGGACATCAAATGACCTTGGATAAGTAACCTTAGCCTCTCTGATGCTCAGATTCCTTTAGCTTTTATATTTTTTTTGAGAAATAAGTAGATAAAAACATAGTTCTTTGATAAGAAGATAAACCACAATTTCAAGAGTTTTACCTTTCCTGCATTCCTCACTCAGGAAACATTTTTAAGCTCCAAATACGTGCCAGATAGTACTCTGAGTGCTGATACTATACAGATTAATAGAGGATTGCTCAGAGTCAAACAGGAGAGACAGATTCACAGACAAATATGACATGAGGAGACAAGACTGTTTATACCAGGAAAGAGAAATATGGAAGCACAGAATCAGATCACAGCAATTATTTTCCCCTACAGGCAGAAGGGAGGGCTTCACACAGAAGGGGACGTTTAGATGCGCTGGGACCCGCTGAGAATATATGTATAAATGTGTGTGTGCCTGTGCACACTTGTGAGTGTGTGTGTGTGTTTGTATGTGCACAAGCAGACAAGGACATGTCCTGGAAAATGCTTGTAGCTGCTTACATCTCTGTCTTAATCAGCTTGGTCTGCCATAACAAAACACCACAGACTGGGAGACTAATAAACAACAGAAATTTATTTCTCACAGTTCTGGAGACCAGAAGTTCAAGAACGGTGCCAACATGGTCAGGTTCCGGTGAAGATCCTCTCCCTAAATTGCAGATGGCCACCTTCTCACTTTATCCTCATAGGGCAGGGAGAGCAAGTTAGCTCCTGGCCTCTTATACAGGCACTAATCCTACTCTCAGGGCTCCACCCTCGCGACCTAATTACCTCCCAAAGGACCCGCCCCCAAAGAACACCCTAGGAGAGGAAAACTAATTTTCCCCGGGTTCTACATGTTTGGCTGGGGCCCCTGTAACAAAAGACAGACTAAGAAGAGAAAAACAGACGTTGAACATGTATATGCATGGGAGCTATCCAGGGGAAAAATGAGTAACTCTCAGAGGTGGCTTAGAATTCAAGCTTAAATACCATCTTCAGCTAATGAAGAAAGAAAGATGAGGGGGAGGGCAATTCTGCGGAGGTGACCGGGAAAGCATGGTAAACAAAAGTAAGGTTTCTTACGTATATAACAAACCCTACCTCTTACATTGATCAAAGTTTCTTGTAATTTAGTTGTCTATCTCCTCCTGGTACTGAGAGGGAGACACCCTGACAGAGATTTCCTTTACAAAAGGATAACTTCCACTCCGTTTTCAGAGCTTCTCCGGCCTTTCAAAATAGACCTATGCCAAAGAGGACCATTTGGGGATGGCATATCCTGCCACTCTTCAGGCACCGCATTGGGGATTAGATTTCAACATATGAATTTTGAGGGGCTGTAAACATTCAGACCGTAACAGTCCCGTTGGCTTAGCCAGGAGCCACACGTGGTTCTAAGACATGCCAGAAATGTAGCCATTATTCTGGGTCCTATAGCTACCTAAGCACTTGAAGGTCTGTAAAAGAAAAGGGCGGAGAGCAGATATTGGGGGACACTTAGCAGTTTGTTCCAAATGATAGAGAGATTTGTGTTTCAGAGAAATAAGCCCCTGGTGGTAGGAAGAAGAGATTGGAGAAAGACACGATCTGAGGCAGGACACAAGTTAGAAGGTGAGGAGTCAGGCGGCCGGATGCAGGCTGCAGGCGTTGCCTTTGGCCAGCACACACTGGGAAGGAGCCACAGAACCGGGGTTTGACTGAGTGAGGTCCAGCCTCAGAAGCAACACTAGCAAGGGCTGGGGAAGCCAGGCTGCCCAGCACCAGACACCGAAACACAGACGGTGCCTCGGAGGCTAGAATGGTTCTACATTGGGCCAATGGGAGTTACTGCTCCAGAGTCAAAGTCCTGAGTGGGAGGCTCCGAATGAGAATGCTTCCTCCTAGTCTCTAGCTTCTGGTGGTGGTGCCTCTTGGGCTTCCAGGGTAGGAGGAGGCATCTGCCTCTCGCCAACACGTAATGAGGGCAGATTTCCTAAATATAAGGAGTTGCTTCAGATACTAACAGCCTCCAAAATGTAAGTGTTTGCTACAGAAAGCTTCGCTAGGGGATCTCAGGGATCCCTAAGGTGTGATGGTAGGGAAAGGCAGGGGTCAAACCCAAGAGCCCAAATTTGCAGGATTTGGAATGGATGGTGCTGGATGAGGAGAAGGAAGAGTCGGGTGTGGGCAGCTGAGCAGCTGAGGCAGAGAGGACAGGAAAGTGTTGGGAAAGCGTTTCTGACAGTTGAGTTCCAGGTTGGGGAGGAATGTGAAAGTGAGACATCAATAAACCGTACAAAGTGCAAGACTGACACTCGGGCAAGCTCGGGGTTAAAGGTGCGCCTGTAGCATCGGAGGTGTATAGATACTGGGGTGCTCTGGGAGTGGGAGTCGTGAGGAGAGAGCACTGAGAGAGAAAAGAGGTGAAGACTGAAGGCAAAACTCCACAGCTCAGTGCTAAGATCATTTCTAAGAGGAAGACAGAGGTTGCACTCCCAAGGAAGAACACTGTGCTATTATTCTGGTTTCTGCCCCATCCCATCCATTCCCTGTATGGCTCTGTCCTTCCCTCCACCCATCCCTGACCTCCAGGGACTGTGTCCCTTGGCTGGTGCTGTCCACTAGGATTCAGCCAATGGGAGTCACCGGGAAGAAAGAGAGGCAGCAGGAGGGAGAGGGTGGGCTTTGTTATTCTCTTGCTACATGGCCACAATTGGGCAGTGGTTGCGTCCTGCTCTAGCCACAGCTCCTGGGGGTGGGAGGCAGGGGCTCCCTTGCACAACACTTGCTCTCCTCAGGTCTCTATGCTGTGCTCCCTCCCGTGTCCCCCAGGCTTGGGGTGAATAAAGCTTTCCTGGAGGTTCTCCTCACCTCCTGCTAGTCATTCGCCCCGCCCACAGCTGTTCACTAGTGCCCTCAGCACTCTGTATAGACAAAGCCTTTGAGTGTCATGTAGTTCTGCCAAGACCACCGCTGATTCAAACTCTAAATATAAAATGTGGTCGCTCATGATATGGATCAATTGATTTACAGAACCAAGAAAGCTTGTTTCAAATAAGAAGAAGGGATCACCAGTGTCAAATGTGTTATAAGGATCAAGTAGAATGAAAGGTGAACAGAGGTCATTCAATTTGGCAACGAGATAATTGCGATATTTAGGAGAGCAGTTTCCATAGTGCAGAGGGGCAAAGGGTAGGGAGTATTTACTGAAGGAGGGCATGGGGAATGAGGGCGCTGCAGGTGAGGCGGCAAGCAGGTCTGGCCAGAAAAGGGTGGTGTCCGGAGCTGCGGGGGGAAGAGCAGTGTGGAGGTGAAGGGTTTGGGGGAGATGAAGAACCTGAGTGTTTTGTAGGCTGAGAGGAAGTTACTAAAGAGAAAGAGATGGAAGAAGAGAAAGAAGGCATGACTGATGGGACTAGGACATAGGAGAGGTGGAAAGAGACAGGCTGAGAGAGAGCTAAACTGAGAAAGTCTGAAAAAGAAACATGTATTCTGAGATCAGTGGGAAAGATAAGGGCAAGTCTAATTATGTTTTCTTTCATATAAGCTATGAAATTTCTCTAAAATTTCCATATACACAATTCTAGGGAAACTTCTCATTCCTTCTTTCCTCCTTCCACTTTCTAAACCCTCTAACATGACAGACAGCTAATTTATCTCCAAATGTAGGTTTGCCATTCTATGATGAGCACACAAATTCCTTTGGGGGAAACCATTAAAAATCTTGGTTTCATGGATACCCTATATGCCATTGGTGGGAGTATTAATTAGCGCAACTGCCCAGTAAGGCAACTGGGTAATAGGATTAATCCTTAAAATGTCATTTGCTACAACTGATCATGAACTCATGACTCTTGTGACAAACCAGCTCCTCCCCACATATCCTCTAGCTCAGGAAGTGAACTATGTGCAACTAGTTGTTCATACGAGAAACTTAGAAGACAAATAAATACCTCACTTGTCCTTGCTAACTAAAACCAATCGCCAATTTGAAATATCTTGAATTCCTCTACTTTTTTCCATCTCCTCTGCCATTACCCTGGCCAAGTCCCCATCCTCTTTATTGAGGGCTATAAAAATAAATCCTATCTCTTCTCCCTTCCTCCAATCTTGTCCTACTCTAATATCTCATCTATTCAGCAGCCAGATGTTTTAAAAATGGAAAATAGATCATACTACTTCCTGTTTAAAATTCTTCAGTGGACTGACCTGCTTCAAGGTTGATGAAACACTAGGGGGCACTGAAAGAAAAAGGCTCCAAGACATATTTTTCAATGCGATATCTCACAAAGTTAGGCAATGTCTCCAGGGACCCAATTCTGGAGAATGTTCCATGCGCACTTGAGGACAATGTGTATTCTGCTGTTGTTGGGTGGAGTATTTTGTACATGTCAGTTAGGTTCAGTTTGTCTATAGTGCTGTGCAAGTCCGCTGTCCTTGTTGACCTTCTGCCTGGGTCTCCTATCTATGACTTAAAATGGGGTGTTGAAGTCTCTTATATTATTGTCGAGTTGCCTGTTTCTTCCTTCAATTCTGTCAAGATTTCTTCTTGTATGTAGAAGCTCTGATGTTTAGTGCATACAGTTGACCCTGAGCAATGTGAGGGTTGGGGTGCTGACCACCCACACAGTCAAAAATCCACATATAATTTAAGTCAGCCTTCCACATATTTGGATTCCCAACCACGAGGTTGACCCTTGAACTACATGGTTTTGAACTGTGCAGGTCAGTTAAAAACAATCTGCACATAAGTGGACCCATGCCATTCAGCCCATATTGTTCAAGGGTCAACTGTATATATTTATACTTGTTCTTTCTTCTTGGTGAATGCACCCTTTTATCATTATTACAAAAGACAAAGAAAGACATTATATTGTCAGCATTATTATTATTATTATATAATGTCCTTCTCTGTCCCTAGTAACAATTTTTTTATTTAAAGTCTATTTTATCTGGTATTAGTATAACCACCCTGTTCTCTTTTGGTTACTAATTGCATGTACAATCTTTTTCTATCCTTTCACTTTTAACCTATGTGTGTCCTTATATCAAGAGTGAGTTTTTTGCACTTGTCTCATTAGGGAGACCACCTCAGGGATGATGTAGATGCCTGATCACTGCACTGTACACCTGAAGCTGAAGCTGAACAATAATGAATGTCAACTACAAGTTTATAAACATGTATGTATGTACTTACAAGAAGTGGAGTACAGCATTAGGAATAGAGGCAGTGGAAATGTATTGGCTGTGTGCGATGTCAGAGGGGTAGTAGATGGGGGGAGGGGGGTTGACACAGTGTGAGGGATATAAATGATAAACGTCTAGCTATTACTTTGTTTTGTGCACCTAAAACTAATAATAATAAAAAAAGTTCTAAAAAAAAAAAAAGTGAGTCTTTTGTAGACAGCATATAGTTGAATCCTGCTTTTTATCCATTCTGCCAATCTCTGTCTTTTGATAGGGGAGTTTGACCATTTATATATTTATACATTATTTGCTCAGTAACATAGATATATAACTATTTTTGTGCACTTGTCTTTTAAATCACGTAGGAAATAAAAAGTGGAGTTACAAACCAAAAATAGAATCATACTGGCTTTTATATTTTCCCAGTCAATGAACCTACATTGACACATCATTACCATGGTTTACAGTAGGGCTCGCTCTTGGTGGTGTACATTCTATGCTTTTGACAAATGTATACTGACAAGTGTCCACCATTACAGAATCACACAGAATAGTCTCACTGCTCTAAAAATCCTCTGTTCTCCATCTCTTCATCCTCCCTCCCACTAACCCTTGGCAACCACAGATCTTTTTATCGTCTCTACGGTTTTGCTTTTTCCAGAATGTCATACACTTGGAATAACAGTATGTACGAGGTCTGACAATGAAGCTCACGAACTTGTTGCAACGATGTTGCTACACTTTTTTGATATCAGAGGGATGTAATGACAAGTGGGGAAAAGAAGGAGGAAGGACACACACTAGAATGGGGCTAATTAATTTATTTCTTTAATATCTAAGTAATTTATTTAGTAATATGCAGTAGCAAAAGACAAAGGCAATTAAGAGAATATGTTAATGTCAGAAACTAAAGGTGGTTAAGACTAAACTATATACATTGATAATAATGTCATGTCAGAGGAGTACGCATACATATAAGTTTAATAGCGCTCAACATATGTTTACTATTGATCAAAACTTACTTGGCTAAATACACAAATAATATCAGTAAGGAGTATCCAAAGGCAGGAATAAGCTCTGTAGGATAGTAACTATTACAGTAGATGCCGAAAGCTCACCAAACTGGGGGAGAATAGCACTAGAAAAGTCATAAATCAAAACCTTGTCAGGTCTGTAGCTGAGAGAAACTCAGGCGTCTCCCACACGCTGCTTACAAGTTCCCAAGAATGTTGCTGCTGTTGTCTTTGTTGTTGTTAGAAGTCAAGGCGTCTCCTGATGCTATAAGCTGCAAGCTGCATATACCTTTCAAGGTGTTAACAATCTGAAGACTGTTGCCAGTTGTTGTCGCCATTGTTGTTATTGTTGGAAGTTAGGACGTCTTCTGATGTTGTAAGCTGCAAGCTGCATACAAGTTTTCTAGATGCTGACAAGTTCTCAAGGAGGCTAACCATGAAGAACCACACTGGAGAGGCTGGGAACCAGCCAGCCCTCACCAGGTTTGCGGCTGGAAGTCAGGACATCCCCGGGTGTTTTAAGCTGCATATCGCTGGAAGTCTTCAAAATGTTAGAATGATGAGAAATCACCAATGACCAAATGATGAAATAATATTAATAATTACACTGCCAACTGAGGTCTGTCTTATATTATTTTCTCAGATGTAACTTAGAGCCAAGTTTCTTGTTCCTGCCTCCCCCTCCAGGAATGGCCAGTTCCGGGAGGGTCCCACAGTTACTGATATGAATGCTGCCCATCCTGCCAAAGGGCCAATTCATCCAGATAAGCAAACAAGGCCTGGCAATGTGTCTGTCACATTGTCCTGATATAACTTAGCTACTTCTTCACTTCATCTGCTGATGTGGGCGAAACATATAGAACAAAGAGGCAATTCTCTCAACCCCTGATCAAGAATTTCTTTAACCCTAAGCTCACCATCACTTCATAACATAGAAAGAACGACAAACATCATCTCATATCTCCCCTACTCGAGAGAACGAGACCAAACAGAAAACCTCATCTCATGTCTCCCCTGCTCAGGAGAATGAGACCAAAGGGGGAATTTACTCAAGCCCTGATCACAGCACAAAAATCACCTCACAGACAGGAACAGGTAAAAGCTAATAGAAAAAAAGCTCACATCAATCAATGAAGGCAAATTTTCTTCAACATCTTCCCTACAAGGGATTATTCATTATAAATTTGTACCAAGTGGACAAACTGTTAACCAAGTTTACTACTTGGAAGTGCTGAAAAGGCTGCATGAAAAAGTTAGACGACCTGAACTTTTCGCCAACAATTCATGGCTCTCGCATCATGACAATGCACCAGCTCACACGGCACTGTCTGTGAGGGAGTTTTTAACCAGTAAACAAATAACTGTATGGGAACACCCTCCCTACTCACCTGCTCTGGCCCTCAGTCACTTCCTTCTGTACTTGAAGATAAAGGAAAAATTGAAAGGAAGACATTTTGATGACAGTCAGGACATCAAGGGTAATACAATGACAGCTCTGATGGCCATTCTAGAAAGAGTTCCACAATTGCTTTGAAGGGTGGACTAAGCACTGGTGTCGGTGCATAGCTTCCCAAGGGGAGTACTTCAAAGGTGACTGTAGTGATATTCAGCAATGAGGTACGTAGCACTTTTTCCAGGATGAGTTCGCGAACTTAATTTTTGGACCTCGTAGCCTTTTCAGATTGGCTTCTTTCACTTAGTAATATACATTTAAGATTCCTCCACATTTTTTCATGGCTTGAGTCCTCATTTCATTTTAGCACTGAATAATATTCAATTGTCCAGATGTACCACAGTTTATTTATCCATTCATCTACTGAAGGACATCTTGGTTGTTTCCAAGTTTTGGTGATTGGAAACAAAACTGCTATCCATGTGCAGATTTTTGTGAGGACATAAGCTTTCAACTTATTTGGGTAAATATCACGGAGCATGATCACTGGGTCGTATGGTAAGAGGATGTTTAGTTTTGTCAGCTACCGCCAAACAGTCTTCCAAAGTGGTTGTACCATTTTTCATTCCCACCAACGACTGAGAGTTCCTGTTGGTCCACATCTTCAGCAGCATTTGCTATTGTCAGCATTTTGGATTTCCACCTCTAATAGGTGTATAGTGGTATCTCATTGCTGTTTTAATTTGCAATTCCCCAATCACATATGATGTGAAGCATCTGTACATATGCTTCTTTGCCATCTGTATATCTTCTTTGGTGAGGTATCTGTTCAGTTCCTTTGCCCATTTTTAAAATTGTGTTGTGTATTTTCTTATTGTTAAGTTTTAAGGATTCTTTGTTTTAGATAATAGTCTTTTATCAGATATGTCTTTTATAAATATGTTCTCCTAGTCTTTGCCTTGTCTTCTCATTCTTTCAACAGTGTCTTTCACAGAGAAGTTTTTAATTTTAATAAAGGCCAGATTATCAACTATTTCTTTCACGGATTGTGCCTTGGTGTTGTATCTAAACACAAGGTTATCTAGATTTTCTCCTGTTATCTTCTAGGCGTTTTATCGTTTTGCATTTTATATTTAGGTCTATGATCTATTTTGAGTTAATTTTTGTGAAAAGTGCAAGGTCCATATCTAGATTCATCTTTTTGCATGTGGATATCCTGTTGTGCCAGCACCATTTTTGATCTTTTCTCCATTGTATTGCCTTTGCTCACTTGTCAAAGATCAGTTGAAAGAAAGAAAAAATACACACACACACACACACACACACACACACACACACTTTTTTTTCTGGGCTCTCTATTCTGTTCCATTGATCTATTTGTCTATTCTTCTGCCAATACCGTATGGTCTTGCTTACTGTAACTTTATAGTAAGTCTTGAATTCAGATAGTGTCAGTCTCCTGACTTTGTTCTCCTTCAATATTACAGTGAACATTCTGTCTTTTGTCTCTCCATATAAACTTTAGAATCAGTTTGTCAACATCTACACAATATCTTGCTGGGATTTTGATTGGGATTTCACTGAATCTATACATCAAGTTGTGAAGAACTTACATTTTGGCACAATGAACAAGACTTTATTCATGAATTGGACTATCCATTTATTTAGTTTTTCTTTGGTATCAAGAACAAAGATAGTTTTAATTCCTTCTTTCCAATTTTGCACCTTTTATTCCTTTTTTGTTTTGTTTTGTTTTCCTGCATTAGCTAGGACTTCCAGTATAATGTTTAAAAGGAGTGGTGAGAGATGACATTCTTGCCTTATTCCTGACCTTAGCACAAAAGCTTTATCACCATTAAGTATGATGTTCACTGTAGGGTTTCTGTAGATGTTCTTTATCTAGTTGAAGGAATTCTTTTCTCTTGCTAGTTTGCTGGGTTTTTTAAAATCATGAATGAGTGTTGAATTTTGTAAAATGCTTTTTCTGTGTCTATTGATATGATAATGGGATTTTTTCTTCTTTATCCTGTTGTAGATCTTAGTATAATCTCTTCCCTAAATGTTTGGTAGAATTCACCAGTCAACGCATGTGAGCCTGGTGTTCTGTTTTGCAAGGTTATTACTGATGTAGTTTCTTTAGTAGCTATAGGCCCACCCAGATTGTTTACTTCTTCCTGTGTGAGTTTTGGCAGCTTGTCTGTTGTGTCACTCCCAGCCGACTCATAGTGCACCCCCACAGATATTTCCCCCACTAGGGCCAATGCTGTGGCTGGACTGGCTCTTGTGGTCTTATTATGGTCACAGGATATACACAAAAACCATCAGGGAACTTGGAGGAACAAGATTGATTACTCACAATTCCTGGAGTGTGCATGGTAAACCTGAGGGCCACACAGGAAGGTTGCAGGGGGAGCGAGAGAGGGAGAGAGGGAGAGAGGGAGAGAGGGAGAGAGGGAGAGAGGGAGAGAGAGAGAGAGAGAGAGAGAGAGAGAGAGAGAGAGAGAGAGAGAAACCTGGGGCTCTGCCTTTATTAGGTTCCGAAAGTAGGGTATCAGCTTGGAAGTCACAAGTGACAGTCCTGCTGTTTGGTGGGGCAACAGGGGTACACGGTTTGGGCTGCAAGCAACAGCACTGCAGCAGCGTCCTGACATTGGTGCTGCTAACCCGGGGCTGAACATCACAATGACTCTGAGGGATTCCAGGGAGAAGAGATGTCTGAAGTCAAAGACACCAGCGCAGTCTCTCCATCTGGCAGAACCCGCTCCCCCTCCCCCTGCCCATCATCATTCACCTGCACGCTCCTGAAACAGCTGCCGGTGCTTGTCTTCTTAAAGATCTGCACATCTGGTGGGGTCTCAGCCTCACATGGGCCCCCCCCCCCACTGCACCTGCACCTGGCTCCTGGCACAGAGGCCTCCCACACCCATTCCTGCAGGTGGTCCTGAGTCTGTGCCTCACCTCATCCCTCCTGGGCTCCGAGTCACTGGGTCTATTTTCAGGGAACATTGTGTCCAAAGCAGAAGTCATCGTCTCCATGCTCTGTCTCTACAGAACCCTCACCCACAGGGCTATGTCACGCAGCACCGCGGCTGTGTCTAGTGCTGAGGCTTCTACTGCATCACCAAGCCGAGGATTAGCAATCTGAAAAAGACTTGGGGATGGCTGTCGCCCTCTTCCAGAGGCTCGAGGGCCCCCTCGGGCTATCTGCTCTGTTCACTTCTCTCACCTGTAGCCCTGACACAGCAGAACCACACCCTGCAGAGCCATGATTCCGCTCAGGCCAGGGAGTTGTCAGGAACGCCCTTCCCGCGCGCTTCCACACCGACCTCTGCCCACCGCACGTCCAGCCCACATGCCTCTCCCCGGAGAGGACTTCCGGCCACTCTCATTCCTCCTGTCTGCTTCCCAGCTCTCCCCATCTGCCCTGCTTTGACTTCTGAGTCCCTTCTGCACTGTTCATTAGTCTGTCTCCTACATCAGAGCTTTGGTTCCTAGAGGCAGAAACTACCTATCGTCTTCACTTCTACATATTCCTCACCTCTGCTTTGCGTATAATCGGTGATGCATAACTGTTACTTTTCATCTGTTGCTTAAACAAAGCAAGGCAAGATTCTTTCCTAACTGATCTCCCTTGGAAGATTTGCTGTGATAGCCATGACTGACATCTTAGTCTCCCACTGGGTAACTCTGTAGCTATCTGGGGTTTGACATCCTCCCTTTTGATTCCTTCGGGCCTGACTAAAATTCATCGCACACATTTAGTGCGATGCCTCAGGAAAGGTGAGGAAGCTGGTTTACTGTGGGCCTGCTCTCCACACCCTCAGCAAAGCTTTAGGACACCAAGGAAGAGGATGGCCCCCCCTGTCAGAAGGTTAGGAGTCAGGAGTCACAGACACAGGAAACAAGGAACAGCACACATGGGTGCCAAGCATGGGGGCATGAGGGAAGAGCTGGGGGGATGGGGAGGTCCGGGTGTGACACCTGGCCACCCAGGTGAAATGCTTGGGGGACTCCTGACACAAGGCAGTTAAGGTCAGCTAGTATTGCTCAGCTTTTATTGGTGTTGAGGTGGCCGACACACCCTTCTCCCAATCTGTCTTTAGAATTCCCAGGATTCTCTAAGTGTGTTTCAGGTGTTGATCTCATAGGAATGGACTCAAACCAGACACCGATTTTTAAATTCAGGATGATGATGTGTGGGGACAGAGCCAGGAGTGCAGTTTCCAGGCTCTCGGCCTCACACAGAAAGGTGCTGGCTCAGGTAGAAAATAGCCATCAGCTGTGATTGGATGGCCATCAGCTGTGGCTAGTTGGCCGTCAGCTATAACCAGTGAGCCATTGGCCACTAACATAACTGCTGTGGCTACACTAACAGAAAAGGGGGGCTAGCAAGAAGATGGTGGCTGAGCCAGCAAGCGGCGGAGTGAGGGTTGCAGATCGTGTGGCTCCTGTTTCCTGTTTCTCCAACCCAGCCGCCAGCGAGACTGTAGTGGTATGACTCCCCTGCCTATGGCTCCATGGGTGTTCCTTTTTGTCCTCACCATGTCCTGCATTCTTATGTGGGGAGCGGGAGCAGAGACCCCACGTGACTCCCTGCATGACACGATGTGACTACCGGGCTCGTCAATCCGCATGCTTTTCCTCTGGCAGAAGTATGTACAGTAGGACTCACCCCACACGTTCTGGCCCGTCCCCCTCCCCCAACATGCACTGTCGTGGGAGGCGGCCTGCGGGGTCTCTGCTCCCCACATAAGAACGCAGGACATGGTGAGGCCAAAAAGGAACACCCACGGAGCCATAGGTAGGGGAGTCATACCACTATATTCTCGCTGGTGGCTGGGTTGGAGACACAGGAAGCAGGATCCACACACTCTGCAACCTGCGCTCGCCATCCTAACTGCAATCCGCTCTTGCAGGCTCAGCCACCATCCTCTTGCTAGCCCCCATTTGCTGCTAGCGTAGCCACAGCAGTTATATTAGTGGCCAATGGCTCACTGGTTACAGCTGACGGCCAACTAGCCACAGCTGATGGCCATCCAATCACAGTTGATGGCCATTTACTACCTGAGCCAGCACCTTTCCACGTGAGGCCGAGAGCCTGGAAACTGCACTCCTGGCTCTGTCCCCCCACACACAGAGGAAATGCTAAGAGGAGTTAGGCCTGGGGGGTGGTACAGTATGAGACGGGTTCGATGCTGGTATTTGGGAGGCAGGTGGGCTGCAGCTCGCAGGTGCAGGGGTTTGGGGGGATGGAGATGAGTGCTGAGCCTTCTGCAATCTGAGCCTTCCTCAAGTCCCCACGCTAGAGCATGAGGAGGGGAGAGCGAGGACAGAGGTTGAGAGAGGGCTTTGTGAGTTCAGGATGGGGCAGACTGGAGCACGTTTATAAATGAGAAGCACAGGTGAGTGAAAGATGAGGAGGCCAAGTCCTGGGGCTGGAAGATGTGAAGGGGGGAATGGTGGCCCTGGGAGGGATGAAGGGGGGAGGGTGGGCACAGGGGGATAGAGGTGGAGCTACCCATGGCTTCAAGGTGTCCGGATGTTCTAGGACTCTCCAAGGAGCATTCTCCATCGGGAAAGGTCTCCTAAAGGCATTTCCTCTTGTCATTCAGTGTGTATTTTTATTTTCTTCATTCTCACAGAGTGATATAAGCTCCATGTTTTGTTGAAAACTTGATGTAAGCGCATCAAATAGATTTTATTCAGTTCAACAAAATTTAATAAGCTCCTGGCTCTGTTGTGGGTGCTGGAGATACAAAAAACAAACTAAATCATATCCCAGAGGACTTCAGTGTATTCCTGCTTGCCCGGATGGGAGAAGATACAGTAATGCAGACAGGACAGGACTGCCAGATGAGCGGGCTGGGCCCAGAATACATCCCACACTGCCGTGTGTATACACTCAACCAATTCAAGGGAAGGCTCCCAGACCGTCTGTATAACTTAGAAATGAATAAAACCAGTGCTGTTATATTTTCTAAAAATAAGCACATTTATATCATCTCTCCACTGATTTACTTCAGATTCAGTACAATTTCTTTACCTTAAAGTGTTTTAATTTATATTACTACAATCCATAATTTATATTTGTAATCCATAATTACATCTAAAATGTCTGTCCCTCTACTCCAAGTATTTTGGCCAAATTGTTATGCTCTTAAAGCCAATACTTATAGGAAAACTCTGGTTTAAAGTAAATATCCCTTCAGGAAATCTTTGTAAGGATCAGGTCTTCATTTGTGTGGTTTTCCTAAAATGGGGCACATAATAACCAAAATATACTTTTAAAATTCAAAGTTAGAACTCAGGCTTTGCACATAGCACTGCATTTAATTTGGTCTCCTGGAAAATAGTGTGGTAATATACAAATCATCTCAATAAAAAAATTGGTGAATATTAGTAAAACTTAAAAATCTAATTTGAAAAATATTTTCATAAAGTTTCAATTAATTGTATTCCAATCATAAATATCTTTATTAAAAAGTGCATATTCTTGTGATTCAGAACTAAATATTTTAAAAGAATGATATACCTAATACAAATTGACATGAAAGTGTTTTATTTAAAATTGTTATAATAAAAAGCAAATAGACATTTGAAGATATTTGTCTCATTTTAGAAAACATAAGTTTTAAGGATTAAAAGTAATTTTCTGAACTTGTTGCCAGAATTAAAATTTCACATCACAGAAATGTTTAAAAACAAATATTGACCAACAGATTACAACACTAAAGTTGTACAATAAATAAAAAAGCTTTCTAATTTTTTTTTTACCAAAAAAATCATGAACTGATGAAATAACAATAGAAAGTTAACATTAATTTCAGAAAAAAAGGCACATCCAGGCAAAATAGTCAAGGCGATTTGTAAAATGCAGCGTTATGTTTATACTGTGCATGATCAGTTGAATGCAGTAAATCACTCTGGAAGATTCTAAAATATGGCAGTAGTAATTTCTAAAGCCGGGCAAAGAAGAAGATACCCTCTGCCCTTAATAGTGTATTTTGTTCCTGATGTAGAAGGCTCACAGGAATGTGCAATTACAGAACTGTCCCAAATACTTGCTTTTCCTGCATACAGGTTTCACTTTGCAAAGTTGTTTATCATCTCGGTGCCCTCAGAGGCTTGACCGCCGGTCTGGTCGCGGCACACACTTTGTAATTGCAGCTCTCCACAGCACCGGGGCCAGTAAAAGACTGAGCGTGGTCACACTCAGGATTAGGAGGTACACCTGCAACAGGTAAAACGGAGTGTCATCTCAGTATTAGGAGGTGCACACGTAAGGCTGAGTGCGGTCACACTCAGGATTAGGAGGTACACCTGCAACAGGTAAAACGGAGTGTCATCTCAGTATTAGGAGGTGCACACGTAAGGCTGAGTGCGGTCACACTCAGGATTAGGAGGTACACCTGCAACAGGTAAAACGGAGTGTCATCTCAGTATTAGGAGGTGCACACGTAAGGCTGAGTGCGGTCACACTCAGGATTAGGAGGTACACCTGCAACAGGTAAAACGGAGTGTCATCTCAGTATTAGGAGGTGCACACGTAAGGCTGAGTGCGGTCACACTCAGGATTAGGAGGTACACCTGCAACAGGTAAAACGGAGTGTCATCTCAGTATTAGGAGGTGCACACGTAAGGCTGAGTGCGGTCACACTCAGGATTAGGAGGTACACCTGCAACAGGTCAGGCGCATGTCCTCCAACCACAGGTGCATTCTTAGGTACACCCCATACAGCCACAGGTGCAGCGACATTTGGCTGTGAGGCAGACCGAGATTTGACCATCAGCGGAGACTGTCGTCGGGTTAATGCATCACTGGTCCACACAGTGGAGTCTATATAACCTGGGTGTCACCCCTTGGGCAGACTGACCCCTTGGGAGTCACTTACAGTGAAGGTATAGCCGCAGGGCAGTTTTCAGAGGGAGCTCTTGCACAACTTCCTTTCTTCAGCAATTGTTTTTGGTGCTGTTTAACATCAAGACTTATCTTACTCACACTTATGGATACAAGGAGACAACCACTTAATTTTGAATGCTTACCAGCATTTCACATGTACCGATAAAAACTTTTATATTCATTCAGCCCAAATTTATTACTCGGGAGCAGGTAGGCAGAACCAAATATTCAACGTGTCGCTTGGCAGGGCGGGCTTTATCGACATCACAACTGAGGGCGGGGTGTGTGAGGTGGGGGCCGTCAGGAGGCCCCCCCACATGGTGGCCCCACCATGTGGAAGGGAATGAGAACAGGGGCAAACCCCTGCTCTGGCTTCAGGGCTCAGGCCCAGCAAGGTCAACTGTGCTTCCACAGACATCAAGAAGGGCAAAAAGCAAAACTTAGATTGCAGAAGGGGGCTAACAGGTCAAGAAAATTAGGTTAAATAATTTATTTTGTATTTTTATGAGAATCAGTTTACGTGAGCCAACCTGATGACATGCTGAGAAGCAAGCTCTCAAATGCTCCTCAAAAATAACTTTAAATAGAAGTTACTATTTGGGAACTTGTGTGTCTACAAATCCATGATTTAAAAACATCCTGAAGTTAACTGTTTCTACACTGGGAAATACAGAAACAGCCGATTTCCACCGCCTAGGAGTCTGTACAGAAAGCATGCAGGCTCCAGCCCTGGCATGCATGCGATTTCTTAGTGAACCAACAGTTCCAAAGTAGGGAGTTCAGATTTCTACACTATTTGCTTTCACTAAACAGTAATGCTCTAATTTTAGTTACCAAATGCTTTTCTTAGTCACAGCATCAATTTGCCCTTAGATCATTCAGGGCTAATACTCAACTGAGTTGTCTGGTCCTGAAAGAATATTCAGATTTTAAATATTAAACGTTTAACACTGGGGAGCAACAGACTGCGGCATTATTTACCCCCGGGCTGGGGAGCTTTTCTTTTACTTTAGAGCCACAACCCACACCCTGAAGTCAAGCACAAAACCTCCTTCTTATCAAATTTAAAGTGACAATCATGGATCATCAAATGATATTCATCAAGTTCTAGTTCACAGACAGTTAAAAAAGGGCAAATAATACAAGTTAAAAAAAATAGAAACGAACAAAACCAGAGAGAAAAGGTAAGTACAAAATAGCAGGTGGACAAGCGCACAAGTGTACACACACACACACACACACACACACACACACACACACCTGCACGCACACACGACAGGGCATGATGCTCGCACATCAGCATGAGGAATGGCGACCAGGCCGGTGGCAAAGCGCCTGTCTGACTGTGACCGTGAGCACTCACAGAAAGCGAGTGGGGACTCACCTCCCGAGAAATGATGCCCGCTCTGCGCGCTCTGCTCCCCAGGACGAAAGAGAACTCGCTGACCTGGGCCAGCCCTGCGGCCACGATCCACTTGATGTACTGGCTGGTCTTCGGCAGCAGGAGAGACAAGACCAGCGCTGCCAGAACAAACTGCGAGAGTGGCCGTGTGTTACTGCTTACCCAGAGCCCTGCCAGCCAAGCACCCAGAAAACAGAGCCACATAAACGCTGGGGCAGCCCTCAAGGGGCACAAAGAGGGGACATACAGAGAGGCACCTCAATGCAGAAGCACCAAATAAACACAAAATGTCTGAAATAAAACCACATAAACACAAAGGCAAAATCAAGGGTGTAGGTTCCCCAGCAGAAAACAAGGCTTTCTTTCCCTTCCAAACTACGTTCACAGCATTAAATGTTATACAGCATTCAAGATGGAAATTTCAGTTTTAATGCGAGAGAAGTCTCTCTCTCATGTAGACAGGATCTGGAGGTAAGCAGCCTGGTGCTGGTGGGGCGGCCAGACCATCGTCAGGGGTTGTACCTCCTTCAGATGGAAATATTTTAAGTCAATGTTTGTCATCCGCAGAGCCAGATAGGTACAGGACAGGTAACTGCACCTTGGATTAAAAGTTATTATAACACGAGCAACTGAGTAATTTGTAGGCACAGAGAGCAGACAAGCGGAGAGCGGTGAACTAATTCTCAGTGGTCATTAAAATGTATGTCTGTCTGCATGTGTCATAAGAGAGGGGATCTGTGGTTCTTTGGATTCACTTAGGATAAAAGTCAAATTATAGCGCAAGGATTTCACTGGAAGATCCAGAAAGCTGTTTCTTCCGTCCAGCTTTCTAACTCCCAATTTGAAACATACTCAGTTCTGAGACAAACAAAGGAAAACAAACCCAAACCACCCCTCTCCTCATCCCGGCTGTGCCAGTGGCAAAAGTGGTGGGCGTCATCTCCCAGACGGGGGTTGTGTGTAAACGCTGTAGCTGGGGGCTCACGGACTCGGCATCACTAAGGGCAGGAAATTAGGCCCAGGAAGCAGTGACATGTGCTGCGTGACGGGAAAGCCACACATAACATGAACTGTACCAATCACGAGTGACTGAGAGGCAGGACGGATACCTTCATGATCACCACCGACAGAGTGAGGACCATCAGGACGGTGAGCTCGTACACCACGAAAGTGGGAAACACGTGCAGGCCTGTTAGGAAAAGGACACACACAGAATTCTTTCAGGATCACACAGTACGTCTCCCAACAACACACACCCGTGTCTCAGTGACAAATCTACAAATTCCCAAGCTCCTAATAGTTGTTTCGATACAGGATAAAGTTCTTTAAGCACGATCCCCCCGAGCCGTTCCCTGAAGTGCTCCTCCAAGCATCTGCTGCCAGCGGCTCCGGAGCCAGCTGCGCCCGGCAAAGTGGCCGGGCGGTGGGCTGCGTGGGCCTGGGCGCAGAGCGCAATCCTCCGCCAGACGTCACCCCAGGACACAGCAGAGCATGACGGCAAGCAGCTGCTAAATCTGATGTTCCTTTACGAAAACATTCTGGCCAGGATGCAAATGACTCTTCGAGTCAGAAGACAGGAGAGGAGGTTGAGTGTCCACACCTCAAGGCTGGGAGGCTCCACAGCTCGCTGACCCAGGGTGGAGCGGGGTCTCCCGCACGCTCTCGTGTCCTATATGGACAGCACTGTGGCGTGGTCGTCATCACACAGTCCCACATTGTCACAGCAAGCGCCTGGGCCCAGACCAGCGTGGGCCCTCAGCACACAGGCCAGATGACAGAGCTTTTCTTTCCCCTCTGAGGGCAGAGACTCTACTCACTCACATGCCTCCCCGCAGGGAGCAGAGCACCCTGCACAGAGCGACGATGACACCAGACTGACTGGAGCCAGTACTTAGTGACGTTAACAAAACGGAAAGAGACGAAAGCCATGTTACAATGTCTTTGCCACATATAACTTTCACAGGAGGGCAAACAAGCTATGTTACACTTTTTCCACGTATGGCCATTCATTCTTACAACAAATACCAAATGTATATTTGGGATAGCACAATGTTCAACAGGACAGGCTCTGGGCTAAAATCCAGGGTCTACCACGAACCAACTGTGGACGCTGGCACACCTCTTAACCTCTCTCTGCCTCAATTTCTTCATCTGTAGTTGTGGATCTGGGCGATGAGTGAATGCAACATGACGTGTGAAGCAGGTAACTGGTACACGATCTGTGTTAATTAATAAACACCAACTCTCGTGGTCACTGCACACACTCACTAGACCCACAGATATAAAAGTGAGCAAGGATCTAGGGCTGCAAGGTGCTAGGTTACACCTGACATGTGACAACTACCTCTAGGGCACCTTCAAGAATAGCTCTGTCACCCCCCACACCACTGCTGCTGGAGTCGCCATGAGTGAATTGCCCCCAAGATCATGTGCTGAGGTCCTAATCCCCAGTGTGATAGTATTTGGGGGTAAAGAAGGTTAAATGAGGTCACAGGGTGCAGCTCTGATCCAACAGGACTGGTCTCCTGTAAGAAGAGAAGAGACACTGGAGCTCACTCGTGCTCCCATGCCCTCACCCTCTGTGCACACACACCCCAAAGAAAGGTCATGTGAGGACCCAGCAAGAAGGTGGCCGTCTGTCTGCGAGCCAGGAAGAGTCCTCACCAGAACCCGACTGTGTGTAGATGCCTGATCACTGCACTATACACCTAAAGCTGAAGCTGAACAATAATGAATGTCAACTACAATTATAGATAGATAGATAGATAGATAGATAGATAGATAGATAGATAGTTACAAGAAGTGGAGTACAGCATTAGGAATAGAGGCAGTGGAAATGTAATGGCTGTGTGCGATGTCAGAGGGGTAGTAGATTGGGGAAGGGGGTTATCACTGTGTGAGGGATATAAATGATAAATGTCTAACTATTACACTGTTTTGTGCACCTGACACGAACAACAAAAAAAAAAGAACCCGACTGTGTTAGCACCTTTGTCTTGGGCTCCAGACTCCAGGACCATGAGAAATAAACGTCTGTTGTTTGAGCCCAAGTCTCCTAAGGTACTTGGTTATGGTGGCCCACGCTGACTGAGACTGAGCACAAAAGCATTCATAAACATAAAGAAATGAGCTGGGCTGGCTGTGTCCCAATAAAATGTCATTTATCAAATCAGGCATCAGGTCAGATGTGGGCCATGGAGCAGCGTCTGTGGACCCTGGTCCAGTGGGAAGGACGCAGATTCAAAATCTATACTGCTGCTTGCTATCTGCGTGAGCCTGGGGCCCTTACTGACAATGAGGGCTAGGATGCATGTCACTGAGGTGAGGCAGGTCCCGATTTCCACCTTGTAGAGGGGGGGCATGTGGAGTCCCACTCGTCTCCTGTCCCCCTGCACTATCCTGGGCACCACTGGCTCTCCCTTCAGCACGGACAGCCCTCCGTCACTTTGGGATGCCAAACCATCCTTTGCTGTTCAAAGGCCGCCGCTCCTCAGGAGCGCAACCTTAAGCCCTCGGTGCACCCACCCCTGTTGGTGCCAGGGCCACAGGACCCCTTCTGCTCCCCCACACTGACTGTGGCTCATGAGCCCTGAATGCAGCAGCCACATCCAGGTCTTCCAGGCAGGAGATCAATGAACGTTTGTTAAAAACGGGGACCGCACTATTCATTTGCACGTCACTGAGGTCTAAGTATGCAGAAAAGTGAAGGTGTCTCCTTCAACGGATGCCATTAACTTGTTGCTTGGACCCCTGGAACAAAAAGATTCTGTCCCTGACCAGTTAGAGAATAAAAAACCTAACTGGATGCACATTTCTCAGCTGGCAGGGAAATTAAGTTGAGTTCCCGTTGATATACTGCGTGTAAATAACCAAAGCAAAAATATGTATGATTTTTGTTTTGTTAGAAAGCATGGTTTTCAATGAATCAAGAATCTTAATTTGAGGAGTATTAAAGCAAATATGTCTATTTTAAAAAACATATGTATGGAATTTCAGTTTTTGAACAAGTGCACATTCCACGAAGCCCTAGCCGGAGAGACATGGAATGGCACCCACTCGTCAGGGTGACCCAGAGGTCTTAGGAATGGAGCATAGGACTGAAATGCAGTAAGAATGAGGTTACTGTTTAATCAGTGTTTTTAGATCTTGCTGGAAAAGAATTGACAGAAAAGAAGTCAATCATCAACCAGGAATGGAGTTCAAGGAATAAAAATTGGCAGAGCTTATTTAGCATATCGAGGGGGTGTTACCAATAGTAGAGGCAGGGGTGAAGGGGAAGGAGGGGGCAGAAGAGAGGGGATCAAGGAGAGAGGGTGAGGGGAGATGGACATGGACGCGTGCACGCACACATACGAGAAAGAGAGAGAGGATGAGGGGAGAAGGGGGCAGAGAGGAAGAGACAAATGTCCACCGAGAGGGCCTCTCTCATGGGACACAGAGGGCATCCAGTTACTGAAGCAGCTCATGAAAGGTCTTATTTCACCTTTTATTTCACATAAAGTGCGACCTTCCCCACTTTGTGCTTCTCTTTCAGGACTGATGTGGGTATTCATGGCCTTTCACATTTCCATACAAATTTTAGAATCTGCTTTTCCATGTCCCAGCCTCGCTGGGATCCCACTGAACCTGCCGACCAGTGTACAGTGCGTGAGCTTTCCCGGCGGTGAGGAGTGGTGTGAACAGGGTGGTGCCGCATAGATGCACTGGGACATACAGAGGCCGTGATTCTGACGCCGCCTGCACCCCGCCAGGACTGGCCACTCAAGAAACCCTGACAAAGTGAACTCTCCAGAGCAGCACACCTCCACATGGTCAGTTCACTTTTCTTTGTATCAAAATTAATATTCCCTCCCCAACCCCCCATTTTGATGCACTGACTTTAAGCTGTTAACCGGCTGAGCACCAGTGCCTTTCCCTGTGGCGTCATCCCAAGTGAGGGTCGTCCTTACCTAAGGGCATCGGAGCCTTTTTAATGCCCAGCTACATGTGCATCTTAGCACTGACAGAGCATGACAACCAATCAACGTCCCTTGGTCCAAATTTTCCCTCTTTTTAAATGTCTCCTTAGACTCTAGTTTTTATGGGTACTGTTTTCACTGTATAGGCTATAAATAAAAGTATGTGTATAAACAGATACCAGACGTGATCTGCAAGTGTTGAACAAATACAATTCAAACATTATGACATAAAGAAGAAAGGTTACCTATGGATGCGAAGAAAATGATAGCCAGGAAGTCACGAATAGGCTCGATGTAGGACACAATCTCCTCGGTGACCATGTGGCCTTGGGAAGAGATGAGAGCTCCAGCCAGGAAGCAGCCAAGCTCCATGGAGACATCCAACAGCTCTGTGACCTGAGGAAGACGGAAGGACCACACATCACACACACAGTGCCACCAGTTACCAACAGCCTCTGCCAAAGCAGGAGTCACACCCAAAGACGGCCTGTTAGATCTAGCAGAGCCAACACGAGAAAACCGTGACAATCAAACATTGCTGTACATCTGTGAGGTCCTCAGTGGGGCCTCTGTGGGGATGACATGAATGACCACAGGCGGAAGGTAACATCCATTGAATTAACCATACAAAGAGAAAACAGGAATCTGAAGCAATAATTCATATAGATTGCTGTGAAATTTTTGAATGAGAATATTTTTCTAAATTTATTTTAAATATTCGTGATACTTTTTTTTTTACCTTGAATCAATGAACAGCTGGACTGTGACATTAAAAAACATACTGTATAAAAAACAAAAAACTATTCCCATCACCAACTCAAACCACTTAGAGAAAGCAGGCACAGCTAATGAGCAATTACCTGGAGATGGCAGGAAACCAGAGGGAAGCATCAACGAATCTAGAAATGACTAGATTCAATAGAGCCAGATTCAGATAGAATAGTTATGGTTTATCAGGTTTCTAACTATGGTCTGTCACATGCAAAGCTTCAAACTTTTTGATGAGACATTACTGATGCAAAACAATTGGAAAGTAGCTGTTTTTTAATTTGAGACACCAAAACTATAGATGATAGCAGCAATAAACAGAAAAAAAAAGAACTTTTAAAGAAATACCATTTACAATAGCACCAAAACACATCAAACAACTGGGACTATACAACCACAGAAGTGCACAGTCTCCGCACCGAACACTAAGAAACACAGATGAGGAGCTCGGTACACTGAGGGCGTGTGCCACGCTTCCAGGCTTGGAATCATTAAAATGTCAGGTCTCCCTCAACTGTCTACAGATTCACTAAAATTACAACAGACCTTTCTCGTGTGTGAACATGGACAGGTTAAATCTAAAAACTTACGTGGACACTGGAAAGACCACAAATATAGCCAAGACAACCCTGCCAGAGAAAAAAGTTGGGCCCTACACAGGTAAGCTGGCCAGGGAATAGAGTGAGAAACACATGCATTCACACACACACTCACATGGCCTCTTGGTTTCTGACAAGGTGATCTTGCACACGTAGGGGAGGTATCCTCCGGCACACAGTGTGGGGAAAAGCACGTGAAAAAACAGATTCTGTCCACTACCTTCCATCATGTGCTAAGCTCCCCTGAAGATGGACTGTCAAACTAAACAAGAAAAATAAAGCAGTGACATTTCTAGAGGACAACACAGAGCATCTTCATGATCCAGGGCAGGCAAAGATCTTTCATGTGGAATATAAACAGTACCAACCATAAAAAAGTTGATAACTTGGACTACATTAAAATTAAGAACTTCTGTTCCTCAAAAAAAAAAAAATGCCAATAAGCAAATGAAAAGGCAAGTCACAAAATGGAAGATGATCGCAAAAATGTATCTGACATAGAATATTATTCAGCCATAAAATGGAACAAAGTACTAAAATATACTATAGCATGGATGAACCTGTGACACAAGCAAAACGAAAGAAGCCATACACAAGAGGCCACATATCATTTGATCCCATTTATATGAGATGTCAAGAACAGGCAAATCCATGGGAACAGAAAGTAGATTCGTGGTTACTACAGGATGGTGGGCAGACAGAATTGGGAGACATGGGGTTTCTTTTGGGGTGACACAAATGTTCTGGAATTGGATAGGCGTGATGGTTGTACTTACTAGCACACTTTAAAATGGTTAAAAGGCGAGTTTTGTTATGTGAATTTCATTTCAGTTAAAAGAAAAATCTGACAAAAAAATTTGCCAGATAAAAATTCCTACAGATGAGTAAGAAAATAACCAACCCCAAAGAAAAATAACCTGAAGACGCTAACAGACGCTAACAGGCGTCTTCAGGGTACACATTTTGCAGAATATATGGCATGCAAAATGCCTCAGCATCCAACACAACGTCCCCGCGGAGGGTGACCACATGGCTAAGGAGCACACGGCAAGGTGCTCACACCACCAAGCAGCAGGGAAATGAAAATCGAAACCCCGACGAGATACCACCACTACCCAGCAGAACGGCTACAACTACAAAGACGGACGATACAAATAATGGTGAGAACACAGAGAACCTGAACCCTCACACAGCGCTGATAGGGGTAGAAACCTACGGCATAACTACTTGGGGAAAACTAGCATGGGAAACGACTGAAGCGAAACATGTGCATACCCTGCGACCCAGCAACCCCACTCCTAGGTACACACTCATCAAAAATGAAAGCACATGTCCATCAAGGAACACATAGGAGAATGTGTATAGCAGCTTTATTCACGGAAGCCCCAGATGAAAACAAACCCTAACAGCTAACAACAGAAAGGATGAATTGTGAAATACTCGCATGATGGAGTATCACAGGGCAATGAATGAAGAGTCTGACAGAGGAATTATAAGAATATATGATAAGCAAAATGCCTCAGCACCTAACACAATACTTGGCAACAGCAGCAGGTGTTCAGTAAATACAGCTGAATGAATAAAACTGAAAACCAATGAAGTGGGAATTGTTTTTAACTTATGTAGCTATTGGGAAACAGCAAAGAAGTCACCCAGGTAAGACAATTTTGCTGGATGCTGTTTTCAAAGAGAAAAATACTCTGAATGGATAAAGCAATGTAAAAAAAATTAAGTCAGTCAGATACTTGAGCAGTTTTGAGCAGAAGCAAATCTGTCCTCTCTGAAGATCATAAAATGAGACCCCAGGCAATTAAACTATATATACGGAAGTAATTTTTGTTAATTTCCTTTTTTTTTTAATTAAATTTCGTCTTTTGAGACAACTGTAGATTCAATTGTAGTTGTAAAAAATAATCCAGCGAGGTTTCATGGACCCTTTACTCATTTTCCCCAATGCCAACATCTCGCCAAAGGATAGCACAAGATCGCAGCCAGGACACTGACATGACAGGGCACAGAAGCGGAACACTCTGTCACCACGAAGACCTTTCCCACCCTACTCCCTCCTTAATGCCTGTCAACCAGCAATCTTCCCTCCAGTTTTCAAATTCTGTCTTCATAAAGGTCACAGCAATGGGATCATACGGTACGTGACCTTTGGGATTGCCTGTTCCCACTCAGCATCATTCTCTGGAGATTCACGTACCAATACTTTTAAAGCTGGGTCGTCTTCCTTGGTGTGGAAGGACCACAGCTAGTTGAACCATGCACCTGTTGAAGGACAATTAGGTGGTTTGGGGCTAATGTGAATAAAACTGCTATAAAACATTTGTAAGTTTCTGTGTGAACGTTAAGTCTTCATTTCTCTGGGATACACGTCAGGAGTGCAACTGCTGGGTTGTATGGTGATTCCATTACCAGAGTACTTCTTGGGGGCCCCAATAGCATTTCCCCAATTCTGTCATGAGAAGGCTGCTTCCAAAACAAACTTTTTATTTTTTAACCTTTCACATTTATGGCAAAGCGTGTTCTACTGCTACTAGCTTGTCATGATCCAACAGAGCTAAAATTTGTTTTTAAATTGCTAATCTTGTTTCAGATACAATGCTGTTTGAAAGTTTAAGACAGAGTAACATGGCTTGACACTGGTGGCTTTTCATTCCCCCAGATTTGTTTTGTTTTTCAATGCAGCATTCACAAATACCATTTTAGCAAAGTGCTTAAAAGTGTGTTAATATGTTCGGAAAGTAGCTGAGACTGCTGTGCAGCCGTTTAGTCCTGGGGACAAAGCGAGTGTCGCAGGTCTTACTGTAGCTGGATCAGCTGACTATAAACCTGAACTAAGTCAGTCTATGTTTGATCAGGCGTTGCAACCAAAAGTTTTAAAATTAGTTGCTCTATCCTATGGTGGTGAAAATGGATTAAATGTAGCTATTGAGTTATTTGAAGTTCTCTCCAACGCGAAATTCATTCAAGAGAAGAAATTAATAGGATGTTACTCTGATGAAATCAGCCAGGACACAGGCAAGTACTGTTTTGGAGTTAAAGACAGACTAAAAGCTTTAAAAATGGGAACTACTAGTCTATGAAAATCTGGATATAATGAGATACATTCTTCATTGCCAAGGCACAAGAGGAGAAAATTCTCTAACTCCAGAACAAGAGAAGGGTAAGTCTCATTTCACAAAAAGACAGGACCAGAACATGAACTAATTGAGAGCATGCCCCTGCAGGAATGGTTTGCTAACAACTATAAAAAATTTGGAGTTACATTGGAAATCGTCACAAGAAGGATCCCAGTTTGTGAAAGCATTTGGTGGAATTGGAGGTGTTCTGTGGTAATGAGTAGATTTCCACGGAGGAGACAATGAATTTTTTGACCTTGATGACTACTAGGTAGTTGACATGGGTCTGGTAAAATGTACCTCACACTCCAGCATCGAACTCAAGGAGCATAACCGTGATGGAATCCAAACAGATCCCTGTCTTACAATTGGAACATTTCCAGAACTTAATCCATGAGCACTGGGTATTGAAAAGAAAACCGCAACAAAACCAGGCCCAACCCTACACTTCGGTTAGTCTTGGTGTCAGTGCAGCAGACTACAACTAAATTCCTAAATGCCACTTTGGACTAATTTAAACAGGAATCCCAGTTTTCACTTTTACTCGATGGTGAAATTGGTTGCTCTTGTATTTTATGGGGAAAAAAATGATTTTTTTAACCTTATACATAGTAGCAAAAACACTTTAACTGCTGTAAACCTTCAAAAGTTAATAGAAATGAGATCATATTGGTTTGTTTCTTATTTTGATTGGAGAAAAATCAATGGCTGCATTTTGCAATGACCCATTTACATGGCATTCTCAGCAGAGACTGCATAAGAAGAAATATACGTGGTGAAATGTTGGAACCATTTCTGTCTTGGTCTCTTGTTTAATGTTGAAAGGGTGAGCTAATAGGAGACAACTCAACTTCACTCCCTCACACTATCCCTTCCACTACAGACTGTCAGTCTTAAGGATGTAAACTGCATTGCAAAGTCAAACTGACACACGAAGCATTGGAGAGAGTGCACTGTTTCCTTCCGTCTGCTTTGGAGGCGCATTTGTGCCCAGGTTTGGAAGCCCATAGCATCAATTGCCTTGACAAGGGTTCCCGTCATCTCAGCCTGCTAGAAACCAGTTTGGAATGGATATGCGGGCTTCTGTGCTATTGCTGGGACTGGGAGAAATAAAACATGCAATATAAGGGGAAGCAAAGAAATTTAAAGAATATTTTATTTTGCTTGGATCTGTCCGCAGTAAACGGGAGGTGGTCACGTTTTCCTTGTTTTGCTTGACATGAGATTATGTGAATGTCCTGATTTTTAAAACATGAACTGCAAGGGTTTTTACAGGAATGAGACAAAACACATATGACTATGCATGTAATAAAAAAACCCCGACCACCTGGTGGGGTTGGAGCATCTGTTTCAAATATGGGACTTGCAGGCACCTCTCCTATGAGAAATTATGGGAGGAGGGTGGAAAGAGCAGGGGAGGGAAGGGAAGAGATGGGACACAGCTTCTGGCTCCCAGGACTTAACCATGTTGGTTCCAAAGTGGGCCTGAAAACCTGAAGCTCATGCTTCACAGCTGGGCTGTGAGTAGGACTGGACCCCAGCTGACATGCAAGGTCATGGTGTGCCCGAGGTGGTGACAGTAAACAAAATGCATAGGACGTGCCCAGCGGTAGCAGTAGAAAATAAGGATACCAAATGGGCTTTGAAGACCAAAGGTTTTAAAAGTCCGTTGGTATCACTCTTACACTGATAGGGTAGTGGGATGCATTTGGTTTTCACACTGGGTACTTTTAACACTTCAGTGCCCGACTGCTGTTCTTTACTGACTTGACTCAATCACTTGTAGCTTTATTGGTCTGAACCAGCTCCCTGGTCCCGGTTGCAGACCTGCCTATTATTCCAATAATCCTGTTTCATTTGAATGAAGGGAGTATGTCTTAAATGTAAAGTTTCTGGTTCTCACACTGTACTCTGAGCTCCAAACGACTGTCGTTGTGTAACCTAATGTTTCGACCCCCAATGAGAAGAGTCAGTTCTTTGGCTTTCGCCAGTGCGGGAGGCTTCACTGGAACAGACTTTTGCTTTGGGCTCCACTGTGTATTTGCAGAACACCCAACAGTGAGCAAGCGTGCTCTCTTCACAGCACTAGCTCAGGGTTTTGCCATTGTAAATGGGTCTAATATGCTATGACAAGACCAGAGGAACTGGATGTAAATTTACATTTTTGACTATGTTTGTTTCACATGATACATTTAGGGTATGCAGCTTCTTTTGTAGTTTTTATTTTTACTATTTAAGTTCGGAAATTATGCCAAAGTTTTGTATTTCTTTAATCAATGTGCACTCTTCCGTGATATATACTGCTGCTATGTACTACACTTAAACACATACAAACACATAAATAAGGGGGTGAAAACCGTAGCTTTTGTAGTCTCTATAGCCTCTACAGACAGATCCTAGGCAGTGAAATCGTGGTGTTGAGATACAGAAACGGAGAAGAGTAAAAAACCATATTTAAGAATAAAAAATAAAAATAGAGTATGAGTTAAAATAGTTAAACAGGCTTAACTCGTATTAATATTGATGGGTAGCATAATAACTGTGCATAAAATAAAAAATACTAACAAATGTCTCAAATATTTTAACTGCTATTAAAATAAAAAGCTAAAGAACTGATCACAAGCTCTCAGTGAACAGATTATAAATTAGATTATATAAATAGCATATTTTGAGAATTACCGTTAACATTAAAAAGATGAAAGCAGAGATTCCTAAGATTAGGATTTCTTTGTTCCCTTTGCTTTCCATATGCAGCTTTCGATAATATGGTCCTATGAGGTAAGTCTTTATAACAAGACATAACAGAAAAACAGCAGCTAGCGAAAAAAGAATCTGACCAATCAAAACCAGTATTCGTAGTATTTCCATGACAATGCTAGGAAAGAAAAAAAAAAGAAACATGTTATTTCACCTCCAAAACATATTTCTCTAAAACCCAATAAAAAGATCTTCCACTTTTTTATTTAACATGTCGCAAAATAAATGACCTAAATCACATGCATTTTTATTTCCAAATATTAAAATAAAATCTATCAATCATATTAACCTCAGAAATTATTTGAATTAAATATAGAAGCTGGGTTGTTTTACAGCCAATACTTTAGAGTGAATACATTTAATAGGATGCAATGACTTTTGACTGACAGTTTATATAGCTTTATAATAGATAATAAAATTCCTTTTCAGGAATTAACCCCCACTTGAAATTCTTCATCAGGCAATAGTCACTTTGTAATATTACATTGCAGGCTCACCATTAGAAGGTAACTAAAGAATTCCAGTGACTTTTAACAAAATACTCCTTTATCCCAAGCCAGAACTCTGAATTTTATGTCTATTTAGTCATAAAGAAAAGGATTCTGTACTAAGCTCTTTTCACAAGATGCTACTCAGATCTCGGAATATATTCTTAAGATCTCAACCTAAAGACTTTTACAAGAAAGGCATCACTATATATTTGTAGTATTTATAATAACATACACATTTTCTTAAATATATGCACATTTTCTTAGCTTTCCACCGTATTTAGGAAACCAATCAATCCAAAATTCTGGTTTAAAAGTTCTCAATGGAATAATACAAATCTGATTACAGTAGTCCCACCTTATCCACGGTTTCACTTTATGTGGTTTCAGTTACCCCTGGTCAACCACAGTCTGAAAATATTAAATGGAAAATTCCAGAAATAAATAATTCATGAATTTTAAGTTACACACCATTCTGAGTAGTGTGATGAAATCTCGTGCTGTCCTGCTCTGTCCTGCCCAGGACATGAAGCATCCCTTTGTCCAGTGTATCCACACTGTATATGTAGATGCTCCCTGCCTGTTAGTTGCTTAGCAGCTGTCTGGGAAACCAGAGCCACTGTCTGAGTACCGCAGTGCATGTGTTCAAGTAGCCCTTACTTTACTTAATAATGGCCCCAAAACACAAGAGTAGGGATGCTCGCAATTCAGATATGCCAAAGAGAAGCTGCAAAGTGATTACTTTAAGTGAAAAGGTACACATGTAAAAGAAAAAACATAGTATAATACAGAGGGTGCCAAAAAAATCTATACACATTTTAAGAAAGGAAAACTGTATTAAGATTATAATATACGTATACTGATAACAAAAGAAGTCACGTTTGACTTCTGCAATTATAAGAGGTGCTCAGAGTGGTTACCATCAGCGTCCAGACACTTCTGATTACGGCGAACTACTGCTTGAGCAACAGTGACCAAAGTGTCCACTTGTATATATTTCTTTGGTACCCCAGGTATATAGGTTTTGGTACTATCTGCAGTTTGAGGCATTCACTCAGGGTATTGGAAAATTTACCCCACAGATAAAGGAGGACTATTGCACTGAGAATTCATCACTGTAGCCACGCTTAAATGAGCAACGCTGAACAGAAATCTCAAGTTGCGCGCGATTACTTAGGAGAATTAGAACAGAGCAACAGAGCTGGGCTAGAAGCAAAGTCATCGTGAAAGACTCCATGTCTGTTAATGAAGATGGCGAGCCAGTGTGGGAAATTAGGGTCTGTAGCCCTGGAAGGAATAGAAATGTGCTTGCTGTGACAGAATAAAGTAGGTTGGGACCTACCTCAAATTCCTAGCCTTCTTCCGCATCCCAGTAACAGACCACTGAACTAATCGCTCACCACACACATCAACGCATCACAAGTCAGTGCTGTACTACTGAACCTGGTCCTGTCCAGCACCAGGGCACCCCTTCCCTAAGTGCCATCATCTCCCCACACAACTCCAGTAACCTCCTAACTGATCTCGTCCACGCTCCACAGAGGCCAAAACAATACAGGGGAACACCAATTAGATGTCCAAAGCGCCTGTGACATTCAGATGAGCCCAGACTTCTTATTCCTTCCACTCTTCACCTCTCACCTGCAAAGCGGCCTACACCAGCCTTTCCTCCCTGACAGGCCACACTCCCTCCAGCTATGGGGCCTGTGCACAAGGCCCCCTCAGCTAGATGCTTACCCCCTACCCCGGGTTCTCCTCCCTGACTGGCTCAGCTGTGTCCTTCACAGTTCAGCCCAAAGTCCACTACTTAGAGGCCTTGCCCACCTGAAGTGGTCACCCATCATTCGCTGACTCTTCACCCCAGTGGAATTCTCTGCACAACACTCACCTGCACTGGACATCTTCTTGTTGACCATTCCCTTATTTATCATTCATTATCTTCTCCAAACGCCATGGCAAGTCTGAGAGCAGGCCACACCCCCCAGTGCATGGCATGTTACAGGTGCTCCAGTCTCAGTCCAGGTTTATTTAGCTGATAAAGATACTGCAGCCACTGAAGACTTGCATTTCTCACAACAATCCTGACAGCAACCCTACCAGGGATGTGCCGTCGCCATCCCCATCTTATAGACAAGAAAGAGGCAGAGGCCAAGCGATTGCTCCAGGTCACATGCTAGGTGTCTGGCTCCAGGGCCTATGTGTCTAGTTGCTAAAATACTCTCTGGAATTACCAAGCTGGTAATTCGGGTCTATCTCCCAATTGTCTCTTAATTGCATTGTGATGAGGATACAATAGTCAAACAGCTCAAAAAGGTACAAATGAAAAGTGAAAGTCACGTACAACTCCAATCTCTTTCAAGAGAACACTGTGAAGAGTTTCTACTAGCTCAAGTGTCATCTGTATGCCCACAGCCAGTTCTTCATCTGCACGATGAATACATTATTCTGCATCTTGATTTCTCCATTCATCATGTTTTGGCAACGTTTCTATATCAGCACAAGCCTCAGTCGTTTTAATACTTGCGCACGTATTCCATCACGTGTCTGTGCCATCATTTTCTCAGCCAGGCACTCGGGCTGTTCTAGGTTCTGGCTCTAATTCCCACCCCCCACCAAGACCTCTGAGTGCCGTTCCCCACCCTGGGCATCATGCCCCCACTTTTAAAGGTTTGCAACCTGACAAGTAAAAGGTGCCATTGCCTTTTCATTGTGAGAGAGTATCTTCCATTTACTCATCTCTATGTTAGCTGCTCATATTGCTCATCTATTTTTTAATTGGGTTTTTCAAATTTTTCTTATTAATTTATAGATCTTTATGAAATAAAAAACTTAACCCTGTCTTTAATATGTGTACAAATATCTTTCTCATGTGCTTAGCCTGCTTACCAAAAAAGTACATGTACATGTATGCATTTGTGTATATGTGTATATATACTTGTGTACACACATGTAATTTGCGTGTATGTTTGCCCATATATTTGGGGTGCCAAAAAAATGTATACAGGGACACTGGTCAACGTTGCTCAAGCAGTAGTTCGCCATAATAAGAAGTGTCTGGATGCTGATGGTAACCACTTTGAGTACCTTTTGTAATTGCAGAAGTCAAACGTGACTTGTATGTATTCTTTTGTTATTGGTATATATTAAGCTTTTGTTATCGGTATATATTAAACATTACAATTTTAATAGTTTTCCTTTCTTAAAATTCGTACACATTTTTTGGGCACCTTCTGTATATGTGTTTGTGTATACATACATTTCCAGTCTCTCCATTTATTTTCTTTTTATGTAGTTGAAATAATACTGTATATGATTTTAACAGCTTTACTGAGATTCAGTTCTCATCCCATACAATTCACTCATTTCAACTATAAATTACAATGCTTTCTAGTGTATTCACAAAACTGTGCAATCACCACCACAATCAATTTTAGAACAAATTGATCACCCTTGAAAGCAACCCTGTCCCCTACAGTCCCCTCGCCCAGCCCTTGGCAACCACTGGTCTACTTTCTGCACCTATGGATTTGCATATTCTGGATGGTCATATAAATGGAAGCATATATGGCCATTTGCGACTGATTTCTTTGACTCAGCCTAATGTATTCAAGGTTCACCCATGTTGTAGCATGTGTCAGTACTTCACTCCTTTTTATGGCTGAATAACATTTTATTGTATGATCATAGCACATTTTATTTATCCATTAATTAGTTAATGGACATTTGAGTTATTTCCTCTTCTTAACTATTATGACTAATGCTGCCATGAACATTCATGCACAAGATTGTTTTATTGTGATAAAATATTCATAACATAAAATTGACCACTTTAAACATTTTAAAGTGTATAATTTATGGCATTATGTGAAATAGCTATGTCATACGGTAACTCTATGTTTAACCTTTTGAAGAATATTGTATGTGATTTTGACTCTGTTTTTTACAGCTTAACATAATATGGAGCATTTTTTCCATGTCATTAAAACTCTTGGTAAACATGATGTTTTTATGACTAAATTGAAATAATACCAATGGTGTTGATACCTGTATTGGATTAATTTTTTTAATTGGGAAAATAAAAAAAGAAAAGCTTTAAAAGTTTTTTGATTGAGACAACGTCCTATAGCAACAGTTTTACCTGCAAGTGACAGGAAAGTTTGATAAGATGAATGTCACATTTGTGTTTTATGAGTGCTCTATGACTCTTTGCTGAGGTTCTGCTTATTGTTTGGAAGGAGATCTCGACCTTTATAGACAATAATTTGTTATACACTTCTTAAATAGAACTCAAATAATTTTCAGCTAAACTTACAAATCTTCCTTTTGCTGACCAGATTTTTGTTCAGTTACTTATCTTGAATATCTGTAGCCAGAAGAATAAGAACTGACTCTGATTTTTGAGGTTGTGACTAAAATGTTGCTTTTCTGATAGTTAAAAAAAAAAATTGGATCAAAGGAAAATGACAATCAAAAGGATCTTCTTGATAAACTACCTTTAATAGTTATATGTACCCGGGACTAAGCTAAGTGCTTTGTGTGATTCTGTTCTGCAATTCTCACACAGTCCCATGAGGTAGGTCCTATTTCTATATTGTCCTCATTTTATAGGCGACAAAAATTGCAGCCCAAAGAGGTTCAGTAAGGTGCCAAAGCTTGCAGGATTGGCAAATGGCAGAGCTGGGGCTCCGAGGAGGCCTTGCTCCACAGCCTGAGCCTCAGTTAAAAAGCTATTCATTCCTTCTACTTTCCTTGCCAGGCTGAGCTACCTAAGAGCACAGAAGAGATCTTAAATCAGTTTGGGTATGCTGAAACTTAATATAATATCTGGTAAATACCAAAAACTACGAAATACTTCTATCCTACCCATCGGCAATGAGGCAGGTTTGTTAGTTCTCCACTTGGGTGGGGCCCAACAGGATGATGAAACACACGCACACACACACCCTCCCCCCACACACCCAGCTAGCCTTCACACTGCACCTCAATCGGGGGACTGCTTGCTTTAAAAAAACGATGAAGAGGATCTAGAGACATATAATATATGAAATGTCCAGGATACAGCTGAAAATCACTCGTCTCACCAAGAATCAGGGAAAACCACAACTTGAATGAGAAAAAACAGTAAATAGACTTCAATATCAAGATGAATCATTGTTAGAATTATCTGACAAAGAGCTTAAAGCAGCCATCATAAAACTGCTTCAACAGCAATTAAAAGTTCTCGAAACAAATGAAAATAAAAAAACACAGAAAAATCTCAGCAAAGAAACAGAAGTTATGAAATGAAGAACCAAATGAAAATTGTACAACTAAACAATATAATAACCAAAATAAAAATCTTGCTGGATAGGCTAAATATTAGAGTGGAGATGACAGAGGACAAAATCAATGAACTTGAGGACAGATCAGAAGAATTTACTCAGTCTGAACAGAGAGAAAATAGACTGAAAACAAAAATGTCTCAGAGGCCTGTGGGGCAATAACAAAGGACATTTAGATCACTAGAGTCCCAGAAGGAGAGAGCAAGTGGAACTGAAAAAGTATATGAGGAAATAATGGCTGAAATTCCTAAATTAGGAGAGAGACATAAATCTACAGATTCAAGTAGCTAAGCAAACACCAAATAGGATAAACCCAGAGTGTTATGGTTTATGTTCCCCCCAATTCATATTGAAACCCATTGTGATGGTATTTGGCGATGGGCCTTTGGAGAGTGTTTAGGTTTAGATGAGGCATAACAGATTAGAAAAGATGAGAGAAAATAAATAAGACAGATCTTAGCATTTCAAAGTGTTTCTGAAAGAAACTTCAAAGAAGTCTACTAATTTTTGACCAATAGTATCAGTACCACAAGAGATAAAATTAATGTATCCCCTGGAAATATTTAATGCACAATATTTATATGCATATATTTGCTTAAAACAAATTCAAGTTTATAATCCTAACCCACATGCAATGTACCTTTAAAATTTATAAGGCTCCCTATATTTTCCAAGTGTGTTTATTTTCTGGCTGGTATTCTTCTAATATATTGTATACGCAACATAACCTACAACTTTCTGGGTAAATTTATTTTTCCCATTTGGCTTCTTTTACCTTCTGAACCTAAGCAAGTAGAGTTTGGGTTCTGGTATCATTTTACTGGAGAATGGAAAGAAGGATGAGGGGGAATGGTAATGACGGCACTGACAATGATAATCACACGACAGCGCACTTTTATACCTTAACTCATTCAATTCCAGTAACTACTTTATTAGGTAAGAACTGGTATTATCCGCACTTTACAGACAACAAAACTGAGGAAGAGTGAGGTTAAGTAATGTGTCCGAAATCAGCAGAGCTAGTGTTCGAGCCCAGGCTGTGTTACCCCAAGTGTCTAGGCTCTTAAGTCTGTGCGCTCTATACAAGCTCTGAACATCTCTTTGGAAAAATGTATTAAATAGTATTTTTACAAACAAATGATTTGAAACTAGAAAAACAAACTGTGACATAAAGTAATATAAAAAACGTACCTAGAGTATGTGCTGGCTCCTGCTTGGATAAGAGTTGGCATGACAGCTATGAATAGCCCCAGCTGTACGTCCTGCATCACTAGCATTCCAAGCAGCACAGCGCTGTAGTCAAGGTCACCTGCTTGATGGAAAAAGTTATTAAAAGCAAATGCGGACAGTATTTTAAAGTGTCCCAAGTCAAAATATAGTCACCGTGCATATTTCCAATATAATTCCAATAATTTCGATACTTTAAATGAGAATATAGACTTTAAAATCTTTTTAAGAGCAAACATTGAAACAATTTTAAAGATTAAAACTTTTTGAAAAGAAAACTTCCTGAATATTTTATTTTCACTATTTATTTGATACTTATGTAATTATAGAAAAATGTCATTATGGAAAGATGGCATGGCAAACAAGAATATGACAGGCCTGGATAATCATACCAAATTCACTGGGTCCCCCAAAAAACACGAAGCAGCAGCCTTCAACACCAATCTTTATTTCTTCCCTAAGCTATGCAAAAGATATCTGGCCCCACCCCTTTCTGGTCACATCTGCTGGGCGGAGTCTGGCTACACAGTTCACTTTCCCTCAAACCCACCATCATCCCCACATGGAATATCCCTTCCCTTTGAGACAAATGGAGACTTGGTAGGGATATACGGGCTCATTAGATAGACAGAAAAGAAAAGCACTGACCAGCACTGGTTGAGGGGACTACACAACTCTGCAAAGAAGAAGGAAAAATGATATATTTTTTGTGAACTCACTACTTCACACAGGCCTCCAAATGTCTCCCTTTTCAACCAACAGTCCTGGCTTTGGACTTTTTAAATGTACTTCTAAACACTCAAGTATCATGTTCCCCCTAAAATAAGCTATTCTCTTTTAAAAAGCTACTGACGGTATATATACATACATATATATATATATATATATATATATATATATATATATATATACATATATATATATATATATACACATACACATACACACACACACACACACACACATATATATGTATGTATATATATATATATATATATATATATTTTTTTTTTTTTAAGGAGGGCGCAGCTCACAGTGGCCCATGCGGGGAGGAAACTGGCAACCTTGGTGTTATCAACCCCACGCTCTAACCAATTGAGCTAACTGGCCACCCCACGACAGTATATATTTAAAGACCAATCTAATAGAGTAAATTTATATAAAATAAGCAGAATAACCAAACCAAACCAAATCAAAATCCCTCATGACCAGCAAAAACTTTGATTAGAAGTTTTTAAGAGGCTTGTTTTACTTATTATACAGAGTTACATTTTTGGTGAGTGAAATCATCTTGACTTAGAATTTTACAATATTCTACACTGAAGATCCCGTCAGGTGGTTGTTGTGAGAGCTTGTACCTCTGAGGGCCGGTTACAGAGAATAAAGAACGGCTGGGACACTTCACTACACACCTTGACGGGTTCATGACAACTGGGACTGTCCTGATCTCGGGAAACTCAGTGGGTCCTAAGCTTGCAGTTACATCATGGCCTTCTCCCCTACTCCTCACACACAACTCATGTTTTTTAGACTGTGCCCATTACTGTACCTCTGCTTGATTTAGAGGAAATATAAAAATCTCTAAGTACATCTCACTTTTTACAATAGCATTTGATACATACTGCCAGCATTTTGTAAATGTTTTTACAATTTTGTTCTGTTCCTTTGCACCTGATCATAGTCAACTGTCTTAAGTCAGTCACTTATCTACCACCAGGCCGCAGGCACCACGGGTCAGGGCCAGGGTCCTCACCATGGGCCCTGGTGCAGGACCCGTGCTCTTCTCAGGAAGCACCCACTCGTGAGCAAATGCATTTTGGCTGGAGGAGAAAGACAAACACTTATAGTGGTGATAAGCATAAAATGTAAACATTGCAGTCAAGACAAAGGTGAAAATAATTATTCACTTTGAATTATTAAAAAATAGATACCACTTATTATTTTTCATGTTTGTCTTCATTTTGCATTAAGTTTAATTTTTGTGCTTATCACTGCTATAAGCATTTTAATTTTTTCCTGTTTTCCATTCCTTTTATTAAATACTTTAAATGTGTAGAAAACAAAGAATATAACAAATGTCCAGTACTGAATTTTCCCAAATCTTAAATTTTTGACACCTTGGCTTCCGATTATTTTTTTTTCAGGACTTTATTAGGGAACAGTGTGTACGTCCAGGACTTTTTTCCAAGTCAAGTTGTTGTCCTTTTAATCTTAGTTGTGGAGGGTGCCGTTCAGCTTCAAGTTGTTGTCCTTTCGGTCTTAGTTGTGGAGGGCGCAGCTCAGCTCCAGGTCCAGTTGCCGTTGCTAGTTGCAGGGGGCGCTGCCCACCATCCATCCTTTGTAGGACTCGAGGAATTGAACTGGCAACCTTGTGGTTGAGAGCCCGTGCTCCAAACAACTGAGTCATCCGGGAGGCAGCTCAGCTCAAGGTGCCGTGTTCAATTTCAGTTTCAGGGGGTGGAGCCCACCATCCCTTGCGGGACTCGAGGAGTTGAACTGGCAATCTTGTGGTTGAGAGCCCACTGGCCCATGTGGGAATCGAACCAGCAGCCTTTGGAGTTAGAAGCATGGAGCTCTAACCCCACGGGGCCGGCCCCCTTGGCTTCAGATTTTTGAAAAGAAGATACTGTAGGTACTTGTACTGAGCCCTCAGCTATCTTCTGCTGGGTCCCACTCTCCCTGGCTACATCTCTAATCAGTGCCTTATTTTTAACGTTTATCATCCTCTTGAATGCTTTTCTACTTTAATATAATAACTTCTGTGTGTTTGAGAACAACACTGAGCTTATTATTGTGTAATTTTAAACTTTGTATAATCAATATTTCTGTAATGTGCTTTTTTTTGCTCACCATTATATCTGAAAATTATCCACATTGATACACAATGCAAGAATTCAGTTTTAAAGCTGCAGTAGAATACATCACAATTTACCTATTTCCCAATCGATGATGGGTACTTGGGTTCAATTTTTCCATTATCACAAATGTGCTGTGATATGAACATTCTAGTACATTTACTGGAACACCCCCTTCCCTTGCTTATTTTCATGAGATTTCCCCTAACTACTCCTGGCGCTGTGCCCTAACCTGCCTACGCTACTCCCATAGAAACGAGCATGCTCTATTTGGGAGTCAGTAGTAGCCCCTCTTTCCCTGGTGAGCAGCAGCTCAGGTGAGGTTTAGTGTTGCCACATCTTCTACAGCACTTTTCATCATTGTCAAGCTGCTAGTGTGACCTCCATCTGCTTGACCCCTTTGTTTATCATCCTGTGGGTTCTAAGCACGGGCATGGAAGAGTGGAGTTATTTACTGGCCCCCTTTGAGGGGCCAATATCTGATATACTGATATACACCCAATATTTGATATACTGGCTGGAATCTTGAGAAATAGAAAAGGAACAGAATTTGGGCAACAACTAACAAAAACCCAGACTTGAAGAGTGATGGAGGCATCCTTCTTGGGCATCTCTTCATGCCCCCAGTGTACAAGTTTGCAAGTATAAAGCTTTGCATGATTTCAAACTTTACGTAAATGTTATCAGACCAGATGTCTTCTGTATCTTGTATTTTCCCCCCTCAATACTGTATGATTAATTCATTTTTACTTCTGTAATATTTCAGTAGATGAATACACCATAATTATTCACTGTATTACTGCATACTCAGATTACTTATATTTTGCTATTAAAAGTGATTATTTTGAATATTCTTTCACATTTGCAAGTTTTCTAGGATATGGCTCCAGAAATGGAAATTTCTGTTTGCAAAATTGTTCTCCAAAGCAGCTAAATCAACTCACATAAGAGTTCCAGGGACTCTACATTCTTACTAATACATGGTATATCTATTTAAAATTTTCTGCCAGCTCACTAATGTGAAATGGCATTTAATGGTCTTCACCTGCATTTCCCTAATTACTAGTGAGGTTCAACATCTTTTTATCTTTATTGGTCATTCAGATTTCCTCTTCTGTAAGTCGTCCTTTAGGATGTTTTGCCTATTTTCCAATTGGGTTTCCATTTGTTTTGACTTATTGAAGTTCTTGATACATTCTAAATATTACTCCCTTGCACATGATATATATAGCAAATGTCTTCTCTCAGTCTGTGGCTTATAAAAAAATACCTTTTTAATAAAAGTTACCAACTTTAATGCACTCAAATTTATCAATATATTTTTTTGGATTCTGTGTTCATGTTTTAAGGAATTCTCTTTACCCTAAGGTCATAAGGCTATTTTCCTCTAACAGCTCTAAAGGTTTGCTCTTCACATTTAGGTATTTAATCCATATAGAATTGATTGTTGTGTATACAGTTGAAGGTAGTTCTCTAATTTTATTCTTCTGTATGGATAACTGATTCTCGTTCGCTGATCAGCCCACTTACTTGTAGTGTTTGGACTATCCATTGCACCCCCCTTCCCTGTCTTTGGCTGGGCAATACCATGCCACACCGAGCATGGTAACATGACAATAGGTCTTGATATCCGGTGGGGAAGCGCCTCACTTCAAATTAATATTGGCTAGTCTCGTCCTTTGTTCTTAAATCAACTTGAGGATTAGTTTGCCAAGTTTCATGAAAAACCTTGCCAGATTTTTCACTGGGATGGCTGTTCCTAAGTTTGGGGAGAAAACATCTTTATGTATTGAGTCTTTCCATTCATGGGTTCTCTTTTCTATAATATTTTGTAATTTTATCCGCAAAGACCACACATATCTTTTCAGAGATTTAGTCCTTAGAACCTTGTATTTTTTGTGGCTATTACAAATTGAAGCTTTTTTTCCCCCAAATTATATTTTCTAACTGTGCTACAGGTATATTAAATTTTTACCATGTAGGCTTAATTATAAATTTTCCCGTCAAAATGTAAGTCCTTCAGTATGTCTACCAACCTCCCAAACATGCAACCCATTAAATGACTCTTCCTATCGTGTTAGGCCAGCTCTGCTCACTGCCAGGTGGGTTTTATCAGCCAGCTCAGCTGCCCCGCTTTGGTGTTCTCTTCCCATATCTTCCCTTTCATTACTGTGTGTTGATAAAGGGCGAGTATCAGTGTGAGTTTACTATGATATTTTAACCCTGTTTTTTACTGACTTTTACAAAATAAGAGTGAGACGGTGAAAATTACCATCATGAATCAACATGATGTAAAAAAATGGCAATACTGTCAAAGTTTAACTGTATACGGAAGACAGTGCTACCAAACAACAACTCAGAACGTTCATTCCTAGCTTCTGATCAAGTCTGATTTCACGGTACATGATAATGATTTAGAAATGGCAGTGTTTCACACACAGATGAAACCAATGCCAAAGTATGAGGTGCAGATACCTTTAATTAACAAAGTTCCTCATATATTTTATAGTAAAAGGTATCAAAACTATGTCAATTCCCAATACTTGCCAGAATTAAAGTAGTGAAACAGTGCACATTTAAGTCTGCATGTAACAATCAGTTGACAGTAGGCAATAAATACACTGAATTATCTTACATAACTAGAATTCTGGAGGTGGGCAGAATTGGCTCCAGCGATGGCGCAGGCCTGAATCTTTCAGGAATATACACAATACATTGTGTAGTTTCAGGTTTGGTGCAACACATTAATGTCTTAAATCCACCAGTCCCATGTGTACTTTTTTAATGCAGCCTCGTTTCTTTTTAAACCTGGTCCTCCAACTGTCCTAAATTTATGAGCATGTAAAAGGCATTTTTCTTAATCAAGTGGAAGTTTGGAGAAGCTGAATTTATAGGAACATCAGTTCTTAAGGGAACATGAGCAGAAGTACTCATAATTGTTAGGAAAACCCCAGGGTGGGAGGAAGAGCTGCAATTTTTTCTAACAGGCCTTCTGAGTGAATTCAATCAATTAAATATGTAACACTTCAACACATACTTAGAACACGTCATCACCTACCTTCTTTCTCACCCCGGGCACTGCCCACGAGGAATCTGGACACTAAAGGTGTGCTTGATAAGGACAAGCAAGTAGAAATAAAGACACTCTGGGTGGGTCTGATCTGTAAAAGGTGTCCCCACAATAAGCCAAATGCAATCATTAATAGTGTCATATAACATGGTCCTTGTAAGGATATCTTCCACACCTTAAAGAGAACATATTTACACACATTTTAGTGACAATAAGCCATCCCGTGACTAGCATCATACAGAGCACACACACATACACTGTCCAGTAATGGAGCAGGCCTGAATCTTTCAGGAACGTGCACAACAGATTGTGTATATTCAGGAAGCAACTCTGCAGTGGACACAGCAGCACAACATCCAAAGTCGTAATCTTAACACAATAAAAACAGCAAACACTAACATAAGGCTTTCTGAGTTCTAGGTATTCTTGTAGGGACTAAACACACATGTCTCTCTGTGTACACGAATCTGTATGTATATGATTTAATCCTCAGAACACATCTTGGAGGTAGATTAACACTCTCTCTCCCATTTCTAGAAGAAAACACCAAAGCCCAGATTAGGTGACTTGCCCAGAGTCCCATAGAAGTCAATGTCAGGACATAAATCCAGATAGCATGGCTCAATAATCAAACAAATATTGACTAGGCCTGTCCTGGCACTTAGCACTGCGCTAGACATGATGGAAAATGTGAAGAAATCAGGTTTGGTTTTAACCTTCTGGGATTTTCAATCTAGTTGAAGAGACAACATAATAAAATCTGATATTTATACAAATATGAGTATTACATAGTAACAAAAGAAATTAACCAGAAATTCACCCTATCCTACTTTAAAGCACTTGTTCATTTTCTTCTCCTTATTTCACCCTCCCAGTCAAAACCGATTCCCCCATCCAGGCCGTCTACTGAAAGAGCTCGTGGCAGATGCATGGCTCATCACAACTGTAGGACGGTAACGTCAAACACAAACGTTCAGAGGCCCTACAAGCTGGACAGCCTCATCTGCGTCTCAACTCATTTACTCACTTTCGGGTGTTCTGGATGGTGTGAGCTTTCCCCTCCCCTGCTCTGGTTCTTGGTAAAAACCAATATATCCTGCAAAATCATGACATTTTCTTTGGGAATCAGCTCAGCTGGGCATTGATTTCCTACTGTGGCTGAACAAGCACACACACACCCTGTCCTCCGCACGGCTGTGACCGCCTGCCAGCCTGCTTGTCTACCACGGAAACTTCAGGAAATGAATTCCAGGGGCCTCCCAACCCTGTAAAGCCCCAAATGCAGAAGACAACACAGGTAACTGAACTGAGTGCTCGGCCTTCAATGCAGAGCCAAATCTGTCTTCTGCCACGTGACTCTGGCCAACGTAGGCCCCACTCTCTCCTTCCCAAAGGGGGGAGAAGGTTAGCTCCCAGAGGCTCTTCCTCAAAAGTTCAAATTTCATGTTCTCTACTTCCTGTGTTTGGCAGTGATGATAGCATCATAAGCTAATCAATCCCTTTCTAGTAACGCCTCCTCTTCCTGTATATTTCAACCAAGGAGTGGTGAATGACTAGAGTGGACCCATACAGCCAGCTGCACCTTCTGAGAAGGTTGGGCCCGTTAGATTTTAGGGTTCACAGCTTTTAGGTAGTCCTTCCTGTAAATAGTGTTCGCCCTCAGGGTGTTCCTATCTGCAAAGGACATCTGGAGTTTAGGCTTCAACCTGTCACTAACTGGCTGTGCACCTTGCGTAGGTAACAATCTCTCTACTTTAGTTTCCACATCTGTAGAGAAAGGTGACACTAAATGATTTCTGAGGTCATTACCAGAGCAAACTTTTGACTTTATTATCTAGTGTCTTGCTACACCTTGGTCAGGAGGGCCAGAATCCATTTAGCGCAAGAAGCAAAGTGTGGAGGAAACAACAGTGGGAAATGAGTCCAGAAAAGATCCTGAGGGAGCGTTCGTTAGAAGCTTCGTGGGACCCTGGACTGGAGCGCCTGCACCACCTGCGCTCACAGAAATGCAGGCCCTCAGGCTGCCCCTATCAGCACCTTTGGTTCAGCAGGAGCCCCAGGGGACTCCTTACACATCGGCGTCTGAGAAACTCTGATGGGGAATCCGCTGAGCCAAGGCCCCACTCCCTGGGCGCCTGGACCACATTCCCAGGTGCATGGATGGCCTCACATACTCTTGAGTTCTAATTTCCTCTTTCTTTTCCTAGGACGTCTGTCTACCACTCCCATACGTCTGTATAAAATCCCCAAATACAAGCCTCAAAAGGACAAGGACCGTGTTGACTGTGTACATCACCTTACAATCAGAAGTACCAGAGCGTCTGGAACTTTATCCTCAACAAGTATGTGTTGAGAGAACAAATAAGGAGCAAAAGTAAGAAAAAAGAACTCTTGCCTCCAATGATTTTATAATCTATTTAGGGAGAGACAGAAACTGAACTATTATGACATAAAACTTAGAGGTCAGTTTAAGTGGAGCTAGAAGAATGAAATAAGACAGTAGATGACGACTTACGAATAACTGATTTAGACAATCAATGAGACCAGTGGGCAGAAGAGAAAGACCAACTTTCTTTAGCATCAAGGAAGTAGTTTCTAGACTGATGTTTTGAATAGTTTCTAATCAGACCTCTAGGAGATTTCACATAAGACCTAAGAGGGGCCTTCTGGCAATTATCAATATTTCAAAAACCCTATCAAATAATTTTCCACCATGATGGGTGGGACACGTGGGTAACCCACACAGCAGGAGGCCTATCAACTCAGAACATTACACTAGTTACTTCAGGTGCTCTAAAGCTTTATCAGTTACTTATACCTGAGAAATAGAAAAAGAAAAACGTATTACTTAATAATGTAGCTTTTATTAGGTAGATGTAAACCTTTTGCCATCCAAGCCCATGGGCCTAGAAAGAGATAGGATGCTCTCTGGGTACGCGTCCAATTTCAGAGCCACCACAGGGGGGCAGCACACAAGGCTGCCTGCGGATCCACATCAGGGCTGCACGGACATTACCTGCCCAGCTCACTCACTTAATTGGTGCCCTTTCCACTTATCACACCACGTCACATTTACTGAGCTAACTCACATAACACAAATCTTCCTTCCTGAGCCCTCCCTGAGCTGTATCACCAAGTGCAAACTAAAATGACTGAGTGTGTAAAACCCCCAACATACTGTCAGCATCGTCATACTGAGGAAGGTATGCAGCTTTTATATTGAAAATTATGATGCTCAGCATCACTAACCATCAGAGAAATGCAAAGTATAAACCACAATGAGATACCATCTCACACCAGTCAGAATGGCTGTCATCAATAAATCAACAAACAAGTGCTGGTGAGGATGTGGAGAAAAGGGAACCCTCATGCACTGTAGGAGGGATTGCAAACTGCTGCAGCCACTATGGAAAACACTATGGAGGTTCCTCAAAAAATTAAAAATAGAACTACCTTATGACCCAGCAATTCCACTTGTGGGTATTTATCCAAAGAAATCCAAAACACTAATTTGAAAAGATATGTGCACCCCTATGTTCATGGCAGCATTATCTACAATGGCCAAGATATGAAAGCAACCTAAGTGTCTATCAATAGACAACTGGATAAAGAAGACGTGGTACATTAATGTAATGGAATATTACTTGGCCATAAAAAATAATGAAATCTTACCATTTGCGACATGGGTAGACTTATTATGCTAAGTGAAATAAGTCAGACAGAGAAAGACAAATACCATATGATCTCATTTACATGTGGAATCTAAAGGACAAAATAAACGAACAAACAAAACAGAAACGGACTCACAGATACAGAGAACAAACTAATGGTTGTCAGATGGGAGAACAGTTGGGGGGCCGAGTGAAAAGGTGAAGAGATTAAGAAGCACAAATTGATAGTTACAAAATAGTCGTGGGGATGTAAAGTACAGCATAGGGAGTGGAGTCAATAATACTGTAATAGCTATATACGGTGCCAGGTGGGAGCTAGACTAATTGGGGGATCACTTTGGAAATTACATAAATGTCTAACCACTATGCTGTACACCTGAAACTAATATACAATAATATTGAATGTCAATTGCAATTGAAAAATAAAAATAAAATTATGTTAACAGTATGTTGTAACATTACTTTCCTGTTTAACACTGAATGTTGTAGTGGAGAAATACATAAATTGTGAAAACTTAGAGCCAGAAGAAACTTTAATCTTACAAATGCCTCACTGGTGTGAGGCACCCGGTTGAGATGGCGATGCTAGTGATGGAGAACCAGAACTCTACCCCTCTTTGCTCTAAACACAAGGGAGCCATCCCTGTTCGCTGTGAACTTCTCTAAACTAAACACATGAGAAGATCCAGATGAGACTATGCTGTGCTACGAATTGGAGCCCTATACCTTTATGGGTCCCAAGATTATGTTCCTGCTCGGCCTCTCAGCTCCTTTGGAGACTTTGGAGGTCCTCACCATCCAAGCTGGTTTTCTTCTGTCCCACCCAACACACCCCAACAGAATTAACAGGAAGAACGCAGCCACTTTTCTTTAGGACCCAGGAAAGTAGCCAATTTTCTTTAGACTTTGAATTTGGAAATTAATATATGGAGGTTCTCTTGTCAGAAGCATGTAAAAAGATACAAAGGTACCTGGAGAAAACACTAAAGTAATTCAGAATGCTTTATGAGATGGCATATCTTGGGAGGTATTTAAAAGGGAGTGAGAGTAATCAGTAGATGGACAAATGGAGCTTAGCATAATAATCTCAAGATCCACCCATGTTGCCGCAAATGGCAGAACTGTATACCTGAAATCTATGTAACTTTACTAACAATTGTCACCCCAATAAACTTTAATTTAAAAAAAAATGAGGTCAAAAGAAACAAAGGTCAAAGAATAACATGATGAACCAAGGAGACAAATAGGAAAAGAGGTCAGCAAAACTAGAGTAGTTACTTCTTGAAAGCAAACACAAGACTTTAAATGAAAAATTTATTTTTCCTTATTATAGAAAGTATATGTTGGTTATTATAGAAAATTTGCAAAATGTGGAGAAGGAAAAAGAGAAGCCATCCAGTTGTTTGGTACACTATTTCCTGTTGCTTTTTCCTAGTCATTTGGGATCCTTTTGGATTGCCATGTTCCTGCCATATACTCATTTTTTTCTTTTTAAGTTTATAATTTTAACATTTTTTTATTACACATTCTTGTAATATTTTTAATGGCCACAAAATATTCTATCAAGTAGCTATGTCATAGTTTAACCGTTAGATACTCAGGTTTCTTCTAATCGCTTATAAAGTTCTACAATGAAGAGCTGACTACCTTTTGTGGGTTAATTAAAAAAAACCTTATATTTGATTGTTTCTTTTGGATAGAGACCAAGGAGTAGAACTATTGTTTAAGGCTCTTAAGTCAAATTGCTAGACTGCTCTCCAAAAAGGGTGCACTAGATGTAACTTTCATTAGCCTGGTTCAAGAATACCTATTTTATTACTCCTCACAGCCATTTAAAAACCTTTTGCTCACTTGAGATTAGTATTCTAGTTAATACCGGTAAGCAAAATGATACTTCATTTTAATTTATATATTTTTTTGTAACCAGTAGTGTCCTTTTATTCCCTTATCCTCCCCATTAGCTTGTAAATCAGCTATTTTCGTCTTCTGTGATGTATTTGTTACAACTTAACTCTTATTTCCATGCTGGAATACTTCAGCATTCAAAGTAATAATTCTAAAAGCAAATAAATTTAGAAGGCAACTGTTGCTGCCATTATTTTAACATTTATTCAAACATTTGGTCCTATTGCAATATTAATCTTTCAAATATTTGCATTTAACAGTGATAGAACAATAAAATCAAAATATACGACTTATTTAGAAATTAGAATTAGTAATTTTTTCTAGGGTAATACACTGAATATCCAATCCCTATGATAGTTCAGCCTCTGTTTTAAACCTTCGTGGAGGGACCCATGTATTAAAATTCAAACATATTACTTCTCAGACCTTTTTTGTAATTTTCCATTTATTCATTGAATTTTCACCTTTTCAAACATTTTTTATCTGTAGAATTTATATTTCAATAAATAATATCAAACTAAAACATCATATTGTATCCTAAAAATATTTAATTTGATAGCCAAGTCATGACCAAATGTTAAAAGAAAATAAACCAAAATCATTTATGTTCAGTTGTGGGTAACAACACAGATTGATGAGGTCCTTACCTTTCTCAGCTTTTCTGGGGAAAATTCTAAGCCAACAAGAAAAAGAGTAAAGAACACACCAAATTCTCCTAATGTCTCCACTTGTACAATAGACTGAAAAACACAATTTTAAAACCATACAATTTAATATATTTAACATATTAAGTACGCTTAACAGAACAATCTTGTACTAATGAGCTCAGTGGAACTATCTCCCCCCCACCCCCCGCCAAAGCACAGTATATTTTTGAAACAATTAATTCTTTGAATTTCCTCTATATCTGAGATAATTTGGACTTCCTGATTATAATGCTTTTTTTTTTTCTTTTTTCTTGATTACCTGGAGGAACAGTTTTCTAAGAACAAACTCATGCATTCACCTGTTTTTAAGTTCATTAAAATTGCCACTGTTATCTTCAGCAGTTCCTTTCTTTAGCTTTCTTTATGTGACAGGGAGGCATTAAACCCGAGTTTGATGCTTAACTAATTTAGAGTGTTTTACTCTCATTGGGCTTGAACATGACTAAGTGAATGAATTATCTCCCGACAACCACATTTGGTCATATCCCAGGTTTAGATATACAGTATTCTTATGTTCTGTATTTGTTTTGGTTCTTCATTTGCTATTTATTTTTAATGTTATCACACTATAATAGAGAATGTTATTTATACTATTATATTTGGTACTATTTATGTTACTTACATTTGAGGTTTTCATTGTTGCTACAAACTGTTACGTTGTTTTCAATGTTCCTTGAACATTAGAAAATAAAGCACAGGCTCATGTGTGCTATCCTAACCCCTGCACACCCACACTCAGTTTGCCAGCTATTATCATTATGAATCCTGCCCCCTTATTGGCAACTGTCCTCCTTTCACTTTCAACCTTTCTTGATTGCTTTATTTTTACTTAATCTTGTTTACTGTACTTTTTTTTTCCTGACACCATCTGGAAACCTGCATCTTTTAACAGGAAAGTTTATTCCACTGACATTTATTATTACAATAGATACTTGCTCTTACTTCTTTTACGTTATGTCTTCTCATTTTTATGCTTCCTTACTGCTCCTTTTATTTTTTCTTTCATTTTTCTTCCCTTTTGAAAATCAGGCTGTAACCTATGACTTCAAAGTAACATACTTAAACCTACACTTCTCAATTTAATAAATAAAAGCCTATCAACTTCCTACGAGGAAAAGATAAACATTTTGGTATAATTACACTTCCTCCATTATCCACCCCCCACTTTTGGCTAGTATGTTGTTGCATTTTTATCGTCGCCTACCGTAATTATATTATTTTTCCATGGCGTGGCTGATTTATTAAGAATTATAATATTTATAGTATCAAGTTATATCTATTACCTAGTTATTTAGCCTTAATTCTTTGTTTATAAGCTATCTTTGCTGCTAAGTAAACAAGGAAAAGGAGAACATGTTTGTATTTGCTATTGTTTGCAAATACTCTGAAAAGGGAGGATGGGACACGGACTGCAAGACATTTTTCACCTACAGCTTTTTACATTATTTTCAATAATGGAAAATTACTTATTCAAAAAATTAAATTAAAACCATTCTTCCCAAAGGCCACCCTGACAAGTTGAGGCCAGCCCACCAGGGCACCTTCCTCCTTGGTTATCTATTCTACCACTAAGTTTCCAGGCTTTTAGCCTGGAGCAGCTGAGTATAACTTCTCACCTGGCTAATCTCACCTATTGTTAAAATTAGTTTGGTGTGACAATTTCTTCACCACCCTCTTCTGCTATTGGCCAGTCTAGGAAAACCACAGAGGTCCTCTACCTGGTGCAAGGTATATTAATCAGCAGTAAGGGAATGACACGTTATTCACTACCAGTGGAGCATTCCACACCTTTCGCCCGTTCACCTTCTGTTCTACCTAACTGGGAAGCATCAGTGAGGTTTTGAGAATTCTGTCGTTTATTTTCGGCCATCCTATATTGCTCCTTCTGTGTGGGCTCATGATACCTATTCTTGGCATTCTCTTTCTATTTTGTCAAATTGAATGTATTTAAATGACAAATTCTGAAGTGCACAAAAGCCTGGGAGCCCTTCCTTATTGTCAGAAAGTGCTGTCAACATGAGATGAAGCTCACTTAAATTTGCTGGGCAAATGGCCTCCAGCAAAAGCAGCATCAGTACCACATTGTTCCTCGGGGTCTTCGTAATACCCTATATTTAGGCTTGATAATTCCTCACTACTTTATCAGTTTTTCAATGCATTAAGAATTTTTAAAAAAATACACTTAATCTAGCAATTTTAGTTGCTCTCAGTCTCTGAATAATCCAGTCCATATTACTGAAAATGGAATCTTTAAAATTATCTAATTTAAAGATATGAACAGGGTTATTTTCTCTAGTCAAGTCACTCATTCATTAATGAACAAAATGACTTTCTTATGGTTTAGCGATTTCCTATGATACTTTAAAGGGCATCTTCTTTGATATGGATTATAAGAAACTGCTATCTTCATTATTTCAAGATCAAAACTTTATTCAGTCTTCATGAATGTTTCTTTTGTTGTCTGTTAAACAGATACTAAAACAGTTCCATTTTGTTCTTACCTTAATACTATTTAGGCCTGAAGGTCCCAGAAGTACACCACAAATAATATAGCCAAACATTGTAGGCAATCCTATCGTCGTGCACAGCCATCCACAAGGTAAGGACACCATTCCTATAGTAACAATGTCCTAGTGTAAGAATAAACAAGTAAGAAACACAAAAATTCAAGACAATAGTTGGCAAGAAAAGGGTTGGTTGATGGCAAAAGCAGGATGGGACAGTATGAAGACTTCTCTAAATGAGAATAAAGGGCAGATGAAACTAAGAGAGATAATTTTACTACCACTGTGTACCACAGAGGAGTGGAAAACACTCAGAATGTTGTATTCTAGGAGTAGATGAGGTTAGCTCCTGATGGTCTAGCAATTACAGCAAAATACATCTGTTTTGCTTAAGCCCCATAATAGTATTCTAAAAATTCAGAGCACTAGGACTCCATTTAGCCTTCTGGTCTGGGAAACCTTCAGAGCTGGTTTCCTAGCATAACGCACATACCTTCACCATTGGTTTTCCTACCACAAAGTCAATATAAACATCACACTGATAATAGATTCAGGCAAAAATCATCAGTAGGTGCTAAAACTACTGGTAAAGTTTGATGAGAAGTGAGATTTCACATAGTCTTAAAATATTTCCCCAGAAAGTATGTATTAATTATAAAGGGAAAAAAGGGTAACTTTACAGTGGAGACCCCACCTGTTCCCAGAGGGCACTAGTCCGTTTTGCAGACTCAGCTCCTCCTGGTTGCGGTTCCAGCCCCAATGGAGGAAGGCCAATACAGGTGCTGAGTTTTATCTATCGATTCGAGTCTATTGATAAAGGGATATGCCCCCCACAGTAGCCCGTGGGGATCATTTAGCTTCCTCCCAGCCTGTCTGTGTTGGCACCATCTCTAAGACGAGGTTCTTTGTCTGGCTATCTGTTCCTGTGTAAATCTCAGGGCCAGAGTTTTCAAGATCTGACAATTTATCTGGAGCCTGCCAGCCTTCCCTGAGCAGGCTGAACCCTATTCCTCGTATTTCTCATTTCCATCCAAATCCAGTGATTCTGAAGCTTAACACCATCGATTTCAAGTCTTTAAATAATTACATCCTCGTACTAGACTGGTTTCCTTGGAGGTCACACATCTGCCGCTAACCCAGGCCAGAATGCCAGTCACCGCGGGGGGAGACAGTTCTCACACCGCACTCCACGTCTAAATAATGCCATGTGGGATACCTTAGCCAAAACTTCTCTGCCTCTGAAGAATGCTCTATTTTAGTGAAAATAGTTACTAGATAGCTGAAATTTTAATCCCATCTAAGTCTTCCAAACTCTCAAAAGCAAAATTAATTTTCATTTAAACATTAAAATACGTTATTCTTATGGGAAAAAAATTGAGAGAAAATGTTTCAAACCACAGGAAACCTAGGAAATGCTAGTAGGATCTCTCTGTTAGGAGGAAGGTTGTGCCCCCTAATATAATGTTCAGAAAGAAAGCTCAGTCTTCCTTGACATGTATACCAGGAGATGAGGTGGGAAGTTAGTGGGAATTAAGCCCAGCAAATGATTTTGAGAGGCGAGCAAGCAGACAGACAAACTACCTTTATGAAGTGGTGATCTGCACGTGGGATTGTTGAGTCTCTGGGCTTGGTCAAAATATACTGGTTGTTCTGAGAGTCAATCAGCATGCTGAGACCTAAGTCATCCTCCACTTCCCGTTTCGTGAGATTCTGTTTGGAATTGGCCTCTTCTTCCTCCACCCTCAGAACTGCCTCAAAATTGACCCCTTTGACCTATAAGAATAACCAATATTGTACAATTAAAACCAATGAAATGCTTTCAAGTTCAATTTTTAGAGAGTAAATTCTATATAGAAAAATGAATTACTTTTTTAGTATTCTGTCAAGTGTGACAAAAGATCAGTAAGTGTTCATTAGCATGAATTAGGAAAAATTTTTCAATTAAAAAAGTGATTTAAGGATGGAAGTGTTTAGGATTTCTATTATTTCCAAATACCTACTTTACCTGATTCAGGGTATGACATTGTGATTTGTAATAAGAAATATATATTTGGTCTTCATCCCCTTTCCTGGCTCACAGCTCCCAAAACCTATGTAATTTCCTAAGTGATAACGAGCGATGGGAACATCTTTTGTTCTATTTGGTCTTTTGTCCTTGGTTCCTGAAATAGCTCTAAAACGATAGAGGCGAAAGGAGTGTCTTGTTATTAATAACAAGCTCCTAGCAACCTCACCTGACTTTATATCAGAGGTGATTTTTGGAAAGCCTTTGATAACCACAGGCCTGGACTAGTTATCAGAGGAACTAACCATGTGATGAGAAGGTTGACCTTTCGGCCCTCCCCAGACCTCCAGGAGGGGAAGGGGGCTGGAGATCAGGTTAATCACAAGCCTACATAAAAATCTTTCAAGTATGGGGTTCAGAGAGCTTCTACTTGCTAAACACATGGAGGTGTGTGGCTGGGAGGGCGGCGGGAGCTCCACATCTTTTCCTCATACCTTGCCCCATGCACCTCTTCCCTCTGGCTTTTCCTGAACTGTATCCTTTATAATAATAAACTGGTAATCAAGTAAGTAAACTGTTTTCCTGAGTTCTGTGACCTGCTCTAGCAAATTTCGGATCCCAAGGAGAGGGTTGTGGGATCCTCCAAGGTGACAACCTGGGACTTGGGACTGGTGTCTGAAATGGACGTGACAGTCTTGGACTGAGCCCTTAGCTATAGGGTCTGCACTAACCCCAGGTAGGTAGATTCACAACCAAACTGAATTGTAGGACACCCGCTAGTGTCACAGAGAACTGGAGAACTGCTTGGTAGGGTACCTGATGCCCTTGGAGTACAGAAATGTTCAGGGAGCAGTGAATAAAGGGGACATATGTCTCACTGTCAAGGGCAAACTTTCAAAAATTCATAGCCCTTAAAATACTTAAGAGTTCTCCTCCATTCCATAATTAGAAAGCTTTAAAAACACACCATTCCTTTCTCTCAATTTTTATTCTTCCTTCTTTCTTCTCTGAACTTGTTCTAATTTGTTTTTATCACCTAACCCTTTTCTGAGTCCACTCCAAGACACAATTTTCAGCATTAATCTCATTTTTCCCCAAAGAATCCTAAACACATTACAATAAGTGAACAGTCTGAAATCCTGCTTCAGATATGGAGCTCGTTTCCTATAAGTAACTCATTGCTCCCCTGGTAGATCAGCATTGAAATCCCACTGCTCAGGGCATGCTTTCTTTTTTTTTTTTTTTTTTTTTTTTTTTTTTTTTTTTTTTTTTTTAAAGATTTTATTGGGGGAAGGGGAACAGGACTTTATTGGGGAACAATGGTCAAATTGTTGTCCTTTCAGTCTTAGTTGTGGGGGGTTCTGTTCAGCTTCAAGTTGTTGTTCTTTCAGTCTTAGTTGTGGAGGGCGCAGCTCAGCTCCAGGTCCAGTTGCCGTTGCTAGTTGCAGGGGGTGCAGCCCACCATCCCTTGCGGGAGTCGAACCGGCAACCTTGTGGTTGAGAGGACAGGCTCCAACCAACTGAGCCATCCGGGAGCTCAGCGGCAGCTCAGCTCAAGGTGCCGTGTTCAATTTTAGTTGCAGGGGGCGCTGCCCACCATCCCTTGCGGGAGTCGAGGAATTGAACTGGCAACCTTGTGGTTGAGAGCCCGCGCTCCAACCAACAACTGAGCCATCCGGGAGGCAGCTCAGCTCAAGGTGCCGTGTTCAATCTTAGTTGCAGGGGGCAGAGCCCACCATCCCTTGCGGGACTCGAGGAATTGAACTGGCAACCTTGTGGTTGAGAGCCCACTGGCCCATGTGGGAATCGAACCAGCAGCCTTCGGAGTTAGGAGCACGGAGCTCTAACCGCCTGAGCCACCGGGCCGGCCCAGGGCATGCTTTCTTGAAACAGGAGTTCTAATGCAGCTGAGGGGACAACTGGGAAACAAAGATGAGCCAGTGATGGGGAGCTGACAAAACATGAGGAGAAAATAAAGGATAACCAGTGTACTTTTGCAAGACCAAACCCAATTATTTTTATGACACAGAAATGTTTGGTTTTGTCCTTGTTTTCAATCTACAAAAATACACATGCAAACAATTTCAACAACACATCCTTTCAGTAAGTAGCTCAGCAGGTGAAGGGAAAATTGTTCTGGAATGCTACTTACCGATTTATTGTCATCAAAAGCGTGTTCTTCTATTTCCTCCTCTAAACGATCAGCTGCCTTTCTGACATCTTCAAGAATTTCATCAAGCATGGATAAACTTTTGTTTTGATGTTGCATATTTTTAAGGGCTTCAACTTGATGTTTTTCTGCTGCCAGAAGTTCCACATATTCTGTCTCTTCCTATTCATTTGTTAAAAAAACGAACAGTGGGGTTTATTAAGAAATAAACCAGGATATGACTTCTATTCATGTATGGGGCCTGACCACACCAACCAACACACTCTGTCAATACTCTTGTTCATAAATGTATAATTCTAGCTCTAGTCAATTAGGGAAGGTCAAGAGTCCTAGATTATCAAATATAACTGAGCTTAGCAAATGTTTAGAGGAAGCTATTTTTACACATATAGTCATACGCTGTATAACATTTCGATCAATGATGAACCACATATATGATGGTGGTCCCATTAAGATTATAATGGAGCTGAATTTCCTGTAAGAAATGGAAGTATATGTGGTTCAGAAGAATTTGTTTTCTTTATGATGGGAGCAATAACATCTGTGGGGCTTGGCAATAGATTCCCTCTGACTCACCACCTCAAATTTGCGTGCACAGATTACATGCCTATCTGTACTGATCCACTTCAGCACAGATGAACCTATGCTAGTGCCCAATCAGAGGGCACTGCAGCCCTCCCAGGTCCAGCATGATGGTCTTCAGAGCGCAACTGCTGTAAATTCTTTGTTGAGGACCTAAGATCCTGCACAAAGACACAAATCCACAGGATCTACCTTAACAGGTATTAAATGATACTGCCATTTAAGTAACAGCTTTCTGTGGTGGTATGGAGCCAGCCTGCCCCTGTACTTTGGAAATATTTTCAGGTTGTGATGATATAAAGTATAGATAAGTTTTCTTTCTTTTATCAATTTAATGCCAGAGAGAGTTCTGTGTGTCAGATAGGGTCAGTGGAACCAAAAACAAATTTCCAAAGTCAATATATTGTGTCCTCAGTTCTATATCCTCTCCCTGTTAAACACCCTCTTTTTTTAAATGAATACCACAGATTAAAGTTCCTTAATCTGACCACTGCTTCAACATATAATAGCCAAAGCCACATTGCCATGACAGTCCCCTATGTTCCTTTATTGCTCCGTCTTCATTTGTTCTTCTTACTGATCCTCAAGCCGCCTTTCGTTCCCTCCGGACAGTCACTATTACGGTGACCTATGACGTACGCATCCAGTTTCTCCTCGATATTTCCGATCAATCCAGCCCACATCCCTGTCCATGGAGCAGCACTGACAGCTTCAATGTTCTATTTCTGACCGTGTGGGAAGGAATGGGGGAGGGCTTGTGGGACAGTGTTTAGAAGTCTACCGTCGTGGACATCATGTCCTGGCCTTCACATCCACTCCCCACTCACGCCCTGACTCTCGTAGAGCAACTTCCAGTCATGCAAACTCCATTCATGGGAAGTGTCCTATACAGGTGTACCACTTTTTATCTTTTATACCATATTTCTGTGTTTACATAAACAAATCCTTACCACTGTGTTACACCTGCCTACAGTATTCAGGACAGTAAAATGCAGTACAGGTCTGTAGTGTAGGAGCAACAGGCTATGCCATGTAGCCTAGGTGCGCAGGAGGCTGCACCATCGAGGTTTGAGTAAGTCTAAGATGTTCGCACAATGATGGACAAATCACGTAATGATGCATTTCTCAGAACGTATCCCTGGAATTAAGCAACACATGACTGTACATCAACAAATGTATGTACTATTGTATATAAATTCTGAAGGTCATCTATTCGTACAAAAATCACTCATTGAACACTGATTATGTTCCAGGCATCGTGCCTACTAGGTAAGTATGGAGGTATAGTTGTACTTTAAAAACAGCCGTGATAGTTCATTATTTAGCTATAAATTTCTAATCAGGATACACATAGTAAAATTCCAAGTTACAAAGGGGAAATTCTTCCAGAAGAATCTAACAGCATTAATTACTTGAAAAACTGATGGATATTGCTGATAATAGGATTCACGCATTTTATACAATATTTAAACTCAAGCTATCTTAATCAAATCAATACACATATTATTAAAATATTTATTCACAATTAAAGGGGTGGGCATAGCTGGGACAGAGAAGTGACAGGACAGTCTCGGGGGCAAGCATGACTATTTTATGGATCTCCACGTCATCACAACACCCCTAACACACAGCTGTGGGTTAACAATACCTGGACCAACTCAGAAGTATGAGGCAAGAACCAGTGTAATGTGAATGCTGTTTATTCAAGTTACTGAAAGCATGCATATTTGGTTCAATGTCACTCAATTGAGTGACATTATTCTCTATTTTATAGTAGAACTACCTTAATTGACATCACTAAGTACAGTAATCCCCCCGTATCTGTGGGGGATATGTTCCAAGACCCCCAATGGATGCATGAAACCGCAGATTATACCAAACCTTATATATACTATATTTTTTCCCATATACACATACCTTTTCACTTAAAGGAAGCACTGTATGGCTTCTGTTTGGCACATCCAAACTGTCAGCATCACCACTCTTGTGCCTTGGGGCCATTATTAAGTAAAGTAAGGGCTACTTGAACATAAGCACTGCTATGCAGAGACAATCAATCTGATAAGAGACAGCTAAGTGACTAACGGGCAGGGAGCATATACAGCATGGATACTACGGACAAAGGAATGATTCACGTTCCAGGTGAGATGGAGTAGGATGGTGCCATATTTCATCACAGTATTCGGAACAGTGTGCAATTTAAAACTTGTGATTGTTTATTTCTGGAATTTTCCGTTTAATATTTTTAGACCTCAGTTGACCAGGATAACTAAAACGGTAGAAAGCAAAATCATGGATATATGGGGACTAGTGCAGCCCTCTTTAAAACCAAGGAGTTTTAATGTCTCAGCTGTCCAAAGGATCTGCTAAGGCAGTCACACCTCAGAGGAGAGCATCACGGTCTGTTTCTAATACACAATAACACACAAAATAGACAAGATGACTGAATCAAGGTGGATGAAAACCCTGACTTAGCCATTTACCCTATTACCGTACAGTCATGAGCTGCTTAATGCTGGGGATACATTCTGAGAGATGCATTGTTAGGAGACTTTGTCGTGGTGTGAATATCATACACTGTACTTACACAAACCTAGATGGTACAGCTACTACTATAATTGTATGTGCTATACTTTTATACGACTGGCAGTGCAGTAGGTTTATTGACATCTGTGATACCACAAACACGTGAGTAATGCGTTGCACTAGGATATGACGACAGCTACGACATCGCTAGGCAATAGGAATTTTTCAGCTCCATTATAATCTTATAGGACCAGCATCATATATTCAATCCGTCATTGATTGAAATGTCATTATGTGTCACATGGCTGTATATGGTATCCCAAATACCATACTTTGGTAAAGAAAGTTTTATAAGTCAGTATCTTTTCTATTTTTTAAACTATATATCAATACCATAGCCTTTCTATGAAGAGGGAACGATATGTATTTAAAATGCCTGGCACATAATAATAGCTTTTAAAAATTATACAGTATCACATCTGATACAGTAATGGTTTCTTTTCATTTTAAAAGTATTCTTCATCAAAATCCTTATTTCAAATGAATACATTTGTTTAAAAGTGATTTTATATTTTTGTTTTCACTATATGGATGCTGAAGAAAGTCAACCTTCACACAAAAAGGGATTCTTGTCAGAAACTCAAAATGTTGGTTGCAGTTAAAAATATATTGATTTCCACATCAGTTTATTGGGAAAAGTTCAGTAACTATTTTAATCACCAGGGGATTTCACAATAAAGAAAAGCATTTGAGAATGACTCCTTCTAGAAGTGATAAAATGTAACTATGCTAAGATATAACGCAAAAGGAAGATTCTTCTACAGGAGAGATTTTCTCTGTTTGACTATGAACAGATGCCCCAGCAGACCACACCTGCTGAAGTATCTGCGCCATCCGCACTTTCCCTCTCCCGCTACTTCCCCGCTCAGAGTGTGGTAAAGGGGTATGAGAGGACTAACCTTTATGGCAGCCTCTCTCAGGGCCTCCAGGCGCTGCCTGCTGCTCTCCTTCATGTTCACCACATCCTTGTAATCTCCCTGTAGGGCTCTCTGCAGTCCATAGATCGCCTGAAAGACTGAATTTTCACTTTCATTCAGCTCCTTTTGGAAAATTTCAAATGTGTGCACCTGAAACAGTTTCTCTTCATCCGACAGGCCAACGTCTTTTTCCACGGCTCTGATTGCATTTTTCAGTTTGTTAAGAACCACCGTCTTTTGGCGAAGAAGCCCGGAGAGCTTTCTGCAACCATCGAGGACCCACTGCTTCCTCTGCGTGATAGCCGCCCCTTTGCCTCGGTGTAACTTGATGGCATGTTTCGCTACCTCTTCATGTTCCGCAGCATTCGTGATCAAATGAAGTAATGGAAGCAACATCCAGAAGTAATTTTTTTCCAATACCTTCATGATCCAACTTCAGAGAACAGGGCAAGGCAGTCCAAAGATTTCTGCTAAGCTGAGCTTGCATTTTAGATACACATTTTTAGCTGAAAAAGGGACTTGGTGTCACATATAGTTGAATGATGATTCATTATTATTGAGATCAGAGTTAAAGTATTACATAATTACATCCAGAACACTATGGCTATTCTGAAGAAAATGTTATTTTTCCTAGGTTAATATTAACATCTGAACTATTTATTGCACCTAGATTAAAATCAAATACTGAATGTTAAAGTATGGTGCCTGGTAAAGAATAGAGATGAAAGGTTTCATCTGAATGTAAAGGCAGTATTTTTAAGAAAAACTTAGCCTAATACCGTGTTTCCCCGAAAATAAGACCGGGTCTTATATTAATTTTTGCTCCAAAAGATGCATTAGGGCATACTTTCAGCGGATATCTTATTTTTTTCACATACAACAATCTACATGTATTCAATACAGTCATGTCATCTTTTTCTGGAACATCGTCATAATGTACTAAATGCATCCATCTGGCTAACGATCTTAACCGGGGCTTATTTTCAGGGTAGGTCTTCTTCTCCGGGAAATACAGTAAATCTCCTATATCTACCATGTGCAAAAGTCAAAAACCAATTCTATTTAAGAGGGTCTAAGGCCAGAAAATTCACAGATCCGTGAACACCTGGAGGAAACATGCTCCGTATCATCCCAGAAACAAAATCTTTTGAGTTACTATTACCTTGCTTTGCCATATTGTTGGCTTTCCAAAATCATCTGAAACTTTGCCAAATTTCCAAAGTCAGTCTACAATAAAGTGCTAACAAGATATCAAGGACGGGGGGAAAAATCTCAAACTATAACCACATCTGGATCTCTAGGGCTTTATAAAGCATTCATTTTCAATCATCCAAATTCAGGCTCCATCTCCTTCTCTCTTTAGGAAGACCTCAAGCAACAGGTATGAATTCATCCTGACAAGTGAAGCAGACAGGACCCTGGGCACGATGAATTGAAAGTTTCAGTGCGGGCAGCGTGGGAGCTGCAGCTGTGGTGTCCAGATTATGATAAGCAGAGGTCAGGGCTGTGTCCCCCAGAGGACAGCTTTATGAAGGAGCAGGTGGCAGCTGTGTCAGTGTGGTCACTAAGAAAGAACCACCTCAGAAGGTAGTAAAATAGAGACCAAAGAAAAAAGAAGTAACAAATGCAAGGGGGGCCAGTAGGATACATCCTATAAAATATTCACTGAACCTGGCAACTAGGAGCTCACTGGGCACAAGTAGTTAGGCCAAAAATGAAAACACAACAAATACCTACAATTTACACAGGACTTACAGTTTTAAGGAAACAAAATAGTCATATACACCATCTAATTATTCTTAATTAGCAGCAGGTAAGCCAATGGATCAAGAATTCCTACTCAACTGTCAATCATACCAGTATTTCCTCTAGCTGGGGAGGTTGACTAAAATATACATCGCTACTTTGATTTCACTGGTAATCTAACCAGTTTAATCTGGTTTTCCAGGCAAAGAAGATTAAATGCAGCAAAAATAAAGTGTGGTATTTCTAGAGAAAGAATTCTGACCAAACCAAGCAATGACAGCCAATAGAAAATGGAGACAAAACAGAGTTTAGGGAAAAGAAACACAGAACTCAGCAAAGACTAGCACTAGCCGCCCAGGTGACCCAGTGAGGGGGGCTCGTTCTACGCACTTCAACAGATCCAGAAAATACCACTACTGGAGGCCAGGAGAGCCACCGGAAGTTCAGAATGACAATCAAAAGTCACCAAGGATAAACTATAATATGGTTAAAAAGTTAGGGAACTGTTCAATTTCAATACACCTTTAGATACTTCGGCTCCTAATGTTACAGAAAATTCACTTACCTAGAACAGGTCACTTCCTAACAGGGTAGGATAAATGAGAACTTGCTGTTTGTTACAGATTTAATACAACTTTAAGTAAATGTTCCCACCTTAAAAATAAATAGACGATTAACCATAGTAATACCTAGCAATACAGTTGGTCTGTTATTTTAATGACTCATTTAATTGCTAAGCTTCTTTGTTCCAAAGGAGAGAAAGAATTCAGCCACTACTTCAGAAGTGCACACTTTCAGTATATTTCAGAACCAAGACAGAAATTACAGATGCTTCCTTAATGCTTCCCATTTCCCCCAAAAGTGATTCTTTTCTTTTTTTTGAATTTTTATAAGCGTTTGTTGGAGCCAAACTGATGACAAGCCAGGAAGCAAGATCTCAAATGCTCCCAAGTGATTCTTTTATGGATTTCAAAGTTCAAAAAAATAACCTGCTGCACAGGTTGTGTTTTAATAACACCTCTCCCTTCATTTCTGGTTCCTTCCTCAAACAAGTTCCTGAAATGAAACAGTTATCCCTCTACCCCATACCGTATTCCCCCGAAAATAAGACCTAGCCGGACCATCAACTCTAATGCGTCTTTTGGAGCAAAAATTAATATAAGATCAGGTCTTATTTTACTATAAGATCAGGTCTTATTTTACTATAAGACCGGGTCTAATATAACATAATATAATATAATACCAGGTCTTATATTAATTTCTGCTCCAAAAGACACATTAGAGTTGATGGTCCGCTTAGGTCTTATTTTCGGGGAAACACGGTAATACCCAAGGGAGTTATTAGTTTTTTATGAGAGATCTTTGAGAATTGTAGTTGTAGTCAAACTAATATTTCCACTGAAACAAGTTCATGTCATCAACATGAAACTGAAATTATTTATAGACACTTAAAATCGGAATCATCCCTTTTTCATAAACTCACTTCATTTTCCTTTCAAACTTGGCTACCAAATCCTATGAACTACTAAATTTATAGCATGCTTTTCCTGAGTAAATAGTAAACATTTTTAGCTTCAGTGTTATTCTGCTATTGTTATTTCATTATAAACAAATACACTTTGGATTTTCTGTGTTTTTATAATGCATTCTTAAAATTTCTGTCTTGAACTACTGATACATACAACCTGGGTAGATCTCAAGGCTGAGTGAGGAGAGCCTATCACACACACTGTACAAATCCATTTACACACATTCTTGAAAAGACAAACTGTAGAGTTGGAGAACAGACAGTGCTTGTCACGGGTCAAGGAAGGGAGCAGAAGTGGCTGTGACTATAACAAGGCAGAAGTGTCCCTGTGGGGCAGAAATGTTCTGTGTCTTGACAGTGGTGGTGGCCATACAAATCTACACGTGTGACAGAACTGCACAAATCTAGACACACACATAAATACATGTAAAACTGGTGTGATCGGTATAAAGTGGGTGGATTGTATCAACGTAATCTCCAGCTTATCCTATAGTTTTGCAAGGACTTACCGTTGGGGAAAACTAGATGTCTACAGGATTTCTCTATATTATTTCTTATAACTGTATGTGAATCTATAATCAACTCAAAATAAAGTTTCTAAAATTCTATATAATTTTATATAATCTATATATTTCCCACTTAGCCCTTATTATGTGTAACAATCACCATTTACATTACAGAGCAAGGAAACCATTCCCATGACATTCTTTTATATTTAAACTAGGAAATGTCCTAAAGCAGAGCCAAAGTATTTCAGGATGCCTCAGCTACAGTAAAACCCAAGGTTACTTCTCATTTAGAGCAATACCAAAATCAATACTTTGAGTACAACCTCTCCCCCAAAGTTTCTATTTATGTATAGTCCAACATTAATTAAAACGTATCTCCCCAAAGTTTCCAAATTTCTAATGGGTTTTGCTTGTTTTAATAAATGCAGAACAAGAACCCCAAAACTTACTTTAAATTGATGAGATGATTTAAGAAGAAAAATAATTTTAATAAATGTCTTCAATGATTTAGAATAAAAAGGCAAATGGGTTCACCATTAAGCCTACTCAGAAAAAAACAACCAAGAACTTCGAATACTTTTAACTCACTGTCATTTTACATAAAAACCAATTACTCTTATTCCATTGAGAATTTTTAGTAATTCAGAAATGTCACATATCATTTATTGGGTAAAAAGCTCAAAAGCAAAGCACAGTAATATAGTCTAAGTTCAAGCTTTTTCAGAGCAAAGTCACCAAAGTTAGATTTCTCCCTTATACCTCTAACTCTGAGTAATATGGCTACAGGGTACATGAGGAGACTATCTCCTTAGACATCTGTTAGGACCTACAAAGCCCAGAGCCCTGTGGTTATACAGTCCCTTCAGGGAAAGGGGAGAGGAAGCCAACCGAAGAGGGAAGACTGAGGGAGAAACAGCTCTTCTGTTTTCCAATTTTATATAATGGGCTAAAATATGAAAACCTACCCAGCCTCCTGCTCATGTGCAGCCACAGGTCCCTCCAATGTCTCTCTTCCTCGGACCTTCCAGACCCACCGACTCAGATTTACCAGATCAAATTGCTGAGAAAGAATCTAGATTACCCACCACACTAGTGCAGCAGACGCCACCTGGGCTGGCTCCGACTCTACTCCCCACAGCTCTCAGGCCAGCCCACCAGGGGGGCCAGGCCTATCCTTGGACCAACCCAGGCCCCTAGTGTGGAGGGTACTGACCTGGTCAGGCCTGGGCTGCGGACAGGAAACTGGGAGCAAGCAGTAAGTGTGGCACGCATAGGGTTAACCAGTCCAGTACTAGTTGCTCAGCGTTCTCTGAAAAAGGGAAAATATGAAGATTATTTGTAGTAAATGGTTTAAGATTAGAATTTCTTTGTAATACTACCAATACGTCTAGATTCAGCATGAAACAGGAATTGAACACATAACAAAGGAAGACTTGTGGCAATGTCTTAGGAAGCGAGAAAACTCGCCAACACAAATAATCTACATCTCAATATAATTTGTGGAGGATGTAACTTAAAAAGCATATTTTAAACTTTAACAAATTGAATGATATAAACTATATTTCTTAAAAGATAAAGCACTTATAATCCTGTAATTACAATTAGCAAAAGAATTAGAAATGAGTTGAAAAAGGGAGAGAGGAAGGAAAGAGAAAGAAAGAAAGTTCTTATGGATATTAAAAATCTTTAAGGCATTTAATAGTTAAACTACAAAAAACAAATATTCCATTAAGTCATCCATCATTGAGACACTACTTTTTAAAAACTTGATGAACCAGTAAGATGCTCTGATCCAAAGAATAATCTGAAAAATGTATAAATATGAAAGGCTGAGCTACCTTAGACTAGATTATACAGTCTAATACTATGTGAGCTTCACAGTGTTACAAAGTGTTTTTAATTAAAATAACCGTATTTACTCAGGTGTTAGCAGGTGAGATCCAAAAAGAACTGAGACACAGGGCCTACGAAGAAGGTTTCAGGTCTGCGACCAGCCGTTCTTTCTTTAGAACCAGGAAAGCGACGTGGGGGACTAGGAAGGGAATTGCAGAGTCCTTTTGGGGGAGGAGGAAGGGATCCACCCTTGGAACCTCCCGGTTCACGGTGCGGGTGGATGAGCTGGCCGCTGTAATCCAGCCCTCAAGGTCTCCCCTGTCTTTCCTGGGAGCTGGCCCAGAACAGCCAGACGGCAGAAGGCGTTAGGTTTTCTGTGTGGCCCTGTTTACTGGACTGGCTACAGCAACAAGAAGTTCACACCTAAGTTAGAATGCAGCCCTGGTGTGTGTGGGGGGAGGGTCCGTAAACCCACCCGGCTGTTTAACCGCTGACTTGGGCGGCTTCCCCAGCTTTACCAATAAAGACCGCACCCCCCACCACTGCCCCATCACACACACGCTCCTGAACACAATCCTGGGGTCCACTAACAGGTCCATCTGTCTTTACTAGAGGTTTTGAGGGAGGGTGAACAATCATCCTCACACACCGCAGTGCCAGATGCGCAGGCGGAGAGATGGAGAGCGGTGCTCAGGTAGCTGAAGAGCCCGGGTCTGAGAAACAGACCCTTGGAGAGGAGAGAAGGGGAGACCCGGGGGAAGGGCGACCAAGGGGAAGGGGAGATACCCCCAGGAGGGGGAGACCCCATCCAGAAGGAAGCCCCGGGAAGGGGAGAGCCCTGGGAAGGAGCCCCGAGGGCCCGAACTCCTGGCAGGACCTGAGGCTCCACGCCTCTCGTCCGTACCGCGCGCAGCGCTCACCTGAACGTTCTGGCCGCTGCGCGTACTGGGCCCGGCTCTTCGGTGCCAGGAGGCGAGGGGCGCACAGGAATGCGCCTCCTTGCATCCCTACGCAGGCAGCGAGGCTGTCCCTGGGGCCAGGACAGGGACGCGGTCAGACACCGGGAGGGGCCGAAGCGACCCTACCGCTCTCCCGGACGCTATCTGTAATAGAGAAACGCGGCTCCTTTAAGAGGGTGGGACGTGGGTTCCGTCGGCCCCCGGGTCGCGCGGTGCTTGTCGGGATTTGTAGGCGGGGGCGGGCCTGAGAACTGCCCGTCTCCGGGTGGCCTGTGCAAGTCCGAGTTGAGGAAGGGCGGGGCCTGGGTCCCGTCGGCTCCCGGGCGAATCGGTGCACGCCGGGAGTTGGAGTTCGATTGGCAGGAACTGTCGCCACCTCCCCTGAGCCCCTCCCCGCGCGGGTGTCCCGCGAGCCAACGCCGAGGACGAGGACCGAGCGGCTGACTGGGGCGGGAGGCGGCTTGGGCTCCTGCGCAGACGGCTGGGCCGGCGAGAAGCTGGGGAGCGCCGGGGAGAATGGTAGGTGGCCCGTTGGTGTCGCCTTCCATCCGGCCCCATCTGCATACCCGGGGCTGGGGGAGCTCCGGGGTCAGGGGTCCGGGACCGTAGCCGGGAGCGCCGGGCGCGAAGGTCACCGGAGCGGTGAAGTCGCGGTCCGCCCTCCTTCGCGGTGGGCGCCGCTGGTGGTGGGGAGGCACGCAGGTGGGAACCTGCACGACCCAGGGCGAGATCGCACTGGTGACCTCAGTGCAGCCTTACGCTGTGACGGGATGGAGGCGCAGGACGAGCGGGGGGACTCCGAACAGTGCTCCCGCGAAGCACGAGCAGCCAGGTGAACGGGGAGGGAGGGACGTTTCCGGTAGCTGCGGCATCCTGTCAGAGACGAGCAGGACGAGGTAGCGCTGGTGAGCGTTGCCAGTAATTCAGTGTGGCTGGAACGTGGAGTTCAGGTCAGCAATGGCAGGACTACACACGTAGGGCCTTGTAGTCCATGCGGAGTGCAGAGTTCATCCAGGAGATAATGGGAACCATAGAGGGTTTTTAAGAATTAGGGGTGTGTGTGTGTGTGTGTGTGTGTGTGTGATTTGATCATGTTTGTATTTTTTTAAAAAACGCCTTTATGTCAGGAGGATAGGAATTGAATCGGAAAGGGTCAGGATTGCAGGGAGACCGGCTAGGAAGCTGCTGTAATAATTTAGGGAAGAAGAGATGAGGACTAGAACCAAAGATTGTCCTTAGGAATAAGGGGGGGGTGAGAGGAGGGAGGGATGAGGACTTTTACAGAACTATTCAGAAAGGGAGAATAAAGGAAAGAAAGGACTCAGCAGTTCCTGGCTTGGGCATCTGAGCAGATGGTGATATTGACCAAAATAGGAAATATAGAGGGAAGAGCAGATTTGTATGGGAGACAATACAGTAATGAGGGGAAAATGAGGGATCATATAGTTAGTTGGAGATATAGACCTGGAGCTTAGAAGAGAGGTTTCTGGAAATGTATATTTACTTTGAAATGTAGTGGGAACCATGGTAATCTGTGGGTTTATCATTCATTCGGTAAATTCAGAGGTTTCTCTGTGCAAGGAAGGTAGTGTACAAGATGCTGGGGGTTTGATGGTGAGCAAGAGAGACATAGGTTTGGTATTCATGGAGCCGATGTCCTGGCAGGGGAAACAGGCACGAAACACACAACTATTTTATTGTAGTTGAGATAAGTGTAGGGAGAGGCACAGGTTCCAAGAACCCGTGTGATGGAGCTGGTGAGTGGTGTCAGATGCTAAAGTAATACCGTGTGAGCTGAACTTGCAAGAATGAGTGGGGTGGGAAGGGCAGCCTGATAGGTGTAGTGCTCCAGGTGGGAAGAACAGAATGAGTGGCAGGAGGTGGTGTGTTCCAGGAATCGGAAGATCTGCCTGGCTACAGCACAGACAGCCAGGGAAAAGTGACACAGTAGGAGGCTGGTGAAGGAACTGAACCAGATTGTGCCATCTTCTAGGGCACAGGAAGAAAACGTTAGTCTTTATCATAGGGTAGGTCCTGGGAGGTTGGTGAGAGGGTTTCCAACAGGAGAGAGATAGTCCAGGAGGAATGTGTCGGGGAAAGAGTGGAGGAATAGGACAGAACTTCAGGATGGGAAGAGGAGCAGAAAAGGAGATGAAGAAGGGTTGGTCAGAGAAAGAAGAAGACTAGAGCGAGTGGTGGTAGAAATCAAGGGGGGGGGCAGTCAGCAGTGCAGCCATAGACAATGAGACTCTAGTGGGACAAGTGCACTGCCCAGGCAGGATGTGCCCACCTCCTGCCGGCAGAGACCACTCTCTCCAGCTCTTAAGGGGCAGGGGCTGGGTGGGCAGGAGCTTTACTTGCAGAAGAGGGCTGTGCTACCACTGCAGAGGTTGGAAATCCAAGAGTGTGAAAGGACCCTTTGAATTTAAGACCATTCAGTATATAGCTTGCAGAGTGACCAAGTTTATGTAATTAATTTGATTAGTATAGTTGCCATGGCTGCCCCTTGTAAGTTGACCCTAAGAGAGGATTTTGTTGTATTAGGAGGAAGGGCATTGTAAGAATAACTTTTTTTTTGGGTTCATTTTATGTATGGTCAGCCTTGGTGCCCGGATTATGTAAGTGATTTTTCACAAGGTCACAGTGAAAATATGAGACTTTTCCATAGGCTAGAGATTTTATTTGATGTTTCTACTGTATTATCCAGATTTTTATTTCAAGAATTTTGTACGTTTTAACAGCAAAACAATGAAACAGAGAAAATCCATCCCCGCCTCCCACCTTTAAAAGCCACCATTGGTAATTTCATTCTCTTGGTGTGGTCTCACTGAAGGGTAGACTCTGGTCCTGCAAGTTTATGGACCTTTATTAATTTTACATGGATTTAGTCCTATCTAAATAGACCAGAACTTTCTTCTTTCCCCTATAATTTTTGTAGTTTATGAGGCTTATGCCAGTTCCCTTTTTTACAAATTGCAACTTGCTGTTTGCAAATTGCACATATAATCTTTAAACTTACCTTAATGATTATTGTTTTAATCACTGTGATTTTATGGAGAAGCTTGTAATGGGCGATATCAAATTGTTGCAGCTTTAATAATGGTCCCTTTCCTTTTCATTCTGGCCAGAGACTTGTTATGGACTAGGCTTAGACCCGTGGCTGCTGTTGCTCATTCAGAACCAGCACCTTGGTACCTCTTTGAGGTACAAGGTCACTTTGAGGTTCAAGGTCGTAGGCTCTGTCTTGTGACATATCAGGTACTTGGAATAGATCTAAAAGGGATCTATTTGTTTCTCTATCTGCACATCTTTCCATTTTATAACTTAACATAGTAACAATTCAAACCATTTTATGTGGCCTGGACCCATATACTCCTCCAACTCCTCTTCTAGAGTTTCCAGAAAGTATTCTCCTTTACACTGTTGATATAACTATTTTGTCACATATTAGGAGAGGCTTCAAGAGGTGATCATCAGGAAAAATACCTCAAGATCAGGTATCATCATATCTTCCAGGTGTCAGTCAACATGCACTTGGTATGGATCTAGCAGTTATATAAAGTTGGTTAAATAATTCAGTTATTCTGATCAATCTTGGAGTTTCTAAGGGTGCTATGTTGAATTTTTTTGAGTAAAATCTACATAACATAAAATTAACTGTTAAAAAGTATACAGCCCTACAACTAGACTGAGAAACAATGGCATAAAAACCCGGGGGGGGGGGGGGCGGGCGGAAGATGGGGGGGTGGAGGCAAAAAAACAATGTACACAATTCAGTTGCGTTTAGTACATTCATAATGTTGTGCTACAACCACCTCTAGTTTCAAAACATTTTCATTACCCCAAAGAAAACTCCACACCCGTTAGCATTCATTCCCATTCCTCCCTCACCCCACCAGCCCTTGGCAACCACCAATCTGCTTCTGTCTCTATGGACTTGCCTCTTCTGGGTATTTCATATAAATGGAATCATACAACATATGACCTTTTGTGACTGACTTCATTTGCTCGGCATGTTTTCAAGGTTTATCCACATTGTAGTATCAGCACTTTATTCCTCTTACGGCTGAATTTTATTGTATGTATAAACCAAGTTTTGTTTTACAATTATGACAGAATTTTAAAATCTCGCTTTGACAGCAATTTCCGTAATAAAGATGTCATCATTATCCCCAGTAGTGTACCATTTTTGGGTTGAGCATCTGTGTCTATCTTAAGGTTTCTGAGGTAACCCTTGGCTTTGGCCACCCTCCCTTGGGGAGGCTATCAACTTCATAAAAAAGTTGCCAGCTTTATTTTTGTCAGCGTATTGTCAAAATTTATAAGATCTTCCCTAGTTTAGTTCAATTTGATTTTACCAGAGAATATGTCTTGAAGTCTTCCTCTAGTTCTTTTCAATTTCAGAAAATAATGTATAGAATATGTATTCCATGTATTTCTCTAGAATGTAGATCAGGATTGCAAACTACAGACCACAAGTTAGTTCCCTATGTTTGTAAATAAAGTATCATTGATGCACAACACGCCCACTCATATGCATATTGTCCACGGCTGCTTTTCTGCAATGGTAGAATTGAGTGGCCTTAACAGAGACCAATGGCTCTCGATTTAGCTCTTCGGTTCTTAATCTGAGTTCTACCTTCCCCTTCCCTCTGAGGAACCAGTAGATGGGCTTAAACATTCTGTGAAAACTGTGCTACTTTGTGCAAAACCACATGCACATGTGTGTTTCACATGTGTTTTCCTGGAGAGAGGATATGTGACTTTTATCAGATTCCAAAAAGGACCCAAGACCCCAAACCATCAACATTGTTGTAAGCAGCCGAGATGTTAATTCCCTTTGTCATCCTAGATCAGCAGTTGTCAAACTTTTTAGTTGAGGTCCTCTTGTATAGGGGTCCCCTTGTATATAATTTAAAAAATTATTGGGCCCCCAAAGAGCTTTTGTTGATGTGGGTTGTAGCCATCGGTATGTACCATATTAGAAATTAAAATGGAAAATTTTAAAATATTTATGTACTTTAAAATAACAATAATAAACTCATTACATATTTACATTACATTTTTGCATATGTCTTTAATGTCTAGCTTAATAAAAGATAGGTTCTCAGATCTTCTGCATTTAGTCGGTTAAGATATCATATCTCGTGTAGCTTCTAGAAGCCTCTACCATACACCAATGAGAGTGAGAAAGGTGGAGAGTGGCTTGGAATCATTATGAAGATAGTTTTGTGATCATAGACCCCCTGAAAGGACCCTGGGGTCTCCAGACCATACTTAGAAAGTGTATTTGGACTGCATTATCTTATTCTCCTGCCGAATTGTACTTCTGTTGTTGTGGCGTCAGCATGCACTGAGGGATGCCTTAGGAAAAAGCTCTGGACACTTGCTCTGCTGTTTCTTGTTGGCATTTTGGTGAGGAGTTGGTTTGGTATGAAGGAGACGTTGCACGTTGCCCTTTCTTGAGCAGCTTCCTTCAGGGTTCAGTGCCAGGAGGAGCTGTGCCACTCCTGGGCCACTGGTAGGTTTTTAAATCTTATAGAAACAGATTTTCCTAACTAATCCTATTTTCTTCTTTGCTTTGAAAACTGGGAAGCTTGGAGCCTACTTCTCAGCTCACTTTCAGCTCTTGTTAATGGTATATGCATGTCTGTATATTATCCCTGTCTTTCTTACCGCCCTTTCTCCCTCCTCTCAATGTCTTCATCTACATCTTGTTTTCTATTTACATATTTTTGTAAGTTATATTATAATTTATTCTGTGTGTTTCTACAAACCGTCTCATCTTTTTTTGGATAAAATTGAATATAAATAATTTGAAGTAAAACTTTTCCTCTTATATTATGTATAAAGCATTAGCATCTAGTAGATTATAGTCTGTTTTGATTTACGAAAATTAGTGAATCACTTTCATTTCTGGTGTCATTTTTCAAGTTACCACAGATGAATAGAAATTTAACCATCCTAAATCTGGACATATTAAGATGTTACTTTGTTTCATTATATACTATATATAGTACAGTTACTTGGCAGTTCTGTTATTTACTACCTACTTGCAGCCTCTGCCCTATTTTTCTATTTTATTTCTGTCCCATGTACGTAGATATTCTTGTTGTTCATATCATCTTCATTTAGTCATAACAGGCTTCTTGTGCCTGCTTCTGGAACTTCTGTAAATTATTTTTGACACTATTCTTAGTTAATTGTGTATGTTTTCATCCGTGTGGTTCTGCTGATTTTAAACTGGGAAACAATGTTTCCAAACTGGGAAGCCCTCCTCCTGTGCATTAGAGCCTGAAACTAACTGAAGTCAAAGAGGACCCTGCAGATGGGTGGTGGTGATGGTGGTGGTGTGGTCAGGCCTTGGGGCGCACACGCAGCCTCATTTCATCAGGGGGCTGCATGTGTGTTATAATGAGGGATTTTACTGAGACTTAGGAAAAAAAATAATGTCATACTTTATGCAAAATTAACTGGGTAAAGATCAAAATGTGTTTTGTTTAAAATATTGATTCTTATAATTTTTTGAAGATTAGACTTTGCATATTTGTTACTATATAGATGCTGTCGTTTCAATTTTCAGAAGACTGTGCAGTCTTTTTAACTGATGAAGAACGAGGCTTTGTCTTCCTGTAATTCTGAAGTGAAGTTGAGTCACCCAACGAGAAAAAACTAAGTCCAGTTAAAATATAGGCATTAGTAATAGAACGCTGAAACAAACCTCTGGATTGGCTTCATTGGCTTTCCTGCTTCTTTTGCATCCCAAAGCATAAGCTTAAATCATCTCAGAAGGACAAGGTCCGCCAGTTTATGGCATTTACTCAGGCTGGTGAAAGAACTGCCATCTACTGCTTAACACAGAATGAGTGGAAACTAGACGTGGCCACTGACAACTTCTTCCAAAACCCGGACTCATTCCACAAGGAATCCATGAGAAACACAGTAGACAAGAAGAAGCTGGAGCAGCTGTATAACAGGTACAAAGGTAAGAGGCGACAGTGACAACAAGGGCAGACAGTAGAGAATGCGCTTCCATCTCTAGGAAACAGAGTGAATGTTATGTTGCTTGAATTTCTGATGCTGTGCTCAAAAGACCTCCAAGATGCTGTTCTTACTCTTCCTGGTATTCATCTGCAAAATCCAATCAGCTGAAACGGAACTGTGAGTGTTAATCTATATAGATTAGGGGTGGGATGAGAAGAGTCTAAAGATTGATCTACCCACTGTGTTCTGGGTAGAGTCTAATGAGTTACCCGCCAGTGGCAGGGGACGCATGGCATCGTACTGTGGCCAAATGACTACACTTGTGAATACAGTGTTTTCCCAAGCAGTTCCATCTAGGCTGAAATATTTGTGGTGAGAAAGTTGTTTAAGAACAATACCAAATTATACAAATCATTCACCATGTGAGAGTAAGTCATCCTTCTCTTAACACAGTGTAGTAGTGTTATAGCACTGAAAACAACTTCAGTTGTTGCATAAGCTTTGGTAAAAGCCTTTAGCAAAGAAACTTTTGTATTGGAGATCGGGGACAGTTGTTATTTTTATTGAAATCAACCCCTAGAATGGAGCTTTCCCTATCAAAATACTGTCATACTGCAAAAATAAGTCTACGTGATGAATACATACAGACCTAAATCACTCAGCAGGCTTTAAAATTGCATATCAAATGTCAAATCTGTGCTGTAATGGGAGAGGCAGCAACGATTCAAGAGTTGATTTTTTTTTTTTCTAGTAGTTTCTAAGGCTAATCCTTTTATTTCCAAAACTTAAAAAAACACACAAAACCTTATTTAAACAAATATTAACCCAAACAGAATAACTCCCTTGGCTTTAAATTCTTGTTCATTATTTTTTTCACTTTAAAGAATACTGTGTGTATATTTTAATCTGTCTATTTAGATCTGGAAAATGGATTGAAAATTGCATTCTTTTTTTAAAAAAAGATCTTGGTTCAGAAACATATTCTGTAGTTAAAAAAGATTTGTACTTGTAGTTCTCGAAAAAATGTACATTGTTTATAATTAAGCTGCAGTGTGCTTTAAATTTTTTTTGGCTTAGTTAATTGTTGAGCTAATTTTGTAAGTCAGACTGCAGATTTTTAAAATTATTCAAATATGTGCAGCTGCCTTTGAAAAGATACTTTTATGTAAGTGAAAATTGTCATTTCTCTTTAGTTTAAACTTCATACCTTCATTATTTAATATCCATGCAATTGTAGTTATTTAGATATGTGGTACAATCATTTTGGGTTGTAAAAATAAATACAGAGTTCAAAGACTATTCACAAATATAATGTTGGTTATTACATTAATGTATACAAATGAATGCATACTTCAAAAGTTACTTTAAAATATTCAATGTTATTGTATATGAAATGTATCGAAATGGCTTATTAGGTGAGAGCATTATAGACCATTGTAGACCAATTTTTCTATTACCCTGAAGTTCTATCATGTTAGGAGCACAGAATTGAGTAGGAAGACAAGTGAAAATGTTTTACAGAACCTGTGTCCCTTCATCCCCTGACTATAGTTAAAGTATTAGTCCCCTCATTAATACTTTTGAAATAGTATTAGTAGAATAGAGTTGGTAGGATATTTGCAGTTTTATTCATTTAATCATCATTTTTTCCTTGGTAAAAGTTGTATATAGTACTTATATGACCAAAGTTAAATTTTGTATGACAGAAGAAAAGTTTATCACACTTAATCTTTATTTAAACAAAGCAACTACAAGTTTTCTGTTTGCATCTTCTAAACCAACATAATTAACACAAACGTTATGAGAATATATTACAATACATACAATCTGTCTGAAATTACTAGATCTTGTTTGGTAAGGTCTTGCTGCGATTCTTTTAATAGATCGTATTATTTGATTTTCAGATGGGGAAATGCTAAACCAGAAATGGAGGCAGAGGAAAGCCTGAATTTCCAAGCTGTTAACGTGGATGTATAAACTAAATGATTTTGAAAATAAATATTGTACAGTAGCATTAGAACTATAGCAAATAAAATCACTTTTAAAAGAAAAACATCACTTTTACTTTGGTGGGGTTGTGATGAAAACTTAAAATATTAGGAATACCAATGCAGTAATTTTTGCAACAGTTTGCCTTTAGGCAAACTAAAATTCTGTAAACTTTAATTTTATTTTACTTTAGGGAAATTAATTTTTTTCTTAATGACGAAGTCTTCTAAAAGAAGTTTCAATGCTTTTTTTCCCCACTAAAGCCCAAAAACCTAGATTTTAAAAATAAGAGTATTTCCTAGATAAATTATTTGTTGCCGTTTCTTTCACAAATAGTAGAAAATTACAGTTTATCGATTGATGTGTTTGAAACATGCGTGCTAGAGCTATGTATTAGATGTATGAATCTAACAACCCATTTTAGTAATACTTTCCAAAATAGTATAACTTCTTTTTCCCTCAATTTTAACTATAGACCCACAAGATGAAAATAAAATTGGAATTGATGGGATTCAGCAGTTTTGTGATGATTTAAGCCTAGATCCTGCCAGTATCAGCGTTTTGGTTATAGCGTGGAAATTCAGGGCAGCGACTCAATGTGAATTTAGCAAAAAGGAATTTGTAGATGGCATGACAGAACTTGGGTAAGTAAATTAGTCTCCGTTTAAGTTTTTTCAAAAAGGACAATACTTTCAACATTAATTATTTTTCAGCCACCTGTAAATATTAATTTCATATCAATTTATGTTCTTTCTGTATCTTATAAATTTCTTATGCATCTGCACAATATTAATCCTTTGGTTTCCCTTTAAATTACAGTTAAAGTTTTATTTAATAATTTTTTCAGATTAATCCCTTTTGTAATTTATTTTCTACTTTAAAATTTTTATTCCAGTTTTGAATTGACAGTAAACATCAGAGTTTTCGTTTGTTTTCAGCCATTCAATTTATTTCATAATATTGTGTACTAAATGTGTAATTTAGTGTGTTGCTGTATTAAACATTAATAAAATGTCATTTTGATTTTTGCTTGTAATACTTCTCTGTTCTACTTACAGGGTTGAGGTACAAGCTTCATTAGTAACTTAAGATGTTTCTCATTTGTCAGATAAGTCAGAGAAGTAAATGAAAGCACATAACATCAGTGTTTTTTAATCATTAAGTTTACTGAATTATTTCATGAGGTCACGTAAAAGCCAATTTATTTGACTTGCTGATATTCTGATATTTCAGTGTTGCAACTTAAACTAGCTTATTTTTAGCTGCTGAAGGAGCTTGAAAGCCTAAGGTAACCATGTTCTTAGGCATGTGCTTATAGCATTCCACAGGAACAAAATAGAGCATTTATTGTCCCCACTAACCTGATGAATCTGTTGTATTTGTCAGCCTTGTCTGTTTAGATGCTAATAAAGACTTTCTTTATTTCTAGTGATATCGGGTATAAAACCAACCAAACAAAAGAGATATTACAATGATATAATAGCACATTTCTTCATGTTCTTTACACCCAGGAAAGCCTAGATGAATTATCAGCAGTTTTAGAATGGAAAACTACCTGTTCAAGCAGCATTCCATTGGCATTGTACTACTGTGTTTCCCCAAAAATAAGACCTAGCCGGACCATCAGCTCTAATCTGTCTTTGGGAGCAAAAATTAACATAAACCTGGTCTTATTTTGATATAAGACTGGGTCTTTATAATATACCATGATATGATATATGATATGATATGATATGATATGATATGATATGATATGATATAATATAATATAATATAATATAATATAATATAATACCGGGTTTTAGTTTAATATAATATAAGACCCGGTCTTATATTTTTGCTCCAAAAGATGCATTAGAGCTGATGGCCTGACTAGGTCTTATTTTCGGGGAAACACGGTATGTATTATCCCATCTGTTAAATTTCCCCAAAATAAGAGATTTTGCAAATAGGTGCTTCTTATAGAAACACTGGTATTTCTTAGACATTGTCTGGAAATATGTTGTACAAGTAAATTTTTAAAATCCCTATCTATTATTCTGTTAAGTGCCATAACTTAAACATACTTTAAAGATTTTGAGTGTGAATCTTCCCATAACATGTTAGATAATTTCATGCCCTCTTATATGGAGCATATAGAATGAATTTAAGGTTACAAGTTGATGATGGTTAATGGTGCAGCTCTCCACATCTCACTGGGTGGGTAAAGGTGAAAGCATTTTATAAATATTAAAGTGCTATGTACTAAACAAAAGTATTATTAATGTGTTAGTAAAGTATATTGTAGGGATAACCTCAGTGTTTTTAGGGATATAAAGGACTATTGGCTTCTAGTCTAAATAGCACTAACCTTTAAAATATACTTTGACTTTTGTGTCCGCTCTCTTATTATTTTTTCACACTTTTTCCTGGCTATTAACTGTTGACTGTGGTTGGAGTACCTGCCTTTAACATCTTTTCATTGCAGATTTGAGGATTCTTTAGTAGACTGAGTAAACTTTATGAAATACCTTGACATCTTGTAAAACCAAAAAAGTGACTGTATGTATGGCTCTGTTTCTGAATTCTCTATTGTATTATATGGATCCATTTATCTGTCCTTAACCCACACCAAATAGTCTTGATTATTGTAGACTCAATCTTTGAGTTTAGCCAGACTGCAGAACACAAAGTCAGCAAACAAAAATCGATCATATTTCAAAACACTGAATACAATAATGCAACAAAACAAAGTGAATTTTAAAAATACATGTTATTTTCAGTAGCATCAAAATATAAAACACCTAGGATAAGTCAAATTAAAGATGTATGACACCTTCATAGAGAAAACAACTCACTGAAAAACAGGAAACCTGAATAAATGGAGAAATATACATCATTCATAGGTTCAAACACTCAAGTGTTTTATCCCTAAAAATATCTGTACATTTAATGTGCTCTCAATGTAAACTCCAAAAGTAGCAGATTTATGTATGTGTAATTTGAAAAGTGGATTTTAAATTTACATGAATATGCACAGTCAAGAATAACCAACAATTCTTAAAGAAAAAAGAATGAGGTGGGAAGATTTGCTCTACCAGATAATTAGGACTTTTCAAGATGTACTAAATAAGACTACATGGTATTGAGTACCGGGATAGGTAAATAAACGAGTAGAACAGAATGCGGGGCCCAGAAATGAATCCATGTATACAGGTACATTTGATTTATGGCAAAGGTAGCACTTTAGAGAAGTGGAGAACAGACATCTTTTCAGTAAATGGTCGTGGGAGATTCTGCTAATCATATGGAAAATAATTCATCTTGATCCCTACCTCACACCATAAAAATCAGTTCCAAGTGGATTGTAAGTCTCCTTGTGAAAGGCTGAAGGCAGAGAAGCCTCTAGAAAATAATGTAGGAGAATATCTTTATGGTCACGCAGTAGGAAAAGTTTTAAAACATCAACAACAATTAAACATATAAAAGAAGATTGATAGAGTGTACTATATTAAGAATAAGTGATCGTCAAGAAACACCATCAAGGAAGTACAAACGCAGTCCACATTCTGAAGTGCTTTAAAAATACTTCACTGACAAAGGGTTGTATCCCTAATATATAAAAAGTTCCTATAAAACAATAAAAAAAGATAACCGAATTGAAAATGGGCAAGAAACTTGAACACGCACTTCACAAAAGAGGATTTCCAAATGACCAGTGAAAATACATGAACGCGCTCAATCTCATCATTGGGGGAGTACAAATTAAAACCACAATGAAATAGAACCTCACAATTCACTCTCTAGAATGGCTAAAATAAGACACTGTCACAAATACTAGCGAAAACATGAGGCAATAGGAACTCTAGTATACTCCTGGTTGGAGTGTGAAGTGGGACAATCACATTGGTAAACTGTTTGACGTTACTTACGAAATTGAAAGCGCTCAGACTCTGTGACCCAGCTGTTCCACTCTTGGGTATGCCTAACATAACGCATTCATGTGTGTGCCAGGATTCATGTACAGAAACATTTTTAACAACATTCTTCATAGCCAGAAACAGCCAAAATATTTATCATCAGTAAATACATAAATTATAAAGTGTAAATATAACGGAATGCTATGTGGCCATGAAAATGAACCAACCAGAGCCACATATGTCAGCATGAATAAACCTCACAGACATAATGTTGGCACAGAAAGCCAGACACAAAATAATACACACCATGAGTTCCTACTTATAAAGTTTAGACACAGGGATAACTAACTTACACTGTCAAGGAGTGCTTGTTGGGTGATGGAGGCATAAGGAAGAGAAAGGAAGTGACCACATGGAGGAAAGCGGTTGTGATGGGGAGAGGCGGGTGGCCACACCCAAGGCGCTGCTGCCTGCCCATTCTCGATGTGGGTGGGCTGCACTCCGGAGAACCCACGGTAGCCCCTGAAGCTGTGCATTTGTGCCTCTGAGTGTGTTCATGGACTTGCTGGCCGGTGGGTGGTTCTGGCCACTCCAGGACTTTCTCCATTGTCTTTCCTCAGCCCTGCTGTACTTAGTGTGTGCTTAAGTGAAGTGCTGCTTTTGTTCTCTTCCTTGTTGTGCAATCAAAATAGAAATGACAAAAATCTATGTTTCACTAGTCTAGAGTCTGCTTTAAAGATTTTTTAATATTCTTAAAGGTTCTTGACTTTGGAGGACAACCAATTTTAAAGTAATAGAGTTGTGTTTTATGATACTTGGACATTTTAAATCTAACATGATGGAATGAAGAACCCCCTGGATACAGTAGCTTAATGCTACAGGTGTTTTCCCTCTTGTAGGAGTGTACAGAGTAGCAGAGGTGGGGCTGGCAGTGGCTCATTTCTACGAGGTCACTGAGGAAATGGGGTCTTGCCACTGTCATCTCAGGGCATTGACTTCTGTGTGGTCAAAGCTGCAGAGTTAAACCATATCCATATTCCAATTTACACAGAGGAGGGCAAGCAATTTTTTTTTAATGACAGCGTTAATTAGAGATAATTCACATGCCGTGCAATTTACCCATTTAAAGTGTACAAATTAGTGACTTTAGTGTATTCACAGAGCTGTAGCCATCACCACGGTCAGTTTTAGAGCATTTCAGGTCCTTTTAGCTAGAGAAAGGGGCCCACAAGAATTCCACCCCTAGACCTGACCTCAGGCTGCACCAAATTCCAGTGAGGCTGGGAACTGCCCAGGATTGGGGAGACACGTCTGCCACCCATAACCAAGCACTGTCTCTGTCTCTTGCCACAGGTGTGACAGCACAGAAAAGCTGAAAACTCTCCTGCCAAGATTGGAGCAGGAGCTTAAGGACACAGTGAAATTTAAGGATTTTTATCAGTTTACTTTTACTTTTGCTAAGAACCCTGGGCAAAAAGGTTTAGGTGAGTATAAAATCCAAACTTGTAAGATGCCACATCTCAATGAGACTGTAAGTGGACAAGATCAACAGGATGTCAGTCTTGCCTGCTATAGTGTTATCATCCCTCTTTGTGTTTTTCTTCCCACTGATTTGCTCCACATGCAGGTAGACCAATTGGTACTATCATATACTTGAACACCTCAACCAATATCACTCTCAAATTTACATTTTAAAATTTAAAATGTAAACTAACTTGCAAATGCTCTATGTTTCCTCATATTCTCATATTGATATCTAATTTACTGCGAAGTCAGCAATTCATGTCGACAGTACCAGTGCTTGTACCAGCTAGTAGTGTGATCCCGCCGATGGTGTGGCTAGGATTGGCCAGGTGACGTTAATCCTGCTCAGGTCTGGAGATTTCAAGTTAACTTACTTAAAACCAATTCTCATGTGCATTGGATTACATTTTAGTACAGCCATACCTCGTTTTATTGCGCTTTCGCAGATAGTGCGTTTTCATCAACATTGAGGCAAGACCCTCCCTCCACCAGCAAAAAGGTTATGACTTGCTGAAGGCTCAGGTGGTGGGTAGCATTTTTTAGCAATAAGGTATTTTTCAATTAAGGGATATAGGTTGTTTTTTATACATAATACTGTTGCACACTTAGTAGACTGCAGTATAGTGTCAACATAAATTTTATAGGCACTGGAAAACTGAAAAATTTGTATGATTCACTTTATTGTGATCTTTGCTTTATTTTGGTCGTCTGGAACCAAACCTGCAGTATCTCCGAGGTCTGCTTGTACTTCTTTCAGAGTTGTATGATTTTGTCATGTAAGTTGTATATCACTATATGTGATACATTTGGAAAATTTTTAACTTAAATTTTCAGTTTGAATTTCTGGCTTATTTGAGGGCTTTATTCTACTTATTTTCATTTATGTTGCCCCTAAGTAATATATAATTTATTTTTGTCATTTCTTTGTAGAAATAAATCTGTATTGACCTACATTTTGTTGTCTAATGTAACAGTTATATTTTAGCTCACTAAATTTCTTACAAGTTTGGAGGGGGGAATTACATGGTCTTTAAATAGGGATTAAACAGGTACATTAGAAAGTATATTTTGATGAAAAGTTCTTATAAATAAAAGCAATATTATAAAATGACCAGAATTAGGTAGGAAACCTAAAAGGGACTTGAAAATTCACAGATAGAAAAATCCACTGCAAGCATTTGGTTTCAGGTCCTGGTTTCACTTGTGCATGTTTGCAGGTGTGTGTGGGCAGTAGCCTTTCTTATCCCTTCCATCTTTCTGACATTCTTCCTTTCCTTCTGTCAGCAGATGACATAGAGGTACAGACTGAGGCAGCAGGCACTTCTGTGTCACATCAGGGAGACGGGCAGCCGGCTCCTCATGTCAGATCAGGGAGATGGGCAGCAGGCACTTATGTCTCAGATCAGAAAGCCGGGCAGCTAGCTCCTCCGTCTCGGAGCAGGAAGATGGGCAGCTGCCTTTTCTTAAGCACCACTTCCTAGTTCTTATGGCAGGAGTTTTCTTCTTTTTCTTTGTTTTTCTCCAGTGTTATGGGTTATTCGTTTTTCCTGTTGGTACATTGCACTGTGATGAGTCTCGGTCAGATTCCCTCTCTCTCTAGGCTGGCCCACCATGTGAATGGGTTTCTCACCTTGCATGCCACCTCATAGACCATGCCCCTGCCACACCAGGAGCAGGGCCCCACTCAGGAATGTACTTGAATGGATCTGCTTAAAACTTCAGAAGATGGAAGTGGGAGAACTGCTTGGAAAATATGGATGGATTTTTTCCTATTCAAAGAAGTGGGTGAGCAAATAGAGGCTGTCAGTTTTATAAAGGTCCAGCAGCGAGGAGTTTCTGACATCAAAGGCCTTGCACATTCCCCATCTTGTCATGAGTCAGAGAGCTGAGGTCATGGAAAACATTTGTGGGATCCCATGGGAAGTGATGTTTCTGACACCTTTGTTTGTGAAGAAACTGATCGCTTTCCTATTTGGCTTGATGTCGGCGAAGGATCTGGTTTTGTAACCAAGTGCACAGATTGAAAGGAGAGTCCACGGCAGCACCCTGTCAATGGTTGAGCATGAGCAGTGAGAACAAGAAGCTGAAGCAGGGTTTTGTCTGTTCTCACCCCCTCACAGAGACCAACACATGGTCAGCCGACTGAGATAAAGGGCAGAGGGGCCACTGCAGGCATGAGCTCTGATTTGCCACTGGGTTCTTTGTAGCTCGTTGGGGCATCTCCTGGAGAAGGGCTTGCCAGAAGCTTCCAGAGGGAACCCACGGAGGAGAAACTCTGAGGCATTGGAATTTCAGATGATTCCAGGGTGTTCGTGCAGAGTAAAGAGTTGGACTTGCGATGTTGTGCTCCTAGGAAAATTCTTAAAACTTGGCATATTTTAAAAAAGAAATAACTCCAACAGTGCTACTCAGCAGTGAGGGATAAAATTGGAGTGAAATATAGCACGTCACCCCAGCAGTGCTGCTCAGCCCTGGACACGCTAGTCTCCCTCTCTGTCTTTTCTGCCACTCAGAGGTCCAAATGCAAGGTTGTTCTTGACAGTCAGTGTGGCTTTTGTTTATAGGTGGCTTCTTTTATCTTTTATTTTGTTACTGAAAAGAAAGGTAGAAACTAGCATTTATTAAGCATATATATGGCAGCCTTTATCTGATTCACACGTGCCCTTCTCCCCATTTTATAAACAGGGATTCTGAGGCATAGAACAATATATCAGAGGAATGAACAGGCTGTGGCAGCAGGTGTGGAGCCCACCCTCATCTGTCCCGTTGTTCACACCTCCCCGGTGGGCTGCCTGACGTGGGCTGAGACCCCAAGGGAGCCTGCAGGTGTAGGACGGCAGCAGCTCAGCGGCCATTCATGCACTGTCATGGGCCCCTGTAGGGAAAGCTCAGACCATCACAGTAGGCTCAGGTTTGTCTTGACCCATCTGTCCTTTCCTGGTCAGTCTGCTTGCCTTGGCACTGCTTTCCTTCTAGGGCTTTCTTCTCCAAGCTTCTCTGGCCCGTTCTCCCGCCAATGTTCACGTTCTCAGGACACTCCAGGACTCACGTTTAACCAGGATTTCCCATGCTACTTACATCTTGCATTTTATATTACATGGTCTCAATTATCTTGTTTTATACTATGTGCATGGTATGAGCAAAAACATTACAATTTTAAAACTCCTAAAATATTCATAGTTCTGTTTCAGCACAAAAGATTTCACCTCAGGTTTTTTTTTTCTTTTTTTTTTTCACCTCAGTTTTTAAAAGCAACAAACATTGATAAAGAAAGCATAGTGATTTCCTCATATAATGTTGCTTCGTCTGGTTAGATCAAGGTTGGAAGCATCTAGCAGTGATGTACTGCATCCTCCACTCCTGTGTGAGGACAGGAAGAGCTTTCTTGCTCTCTCAGAAAACTGCTGCAGTGTGTCCTGACCACCTGGTGGTCACTCCCAGGGTTAAGCCAGGTTACAAAGCTTCAGTGTCAGTCCGGTTAGGAGATGGTGTCACTTTGGTCAAGGGATCTACAACAGTCGGTTGTTAAGAGCATCGTCTTGCCTTGTATGTGGTGCTACTATGAAGGCCACAGCCTATGAACTTTGCTCTCACGGTGACAAATCAGATCGTCGGGAGACGGGGTGCCTGGTTCAACTGCTGACTTTCCTGCTTTATCCCCACCTAAAAATAACTCACTGTGCACTGCATAGACCCAGACACCTGATGACACTTTTTTTATTCTTAGTTTCAGGTGTACAAAACAACATAATGATTAGACATTTACACCCCTCACAGAGTGAGAACCCCACCAAGTCTACTACTCATCTGACACTGTATGTAGTTATTACAATACCATTGACTATATTCCCTATGTTGTGCTTTACATCTTGTGACTATATATACTTTTTAAAAATTACCGTTGACATTCAATATTATTTTATATTAGTTTCAGGTATACAGTGCGGTGGTTGGACGTTTGTATAATTTGTGAAGTGATCCCCCTGATAAGTCTAGTACCCATCTGATACCATGCATAGTTATTACATTATTGACTGTATTCTCCATACTATGTTTCACAGCCCCGTGACTATTTTGTGACAGTCAATTTGTACTTCCCAAACGCTTCACTTTTTTCACCCAGCCCCCCAAGCCCCCTCCCATCTAGCAACCATCAGTCTATTCTCTGTATTTATGCGTCTATTTCTGTTTTGTTTTTTTTATTCTAGTCTTTGGATTCTATGTATAAATGAGATCATGTGGTATTTTTCTTTCTCAGTGACTTATTTCACTTAGCATAATATAATTCTGCTAAGTCTATCCATGTTGTTGCAGATGGTAAGATTTCATTCTTTTTATGGCAGAGTAATACTCCGTTGTATAAATGTACCACAGTTTCTTTCTCCAATCACCTATTGATGGGCATTTCTGTTGTTTCCATTTCTTGGCTATTGTGAATAGCGCTGCAGTGAATACAGCACTCAATGATACTTTTAACCTCGGATTTTTTTTCCATTTGATCTATTGTAGCTCTATGCTTCTACCATAAACATTTTTTCTCTTCAGGAATCTTATAAATACCTGGAGGAAGTATACCTTAACTTTCATTTCCACTGCAACAAGGATTAGGCGGCTGCATTTCAGGTGTGACCATCTGAGAGAGCGGCCATCTCTCAAAGAGGCATAGGGACACATGGGAAGGGTAGGGAGTGCTAAAAACGTGTCCTAGGCTGTGCTGAGGTACCTGTGTTGGTTACCTGCTGTGCAGCTGTCAGGTTGCCAACCCCGGGTTCATTTCCTAGTGTGAGGGGTGTTCTCTATTTTAAGTATGTTAGGAAAACTAAGGAAAAAGTATAAAATGTTATTAGCTGTGTGACAGCCAGTCAAGTGGCAAGTCAGATGGGTCATCGTGCTGTTAGACAGAGCGGTTGAATGACTGTTCACGTGGAAATGAAGAGCCGCGCATGACTGTGTTAGGGTGACACAGGGGCCTGAGGCCAGCTGGCCACTTTCTCTCAAAACCTTTTTATCTCTTCTTTTTTATTTTGTTTCTTTGTTTTCTTTTTGAAATTGTCCTCATTTTTCACTTCTCTTTCTCTTAAGACATTATCTCTTGAGTTTATTTGCTCTTTTAGTGTTTCTTTTAGTTTAGGTATTTCTGAAATGATTTTCTTTCATTTCTTTCCTGAGTTTTATCCCCTCATTTCTGAGTTTTTCTAATTCTGATGTATGTTCTTTCATGTTTTGTGTCATTTCTTAATGTCTTTTAGCTTGTTTTGAAATGGAGGTCACAATTTTTATCTGTCTATTGGCATGTTTCCTGGCACGCATGCATTTTCTAGGGATGATATTCTGTTTGTATTATCATATCTTAGTGTCATAGGGATTTGACCTCTGTTTTTCTTTTGTTTATTTCTATGTGAAATTCCCTTTCCTGGACTTGTAGAAGGATGATGGTTCAGGGTAGTGTTCTAACTTCTGGGGTGTGTGTGTGTATGTAAAGTGTGCATGAACGTGCCTGCTGTGTACGTGTGTGTACACATGAGTATTTGTGAATGTGCCTGCATGTACGTTTGTGCGTGTCGTATACAGTGATGTAAAGTTTGCTAACACTTTCTGGCTCTGTCCCTCTCTCCAACTTTTATTTTTTCTTGTCTCTGCTGTTGTTTCCTGTTCAACTTGTCCACTCTCAACCGCCTCTCTGCAGCGAGGCTTTGTCTAGAAGGTGCCGTGGTAGGTCAGTTCTGAGGTTCGTGGGAGCCGGGTGGCCTCAGCCCTTCCAGCCCTCGTGGCAGGTTCCTGCACCCACGTTCTGTTGGTCACAGCCATGGCCCAATTCAAGTTCAGTCCTCACCTCGTCCTGGCCAGGTTTTGCAGTAAAGGCCTGGTGGCTGCTCTGCGGTTCCTCTGCTGTCACACCCATCAGAGACACCGTGCCCCTCTGACTTCCCCACCTCCGTACACACCATGTGGGTCTTGTGGCTGCTGGTCGTCCATCCTCTCCTGCCCATATTTGCAGTTCATGATGCCTTTTCACCTTCATTGTAAATGTCGCTTTGGGGTTTTGGTTTTGCTATCTAGATGCTTTATCTGTTTTTATATGAAGGTTCAGAGAAATTTAAAACTATGCTACCTCTTCTACCACCTTTCTAGAACCTTTCCAAATGCTTTTGAGTGTTAAGTGCTCATCAATTGCTTGTCTAAAGGACAGAAAGGAGAGGCTGAGGCATGTAAATTGCTTATTCTTACACCATCAAGTCAAGGGTCCTGGGGATTTTTCCCCCCAGACTATTAGTTCATTCTTTTGTTTTGTTTTTTTACCATTTTAACTGTTTTCAAATACACAACCCAGTGGTACTAAGTACATTCACATTGTCGTCCAACCATCACTGCCACCCATCTCTAGAACTTTTTTATCTCTCCAGACTAAAACTTTGTCCCCATTAAACAATGATTTCCCATTCTTCCTCCCGCCAGCCTTGACAACCACCATTCTACTTCCTGTCTCTATGAATTTGAGTACTCTAGGTAACCTGTATCAATAGCATCATACAGTATTTGGCCTTTTGTTACTAGTTATTTAATTTAGCATAATGTCCTCAAGGTTCATCCACGTTGTGGCATGTGTCAGAATTTTCTTTCTTTTTAAGGCTGAATAATATTCTATACATGTAGACAACATTTAGCTCATCCATTAATCTGTCAATGGATATTTAGGTTATTTCCTTTATCTATTGTGAATAACGCTGCTGTGAACATGAGTTCAAATATCTGCTTGAGTCCCAGCTTTTCAGTTCTCTTGCGTATATACCCAGAGGTGGAATGCTGGATCATACCGTAATTCTATGTTTAATTTTTTTAGAAATTACCATACTGTTTTCCACAGCAGCTGTGTCATTTTACATTCGCACCAACAGTGCACAATGTCTCTACATCCTCACCAATACTTGTTGTTTTGTGGTTTTATTTCTTTTTAATAATAGCCATCGTAGTAGGTATGCCCCAAACTGTACTGTTATCAGCTGACTTTTTACTTTTGGAACTAAAACTCTTGCTTCTTGCCTTCTTTCTTCTACTCTCTTCCTTTTTAAGAGGCTAAAGCAAAATATTCATTAAAAATTAAAGCCTTTTTTAGTTTGGACCTTGATTGCCCAGTTACAATCATCAATGTTCTCAAGGAAACATTACCGGTCTTTTCTAGAACCTAACAAACAAATAGACAACAGAATAACAGTACTAAAGAAGATTTGGGTTGGGCTCATTCAGCATTCTTGGGATGTCTGTGAGAAGACTTGGTCATTTGGCGAGGATAAGTGCCATGTTCCCAACAGGTGGTTCTTTCTGCCATGAATATTATTTCTTCTTATGCTGCCTTTTTTTTTTTTTAAACTTCTCTCCATTTCCTGATTTTTTTTTTCTCCTAAATAATATTCTCCTGAACAAGAAATACTCCTTTCCACGCTTTCTAAAATGTGGCTGATTCAGGTCTGAGTGTAATTATTATCGTACTTCAAAAGGAGGCTGCACAGCTCTCATGGGCAGGACAGGTGGGAGCTGTGTACCTTTTAAGACCCAGCCCTGTAAATCCTACAACATCAGTGCCATTTGAAGTCAACCACATTCGACAAACATTTTAAATCCATAGTAATGTCTAAGAGGCTCTAAATTAATTACCCGATTTCAAGTTTAAAAATTTAGTTTCTTTCTTCATAAATATTTCAAAGAAAGTCAGTATGAGGGTAAGGAATGTTTTGAAACATTTTTACAATACAGAGCCTAATATGTTTAGCCTCTATTTTTGGTAGATTTTCCTTAGCATCGGGCAGCAAAAAAAGGTGGCATGTATGGTAATTCCTTTATTAAGAAAAAATTATTAAGAAAATTAATTTCTTAAAATTAATTATTAAGAAAATTATTATCTTCTTATTTAGTTTATATCTGTAGACACCGAAATGTTTATCAGAATCACTCACTAGAGAATTAGAACAGTTACTGCTTTTGATTCTTTGCTTCATGAGAGTAATTGAAAGAATATGAAATTATAGTAAAGAAAATAATAGCCTCTTCAGGAAATGATTAGATTATTTGAATATTTCAAATACATTACAGTCTCTATTTTAGAAGGTAATTTGAGGACTTTTGAAAAAAGGAAATAAAGCAAGATGAATAATTTTATGACTGTACACACAAAACACAACGATTGATTTTACAGTTTCCAAAGTATGTTACGTGGTCTATCTTCTGAAGGATTAAATATAAATTAAAGAGATTGATACAAATGTTCCTAGAAAAAAGCATGGACAGCAGTAGAAAAGGGCAACCAACAAAAGAGAGGTTTATTCTTCATGTCATTCAAGTTTGTGTGTCTAAGATTATGTGTACTGTATTGTTTTATGCCTGATTATTCTTTAGCCTGTACTTAACTGATGGTCAACCTAATAAAAAAGATAATTAAAGTTATTTGACTCTTTGTTTTAATGTCAGAAGCTTGACATCATTTCATACTGGCTAGAGTCTGAAATCAGTTAACTTTTTGATAGGGTATCTTCATTATCTAAGTCTAAATTAGAGCACCACAAATATAAATTTTAGATAGTAATACCTTGTAAACATTTTCTTACTCAGGAGATAAGCCTTAGCAGAGGTTATTGGAAAGAAAATAGCTGCTACAAAGATTCTTTTTCATAGCCACTAGAATAGCTATTGTTCTTGATTTCAGTTCTCAAGTTCTGTCATCTGGGGTTTTGTTGTTAATTTGCAAATGGCTAAGTCCCTGAAGACAATATGAAACATTTTTACAGAGGTAATACTAAATATTGAAAATGCATACATTTACTTTTAGTCGTGTGGTTTACAAACATACAAATGAGGAACTTCATAAGAACTAGGACCAAACTAATCCAAAAGTAACTAGATTAAAGGTCTGCCATAAAACTATTTTTCTTTCCTCCCCAGGTTTCCCTCCATTTCTCAGTGTGAGACTTTTCATCATTAAGATGAGTTGAGTATAGATTTCAATTAAAGTCCTTCCTAAGTGATACGGGTGTAGACTTAGCAGGACAAGACTAATCATCTTAGCATCACACTGCGGGCCCCCATAGGGAAGGTTCAGCGAGCCGCCATACGACCGGTTTCTGACAATTGCTTTCTTTCTGATGAAGACGCCAAGGTATTTAAGACTGAGAAAGTCTGTAATAGACTTTAAATACAGGGAATATAGGCATTTTTACTGACAGTCGCTTACTATTCATACATCTCTTTTGCTTACCCAATTTTAATAATAATTGACCCTGGAAATCTCAGGTCAGAGCTGTAACTTGAATAATTTTTGTCCATGTAGGACCAAACAAAATTTAGATGAAAATCTTCTGAAAAGTGTTCAGTATTTTGCATTTAAAATAATCTGCTACCTTAAATATTTACTCAAACGCTTCTCACGTTAGTTTATCTGATATACATAAGTAAACATAATTAGGAAATTATTTCATTATCACTGTTCTTTTATTGTCTAAAAGTCATGAGCACTGTTCAACATGATTAAAGGTTATCCATCTTAAGAAGTAAACTTCTCAGTCTCTTTCTGTACTTGCTATATTAAGCATCTAAAAAGAAATATATATTAAACTTCTAGTGAGCAGAAGATGAATCAGTATTCCAAAAATAATGGATTGGGGATCATATTCTAATGCAGCTCTAAAACTCAGCATTCATATTCCATTAAGACATCATCTAAGATTGAGCCCTACAGGTTGGGTTTGTTTAGAAATTGTGAAATAATCATTCCTTTCTAGTCAGGAAAAAAGGAGGACATTGACTTTGATTAGTAACCAGTCTACATTTTTAAATATCCTTACATCAATGAAAGTCATTTTCCTTAAGCCTGCTTATTTGTCTTGACTATGCTTTGAGAAATTCAAAGTCATTACAGTGTTTTTATGATTTTGAATCAGATTCTGTTGTAGTTCTAAGTGGCAAGGCAGATCTATTTGAAAAGCCTATGTTCCTTTCTAAACAAGTGTTTAACTTGTAGTTCATCATTTAGAAAGTACATTGGTCTGTTTTTAAAAAATAAATGATATGCATTAATAATATCCATGTTGGTTAGAATTAAAGATGGCCTGATAGTATGAAAATGAGAGTCCTTGAAACAAATGAATTCAGAGATAATTATTTATATGTCTGAATAATGTAATACACAAATCCTTTTTTGAAGACATGCCTCTAGAGTTATAAAATTAGATTACACACAATTTCAGAACACTTCGATTAGGCCTCGTATTACTCTTGGGTAAGACTACTGAATTTTATTGAGTAAGTGAATTATCAGTGTGCTAAGAAGTGGTCGTTTTTTGTGCAGTGGAAAAAATAATTGGGATTTATTAACTGCTCTTTCTCTCTTTTTTGCCAGATTTAGAAATGGCGGTTGCATATTGGAATTTAGTATTATCTGGAAGGTTTAAGTTTTTAGATCTTTGGAACACCTTTTTATTGGTAAGTGTCCCCCTGCTTCTTGCTGTGCATGCCCAGTGTGAAGAGGGTGGTCTGCAGGTTATGTGGCTCTCCATCTTACCTAACCAAAGTATCACGTGTGGGCACTGTGGTAAAAGAGAAGTGCTACACAGAGATCCCCAGGTAGCCGACAAGTCGCCACATCGTTCTGCCACCTGCAGAGCATGCAGCTGCTGAGTTTTAGGTTAGGCTGCGCCAAGCCTGACTTCGAAAGTGGCTCCAGGCTACCAACTTCTAGGTTGGGGTTTCAGACGATGGATTGTATCCGTTGTCCAGTGAAACCTTGCCATTGTGTGTGGGTTCACAGTCTGATACCATTTTAAGATGTATTTTATGAGGCTTAGAAGGAAAAGAGGGCACAGCTGGCCCCATTAGGCGAGAGCCATCTGTGCTGGAGGCAGACTTTCCAGTCACGCTGCGCCTTCTTAAGGAGAGGGGTCCTCCTGGCATGAAGTCAGGGGAGCAGGTGTAGCTGGGGGCTATCTGAAGTGCGTGGAGCATCCCAGCTCCCAAACAGGTGGTCATGCTATCAGTGTGCCCCACCTCTCCCTTGTCAGTTCCATCCGTGAACGTGAGCGGAGGCCATCATCCTCGCAGCATAGAGCCTAACCTGGCCGAGGACGAGCCCTTCTATTCAGAGCACTTGTGTTTTCAGGCCCTCCTTGGACTAGTGTGGGAATGCCTAGATTCAGCTTCCCAACAACAGGTCACATTTACTCTGGTCCATGACTTACTAGTTTTGAGGCCAGTAACCTCAACTGCAGACATTCCACAGAGAACCTGCGCACACATGTGCAAAGACGGTCGGAGAGCTCCCAGGTCATTGTAATGACAACACATCGGGAACAACCACGCTGCCCATCAGTCAGAGGGTGGAGAAAAGCTCAAGAGTGTAAAAGCAGGAGGACGCAACTGCAGAGCAGGGACAACAGATTCGTCTAGATTTACACGCGTCAGGCTGGATACATTTCAGAGCAGGTCTGAATGGAACAAAAAGTTGCAGAAGACTACATACAATTTGGTAGCCATTATATAAATGTTTTAAAACAGAAGACAAGCTTATAAGGTGTTTATGAATATATGTGCATGTACTATATGTACAAAGACAGGCATGAGAATGATAAATGCAGACTTCAGGAGGACGAGGACCTCCGCAAGAAGAAAGAGCAGGAGAGAGAAGTGCCCAGGGCTGCAGGTTCCACCCTCCTCCTGCAGCTGGATGCTGAATAAGAGAACATAGATGTTGGTATATTTTTTGTATATCTGACATATTAAATAACAAAGATGTTTACGGAAAATTGTCCCAACACATTGTAAGAACTACGTAGTATATAGAAACATTATGTGTCAAAATACAACTAGCCTATTGTCCTTCATTGTTTCTGAATTGATTTGGGGGTTAGGGAAAGAGATTTAAAATGCTGCCCTTCTGTTTGACAGGAGTTTATAATCTTTGCATTTTAATATTTTAAATGTTTTTTTTAAATGTCTACTTTCTATATTTGCACATTAGTATTATGTAGCTCTTAACATTTATCCAAAGCACTATTTTTAACGTTTAACAATTTTCTTCTGATACTTATTTCTCATTAAATTATGTACTGAGATAACTAGGCCACTAGGACAACTGACAGTTAAGTCTGTATCTTAAATCTTGTTGCTTTTTTTCTCTTATGTATTAGGAACATCACAAAAGATCAATCCCAAGGGACACATGGAATCTTCTGCTAGATTTTGGAAATATGATTGCAGATGATATGTCTAACTATGACGAAGAAGGTACGAGAGTTACAGTACTTCAGATGATGGCCAGAGATGCTGATACGTATGCTACCTTTTCCTGCCCCACGAGCATAGGACAGTGATGGTAGATACAGACCGTGGATCAGACAGGTCCTACCTAGAGTGTAGGACAGTGACAACAATACAAACCCTAGGGTCAGATTGGTCCCACTTGACTCCTGGCCTTACCCCATCAGTGAAATGGGAGTAATGATGATATTAATATTCACTTTATTACGTCTTATAAATCATACAAAAGAAAAATAGGGCTTCGTGTTTATGTAAATCAAGAAGACAGTTCCCTAAACTAAAGCATTTCAAAAATGGACATGCAGAGAGCCCTGTGGCAGAACCATACAGTAGACAGGTGTTTGGAAATCACTGCTCCAAGTGCATAAACCCATTCGATGCTTTAGGCTGTTAGGCTATTTAAGCGTATTTGATGATTCCAGTATATGTTTACTTGCATGAACATAATCACATATTTAGTAGTCCCAAACCCCAAATGTTTCAGGACACTCAGTCAGGGAACATTGAATGCCTACTGCTTGCTGGGCGCTCTGTTACGTTAGGGAAGGAATGCGCCGTGTCCGGACCCCACCTACTGCCTGCTTCCTCCGTGCCCAGCTAGGAGGTAACCCCCTGGGCAGCCTCCTCATCACTCCTCTTTGTTCTAGAAAGTGAAGGCTCTTCAGTGACAGTGCTCTCCACCCTGGTGGTAATTGTTGGCATAGAGTCTGTCTCTCTGTGTCCTCAGTATGTCACACCCCACTAGCACAAAGGAGGCACTTTGTCAGTATGTGTCAAATCAGTGGGTAAATATAGTTGAATTCAGACAGAAGCCCTGCTTCCAGGAGCTTTAGCTATGGTGGGTGAGACAAGGCACATTGACATAAAAAGGAGCCAACATGTACAGCAGTGAGTGTACGGCTGGCCACTGCGTGGTACCTGAGCATCCGGGCCTTTAAAAGGGGGCCACTTGGACTGGGGTAGGAGGCACAGCTCAGGGAGAAAACAGCATCCCTAGGAGCCAGAACTCAGGAGGAAAGGGGCAGCATCTCTCAGCCTGGGAAGGCAGAGGGTCCTTTGTCCATTCCTGACAGCCTGGTGCAAGGGCTGAGGGCCATGAGGCTGCAGGGGGAGCAAAGGGCCAGCTAGCCCTCTGTGCCGCCCTCGTTAGAGGGCCATGTCCACACGAGCGCACAGTACCTGCCAGCCCTGGTCTGGCTGGAGCGGAAGAAATGGGTAACTTTAGCTGTTAACTGAAACTTAAAATCATTGGAGTTCTTGAAATGTAAATGTTGGATTATGAAAAAAGTGCTTTGAATATAAAAGTATTGCTCTAAAACATTAATTTTAAAAAATCTGTTTGTTTTCCTTTAGGAGCCTGGCCTGTTCTTATAGATGATTTTGTAGAATACGCACGGCCAGTAGTCACAGGTGGTAAACAGAGCCCTTTCTAGGCAGAAAATGAAGATGGATTAGGATTAGAAAATGAACTGCGTCCTGCAAGGAGACATTTTGGTCAGTTACTGTGCACATGTGTCACCGATTTCAGAAGTCATCCTTGACCAGTCATGAAACTGGAATGACCATCTCACTCTGCTTAAAGAAAAGGGTGACTGGTTGTGGACACCGTACGGAGACCCTCAGGAGAGAGCTGCTTCAGAATGTCTGGCGATGGGTCACATAGCTGCTGCTTTAAGAGATTTCTGCATGATTTTTATATTTATGAAAAAGTAACCTAGAGCCTGTTTGCAGGACTGCAGAGCATGCTGTTAACTCATGATTTAAGGTGAACACCAGCAGTTACCATACTCTGCTGAATTCTATGTAATTATACTTAAAAAACAAAACAAAACAGTATTTGTGTCCTTGGTAGGATGTTGTATTTTTATACAAGTCAAAGCTGTTTAAAATGTGCCCAAAAGAAGAAGATCTTGTCGTGGATTCTAACATTTTTTAAACTTGGTGCCAGGAATTCAAGATTTATATTTTTTGAATTATCAAATATCTAGATTTACCAGATCTATTTTTCCTTTAATTTTCTCTAGATGTTCATCTGAAAATCATTTTATAGTTTTTAATAGACATTACAGTTTGCACAGCGATGGCACGTGTAGTATGTGATTCCAGGGAAGTTTTATTTTAAACTGTTTACAAGTCAGCAGGTCTATTTTACTTTTAATAATGTCATTTGAACTTCCTAAGAAGTTTCGTAAAGTATGCTTTTTAAAAAATGTATTTTATTACATTTAAAAAGACATTTTCCATGAAAAATATTTCTTTAATGAATGACGAATTACAGAGATTTAAAAAATCAAGTCAGTTGGTTCCTTTCAACTGTGTGTAACATCCACAACGTCCACCCTCCTGCCCTCCATGTGGTTGTGCACGTTTGGAAGCTAAAATACACATCATTGTCCAAAACAACCAACCAAACCGGAAACCTTCACGTCATTCACGTGCGGAAGTCTGTGTGGGCCTCACGTCGCCATCTGATTTCTCTGGTGTTTGCCTTGTCAGAGACGACCGTCCAGGACAACACGGATAAATGGCGTGTAGTCCAAAGGCCGGAGGCCTGCGACGCACCTGCTCTTTTGGAAAAGCTCTGTGTAGAGTTTTGAAGGTCACTGTGTGGACCCTACCTCAGATTTGAAAGACCTTCACGTCACAAATGTGCCTGCTGTCCACCCACAACCCAGTTTATGCAACAGATAAGTTGAGGTTATTTCATGGGAGAGAGGAAATTCACTTCAGATTTCCTGTAAACAGGAAGTGTGCCTAAAATGTATAGTTTGATTTGACTTTCAAAAATGCGATTCACTCCGTGGTTTAGGAAACACCCAGGTATACCATGAGGCTTGCCTAGACTTACTATATGTGAGCTATTTATATTTTTGAATAGGAAATATAAATAGCTCACATATAGTAAGTCAAAGAGGGCAGCAGGCCGTGGAGGATTGGAAAGGCGTGGAGGCCTAGAGACCACAGTCTAGGCTGGGGTCCCCGGCCCCAAACTAGGTGCAGGACCCAGGTAAGTCACTTCACCTCTCCCAGGCCTCCACTGCTATGTCTGCAAAAGGAAAAGTGGGGTCATCTCTATATGTAAGTCTGTGATTCCAAGAGAGCATTTATTTTATATAAGAAAAGCTAGCTTTAATAGAAACCAACAATTTTAGCATCCTTCAGGGCTTCACGTATTCTTGACATGTAAGTGTTCTACTCAGAGAAGGACATAGAACTCAGATAACCCTGTATAAATTGTAGAGGTCTGGGACTCTTTTATTCTTCAGATTAAAATTACATGGGGAAAAATGTTTTCTGCACTTGTTTATCAATAGATATCAAAACATTAGTCATCGGACAAAGGCTCTTCAAAAAATTGTGGGTTTCTTTTTCTTCTATTATATACATTTAAGTCATGCATGCTGTGAAAATGCTAAGAACTTTGGAAACATTAAAATAAATTATTTTCTCTGGTGTTATGTTATTTTAATTCTATTTTTGGTTGCTCACGTAATCACCACTAGATGTCAGGGTCTTGATCTTGTCCTGGGACTGACGGGAAAGCCACTTCTAAAGCACAGTAAACTAGCCCCTGCAGGGACATTCCCACCTGTGCACAGCCGACCACCCTAGTCCAATGAGCATGTCCCCAAATTGATGGCTTCAGTCATTTCGTTTTCTTTTTAAGAATCGCATAATGTGCTAAATATGGTTGTTTCCATGTGAAAAATTAAAGATCTCATACAGCCCTTTTGTTGATAGGAATTATATAACCAGAATACACTGAAATGCAAGCTATAAATATATTGAAAATACACAAATTAACCAAGCACAGTAGGTTTAATAAATATGTGTTACCTGTGCCTTTATAGAGTGCCTGCCAAGAATTTCTGGAATAGACATCATCATCTCTTTCTGCCTTGGTGACATAATACATTTCATTGTGTTATTTTAACTCAGTAAAAGTTTAGATGTAATATTATACACATCTCAAGACGTCATGCTCCATGGAGGCAAAGGTAGATTTTTTTCTTTTTGTTGCTATATCCACAGCTGATAGCACACAGTCGGGGCTCAGTAAATATTAAACAAATCAGTGAACTCCTCTCACCTCCTCCTATTTTCTGACATAGGCCAAATAGTATGGAGTTGCTCTTAGCATCTTCGATAAAGGTTTCCCCTGCCTCAGAATAAGCAAAAGAAATCAGGCCTACACTGTACGTCTGCCCTCAACAACAAATATTTCTGCCAAATGATGCGACCCTCCCTACGGTGGTAGTTGTCTACATCAGGGCTGCTGTTGTCTGCCTAGTCCTGTTGAGTAGGGAACCGGCACACCCAGTAACCCAGGACCGTCTGTGCTGGTTCTGATGCACTATTTGTTTCCGAATCTCTCAGAATTAACGCTAGCTGGAATAATATTCCAGAACCTCATTTTTAACAATGCTATATGTTCATTTAAATGCAGCTTGTTATTATTAAAAAATTTCGTTTTTATCAGATGTGTTTCTTAAGTCCAGGTGTGACGCCCTCTCACTTCCGGTCTAATGTATAACAAGGTTGCAGGGGACAAAGGGAAAGCACGGTCCCTCTTTGGACACTGTCACTCTCCGGGGGCTGGGGAACAGCAAGATGGACTGCTTTTTTAAGTCCTTATTTCAAATCAAGATCCCTGCTTTCCCCCCAGCCTCTTCATCACTTCGAACGTTCTTCCCCGTGAATTGGCAGGGTGATTAAATACAGGAAGTCTGATGCTGGCGCCGTCACGGATGCCACTGAGTGAGGTTCTCACCCTTTGCAACCTCAAGTCTGGTTATTTAGAAAGCCCTTTGTTGAACATTGAATTATTAGAACATTTCGTAATCTTTCACACTGGAGCTAGAAGAGCTTTGTTTCTTTACACTTTGCATTTTCTAAGTTTTCTGTCATAAACAATTCCCCCCCCCCCAAAGTTTTCCAAATAACAAAACCATGGATGTAATGGAAGAATTTCAACATTACACTAATAAGCCAGACGCAAAAGGCCATATAGTGCATGATTCCGTTTATTTGAAATTCTAGGGAAGTAAAACAGAGAGACAAAGGAGATGAGTAAGTGCCTGGGGGGTATAGTAGGGGGAACAGGGATTAGATGGTCAAAGGGACTTTGGGGTGACAGTGTTCTAAAGCTGGTCTGTGGTGAAAGTCGCACAGCAGTGCACCTGTACACAAGTTCGTCATACTGTGCACTGAGCAAGGGTGAATTTCATGATGTGTAAATGACACCTTCAAGCTTTAAAAACGCAGGCATTTCTTCAAGAATACTGTGCAAAGATTCACTGCTTCAAAGTCCTTGCTGGGGGAGAGAGCGTCTGGAATTGCTCTGGATGCTGACTAAGCCCGAAGGCTCCTCTGATGAAGAGCAAGAGTCTGTCCAGACGCTGAAGGAAGCTGACACTTCCACGTGGCTCCAGAAGGCGCTGTGAGCTGCAGGGTCCAAACAAGTGTTCTCATTAGTGCCACCTGCAGAGACAGAAGAGGAGTGCCTGGCCATTCGAGGAAACTCCTGACAGCGACACAATGACGAGAGCAGAGGTCAGCGAGGTGGACTGAAGGCTGCCACTGCTGCGAAGTAACAAAGGCTGGGCGTGCTCAGCAGCTGTGGGGGCACAAGAGCCACCTCCACAATGGAGAGATTTCAGGCTGCGATGCTGCTGGGGAGTGTCGGGGATGCTCTCGGTTACAGAAACGCCCGCAAGGAGAACAGTTCTGCAGGCACGAAGGTCCAGGAGGAGCTACAAAAACTTGGGGGGCTGGACCACCTTGTGCTGTCCCCAGAGAAATGGCCTGTGAGTGACAACACCATCATGCACATGACCACAGCCGGGGCCCTGACCACAGGTAAGGCTCGGCCACTGTGCCGTTCGGCATGTCGGGTGAACAGGAGCTCTTGCAATCAGCACTGGAGCTTTGAAGGTGATGTGGCCTTTCAGCCATGGTGTCACCCGATGCCACAGCTAAAAGCAGCAATTTAATATACACCAGGGTCCCTCAGCAAATCGGACGTGCGACAGGTTGTGTTTCTCATGTAGTCTTTTTGGGTGACAATGTTATTTATCTTTGCTTATCCGCAGGGTCAGTTTCTTAAACAGTGACTTTTCTGTGTGTCTAAAATGGTCACTAAGCTGATCTCTCTGACTCTAGCGTGAAAGCCAGTTAAATCTCTCATTTGGGTGAGGGCTCAACTTTTCACTGCAGATAATAAGCCTTCTTCTGAATTTATTTCAATAGAATATAAAGGAATAAGCCAGTCTGAAATTTGGACAAATTAAGATAACATTGTTTGGGGATAACTTCTAAATTCCAATGAATTAGGGTTAAAATGCCAGCTTCCTGAACCGGATTTAGCTTGGATAGTTGCTGATACATCAGTATGTCCTAAGAAAATGCTTTAAAACTGGTTGGATTTGGGGAGGGAAAAATAAAGTTTCTTGAAATATTCTTTCAGTAGTAGTTTGATTTTAGGATCAAGTTTTTATATGAATTTCAGAGACAGAGTAGATGGACAAATGTGTAGCACAACTTTCCCACACGTTATTTGCTCTTTAAAAACCTGTGTTGTTGGTATATCACTGCAAAATTAAAATCCGAGGGTGACTATTAAGTCAATGAAATCTCACTATGAGCTCACCTCGCCATTCCATGTATCTTCTGTGAGCACGCTGGGTTTAGTTCTGTGGTCATTGGACAGGAATGTCATCTACTTTGTGGCTGGTTCCTAAATAGCTAGGGGCAGAGATAAAGCACCACAGATAAGATAAGGTGTCACAGTGTGTTGAAAATGGTGAAGCATCTTTCTGAAGCTACACAACTTTGAAATCCAAATATTTCCTGTTTCTGATGTTTTTAGGAAGATTCTCATGTCCTTTGTGTTCAAATAACATTTTCACATCCCAGAGCAGTAATGCCTGCCCCCAAACAATCTGCTGGAGAGCTGGCTTTCCAAATAAAACCAAGGCTTGCTTTAGCTGCATGTAGCTGGTCCTTACTCTTAAACTTTGCTGCCTTCATTTGTGTCTGACGCCGTGTACACACAAGTACACTGTCCACATGTCTTCGCCATGTTTGCCCTCATCTCCGTTAGCACTTGAGTAAGTTTTTGTGAATGGCAGAAACCACGACGTGTCTCCGTGTGGTTACCCCCAGGACAGTACCAGGCACAGGTCAGGGCATTCCTGATAATAACGTGCTCTCCTCTCCGCGAATAGATCAAGTCCTCTTAGCAGAAATAGCACACAGCGTGACATTTAGGCATTTCAGAGGATTGTGAATGTCTGGGGCATTGTTTTTAAGGAGGGAGATGAGTTCCCTCTGTGATCACAGCCCCCAGCTGCGAGAAGGCGACTGCTGGGCAGGGCAGCACCCTCTGGCTTGGGGGGCATGAGAGCACACTCGTGAAGGCCACCCCCTTGAATCGGACTCCTCCAGAAACACAAGCAAGCATATATTTTTTTTCAATTCATAAAAATCTAAGTTGAAATTTCATTTTAAATTTAGTTTTCAAACAGCCCTTTTTTTTTCCTTTATATAACAAATTGTAGTCAGTAAAAGAGGCCTCTGAACTAACTGACGTGGACTAATTCTGTGCCAGGCATTTTTGTAACTTCATGTGTAAATCATCTAATCCTCACATCACCCTGAAGGTTGACTTTACTGTTAGAGTTCTACAGAGAAGGGAACCAGTACACAGAGAGGGTAAGTAAGGTGCCCAATGCTACACCGCCCAGTGAGTGTCAGAGCAGAGATTAGAACCCAAATAACCTGCCTCCAACACCTCTGTTCTTCAGCACTGTCCCAGCCACCTGAGGTTATTAGACATGCCAATATTTCAAGGATTCCAATGGACGGTGGCTCTTTAACGTGTTTTCCGAAGACAGACAAGTGGAACTACATCTTGGCATATTTAATAAGTTTCGCGAGTAAGTGCCCTAAGCTGATAAACCAGAGCTGTGTGGTTTGGCAAACCGCAGTTGTGCTGTGGAGTGAGGGTGATGAGAAAAGTCAGGTGCAGCCTGTGTGACGTCCTACTTCTGGGTGTGTCTGGAAAGGGCAGTGTTGGAGGAAAGCAGATATTGACCTAGGAAGCAGCCAATACCCAAGGTAGGTGGGTAACCAGCAGACACAGCTTATGAGCCACGAGCTCACTGGCATGCATGTACCAAAGGCTCCCTGTGGACGTGGCCCTGCGCCCGTCACCCAAGGATGAGGGCAGGGGGCTTCCCGTCAGGGGCTCTGGAACGTGACACTCCTAGCTCTCTACCACTTACTCACCAGAAAACCGCTTCCCCTCTCTGAGCCTTCCTTCAGGATGATAACACTTTCATCATAGGGTTATGTGAGGATAAACGGAACAGTGTAAGTACAGCATGAGCGAGCACTTAAGTTATTATGGGAAGGCGGCCATGGCACTATAGTTAATGTTTGTCTTTCTACAATGTCTTATGCATCTGGGGACAGCAGCTCCAACTGTCATAGCCAAGCAAAGTAGTCATGTCGCCGCTGCTGCAGGAGAGGACTAGGAGGTCATTAGCCCACTGGGGATCGCAGCAAGTGCCCCTGCGTGTCCGTAACCTGCAGGGGAACGTGGGGCCTGACCCAAGTCTGAGCAGGTGAGGCCTGTCCAGACTCAGCTCGTTATCTTCCTCCATTAGCAGCTCTTGAAAACAGTGTTTTGAAAAGTTGGTATTTTTTCTTGCAAAGTAACTTGATACTGGTATTGTGACTTTTCCTTATCATGACATTAGTTGGGAGACTTACAGGCAGTTTCTTAAGCTGCTCTGATTTTAGGCGACTGGGCAGGTAAGTTAGAGACGAGATGAGTTGAGTAACCATGTCACGAAGTAGAGAAATTCAGACGAGAGGGTCCAAGCCTCTGCAGCTTTGAAAAATGTTTCTAATTTAAATTCTAACCTGAAATCAGCACAAAACTTTTAGTTGCCACTTTGTTTTTAAGGAGATTTTTTCCTTTAAAAAAAAAAAAATGATTCCAGAATAAAAGGAATTATTTTAGGGGACTCTAGAAGGGCCAGGCTTATTCACCCAGCCTGGATTGAGTCCTGAAAAGCTGTTTGTAACTGATAATGCTGGCGAATGAGAGGCTGGACAGATCCCGGGGGCTACACCTCCCAGACAGAGAGGTTCATTTGATTCTTGCGGGGTTACCGAGGGAACACCCCTCCATGTCACCACAGAACTCATTCCTTCAGAACCAAGGTCTTGCCACAATCTCTCTGTCCCCCACTCAGAACAGGGCAATGCTGAGTGCATCCAGGCCTCATGGAACGCCCCTTGCTGTGAAGAGGTCAGGGAATGGGACAAAAGGACTTAGAACCACTCTTTTCACCCAGTCCTATCTCCAAAGGGTCACAGCTACAGGAGAGAAGGGTGCAACCTGCTGTAGTTGCTGCCAGGAAGGAGGCTTTCGTCCTGGAGCAGAGAGTTTGCCAAGTGCACTCCTAATGCCCTTCACCCCTCTGTGTCAAGACCCTGGCTCTAAGGCAGTTTAATGAAGGCTCTGGTCAGGCCATGGGAAGGTCAGTGGGTTTTCATGCCAACGGTACTCCACTGCCTGCTCTAAGCCCAGGGTGTCTGAGAGGTGGTTCTCCCCTCCCCCACATTCCCTCTAAGATGGGGAATCCACCCTCAATGAGAGGAGAGGCAGGAGCAGGCTCTTGATGCCAGCCCAAAGGGCTGAAATGCAGTTTCAGCACAGAATGAGTTTGTTGGCGGCTGTAGGAGCTGCACTGGCAGGTGCAGCCTGTACCTGCCCGCCTCCTCGGGCACACTAGCCCCTCCACCATCCCAGTCCTGCTCTCCCATATGACCAAGCACCTTGGGCCCCGATTTCAGAGCATGTGTGGCCTCTACCCACCACGCTGTGGATTAATTTAATGGCAGAATGCTCAGGTTTACAATTGAAATCCATTTACTAGCTCTGGCCTTGGGCAAGTCACATAACCTAACTGAGCTTTATCTGGGGAAAAAAACCCATTATGACAAATAAGAGCCTCACGTTATTGTGGGAAGATTGCATGAGATCATCTGAGGCAGAGTGCCCGGCAGACGGCAGGCGCTCAGTGGGCAATGGCTCCTCTGTCCTCCGTGTCCTATGATCTTCATGGTCTTCAGAGGGACTTGGGACCACACTTGTCCCCAGAATGCATCCACGTGGTAGGGAATGCAGTTTGGGACAATGGCTGGCAAGCACTGGCTACTTCACCAATGTGAGAAGAAGGGAGTTGTAGATAGGAGAGACTCTGCTTCCGGTGCCTAAGATGTGGGTTCTGAAAAGCCCAGGCAGATTTCAGTCCAGTTTGTCCTTGCACAGATATAACTGTTAGCAGTATATGAGGGTTGTGGGCTTTTTCTAGATTCTTATATGTAACTAGAATAATAAGCACCACAACCTATAATGTTTGAAATAGCAGTGAAATATAAAGCGAACGATTTGTCGGCATGTTACGTTTCTCTAGGTAGCCAGGACTGTGTGAGATGGATCACTAAAATCTTCCTCCTTTTCCACCGACTCAGAGGCTTAATGCTTGCTGTCACTTCTGTTGTCACTGCTGTGTTGGGGTTTATGAGGCAGATGCCCTTCCCACTCGCTCTGACCCTGCCTTCCTCTTTATTCTTCAGACTACTGGTGCCTGGATGATCTATACCGGGAGATGGTGAAACGCTATGTGGAAGTCCTCGAGAAGCTTCCAGAACATCGAGCAGACCCAGCTACTATTGAAGGCTGCTCACAGCTGAAGCCCGATAACTATCTCCTCGCCTGGCATACGCCTTTCAACGAGAAGGGTGAGGGAATGCTTGCTTCTCCCTCTGAAGCTGCGGGGCAGTAACCTATCTGTCATCCCACTACTCAGGCGCCTTGCAGTTTTGTGTGAGTTGAGAGGGATTTGCCAGGGCTCCTTTGTAGGGCAGTGTGCCGCCTAGAGAGCCAGCCGCCTGCATGGGTGTCTATTTAGAGGATGCCAGCTTCCCCGGCAGTTTTGTCACTGATCCCTGGTTTATTTTAAGAAATATTTTCCATTGCTTTCCCTTTCAGTTTTCTTTTTCTTTTTGCCAAAACACTAAGAAAAACATATACCACCTGCATAAATGTCTAATGGTTTCATGTGCTTATGGGGTGATGTATATAGGTAGCCACAGTCTACCTCCAGGACCTTGGCTCCTGGGGTCCCCGGCCCGTCCTTCTGTGTTTATACTGAAGATGGACCTGTCCCCTCTGGATTTATACAGAAAGTGGGACCTAACTCTCTCTGGGTTTATACTGAAGCCTGCATCCAATCAAATGTTACTCGGCATGCAAAGAATTGAGGAAATATGGCCCATAATGAAGAGAAAAATCAACAAATCAAAACTAATGAAACCTGATATAGACATTAGAATTATCAGATAAGGATATAAAATAGTATGCATTCCATATTTTCAAAAAGTTGAGAGAGATCCAAAATGGCAAAATAGATATTGTGCCTGCTTCCTTCCATGAACACATTAAAATTATAACTAAGTTATAGAACAATCAACCTGGAGAACCATCTGAAGTCTAGCTGAACAGAAGTTTCATAACTCAGGACATGAAAAAGAAGCCATGTCAAGACTGGTAGGAGGTGTGGAGACGCCAAACAGCCTGGTCCCAAACCTCTGTGTAGCAGATGAAAATTGGGAGGGATACCTCAGCTGCAGAGGTTCCCCTTGGAAGAGCGAAGAACCCCAGCCCCACTCAAGGCTCCCCAGCCCAGAGCACTGGTGCCAGAAAAAGGAGCCCCCACAACATTAGGCCATGAAAAACAACGGGGATTCCAACCATCCAGATAGGACAGAAGGCTGCGGGAAACCCAGACATCCTCTTAAATGGCCGGCGCACAGACCGACTTGCTCGCAGGCACTCACCTTGGGCTCCAGCGGAGAGACAGTGACTCAGGGGCATCAGAGGCATACGGGGAGCAGACTGAAGTGTGTGGCTTTGAGGCCAGGGCTAGAGGACAGTCCCATTTTCCCTGTGAGAGGTCCTCCTGTAGCACAGCCAGCAGGCAGCCGCCATCTTTAATATGTTGAGCCCGCCCCCTCCACTTACGTCCAAATCTGAACCTGATTGGTCTGGTGAGTTCCACTGCTCCGCCCCGCTGACTCACTGGGACTCTGCCCCACCCAGCTCCCCCAACAACTGAGCACCTTCTCCAAGAGTAGCCAGCCTGCCAGAATTGCACTCTTTCTTGGAAAACTATTGGAGTCCACGAGCCCCAGACAGGCAACAACAGGCCTTCGTGTGCTGAGTAGCTCCAGGCTTAGTGCTGGCACCAAACCAGAGTTTACATTAACCTAGTGACCACAATGCTTCCCACTGTAGTGATTCCATGAGACCCTGGCTCATCCAACTTGTATGCCACACAAGGGTTTTTCAGCAGCTGAACTTTAAGGGAGCTGGCAAGTGGCAGCAGGACTTGGGGTGTTCTGGCTTTTTGTGGAGCTACCTGAGGCCTGGTATTGATGGCAGACATCCTCGGTTTGTAGTGTGGCCTCTCCCATGTGCCTCTGGGTTTAGCACAGGCAGTGAAAAACCATGGATCACTTTGTAGCTCCTACCAGATAGTACCCAGCTGGACACGGGCAATGGGTGACCTGGGCCTACACTAGAGCCCCTCACAAGAGACCCCAGAACCAACATACCTGGAGATTGGCTTCAGACCACAGCAGAACACCACCAAGCAGAACACCACAAGCAGAACACACAAAGGGTGGTCTCAACAGGCACCAAAGCCTGCTGGGGCAACTCCCACTCAGTGGGGTAAGCTTCCCCCACAGCAGCCTGTGAGCTCTGGATGTGGCGAAACCCCACAGCCAGTCAGCCTGAGGGTCAATCCCACCCACTGACATGCCAGTAGCAATCAAGACTCAACTAAAACAGGAGGGCACACACAAACCACCAAAGGGTCATTCCTGGAGAATCTAGAGCAGGTGACCAGGGAGACTGTGCCAGGGCCCCACAGGGCACCTACTACATAAGGCCACCTGGCCAAGACTGGGAGACATAGCAGATCTACCTCATACATAGAAACACAGGGAGGCAACCAAAATGAGGAAACAAAGAAATGTGTCCCAAATAAAAGAACAGGAGAAAACTCCAGAAAATTAACTAAGCAAAATGGAGGCAAGCAACCTACCAGAGACAGAGTTCAAAACAATGGTTATAAGGATGCTCAAAGAACTTAGTGAGAATTTCAACAAAGAGATAGTAAGCATAAAAAAAAGGACATAGAAACCATAAAACAGAACCAGTCAGAAGTGAAGAATACAATAACTAAAATGATGTATGCACTAAAAGGAATCACCAGCCGAATCAGAGGATCGAATCAATCATTTGGAAGTCAAAGTAGCAGAAAACACCCAATCAGAACAGCAAAAAGAATACAAAAAAATGAGTATAGTTTAAGAGACCTCTGGGACAACATCAATCATAACAACTCTCGCATCATAGGGGTACCAGAAGGAGAAGAGAGAAAACAAGGGATTAAGAAGGTATTTGAAGAATAATGACTGAAAACTTTCCTAACTTGGTGAAGGAAATAGACATACAAACCCAGAAAGTGCGGACAGTCCCAAATAAGATGAACATAAAAAGGCCCACATCAAGACACATTATAATTAAAATGGCAAAGGTTAAAGACAAAGAGAGACTCCTAAAAGCAGCAAGAGAAAGGCAACTAGTAACTTATAAGGGAGCTCCCATAAGGCTCTCAGCTGATTTCTCAACAGAAACTTTGCAGGCCAGAAGGGATTGGCACAAATATTCAATGTGATGAAAAGCAAGAACCTACAACCAAAGGTACTCTACCCAGCAAGGCTATCATTTAAAATTGAAGGACAGATAAAGTACTTCCCAGACAAGAAAAAACTAAAGGAGTTCATCACCACCAAGGAATCTTAGAGGGACTTCTTTAAGACAGGAAAAAAAAATATGAGTAATAAAATGACAAGAGCTACATATCTATCAACAATTACATTCTAAGTAAATGGATTAAATGCACCAAACAAAAGTCATAACAGGGTTAAATGGATAAGAAAACAAAAACCTTACGTATACTGCCTACAAGAGAATCACTTCAGATTGAAAGACACACACAGATGGAAAGTAAAGAAATGGAAAAAGACACTTCATGAAAATGGAAACAAACCTAAAAAAAAAAAAAAGAAGAAGAAAAAAAAAGCTGGAGTAGCCATACTTATACCAAACAAAATAGACTTTAAAACAAAGGCTATAACAAGAGACAAAGAGAGACCCCCCCAGTATTCCCGCTTCTGGGTATTTATCCAAAAAAACCATTTTAGGGTTTAAAATGCTACTTTGAGGGGACATGTGGATCCATATGTTCATTGCAGCATTGTTTACAATAGCCAAGAGGTGGAGGCAGCCTGGGTGTCTGTTGATGGAAGAATCGATAAAGAGGAGGTAGTACATGTATACAATGGAATATTGCTTGGCCATGGAAGGGAATGGGTTCTTGCCATCTGCGGCAGCATGGATGGACCTGGATGGTACTGTGTTGAGTCGAGTATCAGACAGAGGACAGATGCAATGTGATTTCACTTCTATATGGAATCTAAAGAACAAAACAAACAAACAAAAAACCCAGAAACAAACTTATAGATACAGAAAATATTTTGATGTTTGCAGATGAGAGGGGGTTGGGAGTGTGGGTGAAAAAAGGGGAAGGGATTAAAAAGCACAAATTGGTTGTTACAAAGTAGTCATGGGGATGTAGGTATAGCATATGGAATATACTCAATAATACTGTAGTAACTATGTATGATGTCAGATGAGTACTAGATTTGTTGGGGTGATAGATGGGAGAGGATGTGTGCAGGATGAAAAAGGTGAAGGGATTAAGAAGTACAACTTGGTAGTTACTAAATAGTCATGGGGATGTAAAGTAAAGCATAGGGAATACAGTCAATGATATGGCAATATCTATGTATAGTGTCAGGTGGGTACAAGATGCATCAGGGGGATGACTTCTTAAATTATGTAAATGTCTAACCACAATGCTGATACCCCTGAAATTAATATGAAATAATATTGAGTGTCAACTGTAACAGAAAAATTAAAAAGGGAGGGTGGAAGGTGAAGGGCAATAGCGGTGTGAAACAAATGTCATGGGGACGTAACATACAGCATTGGGAATAAATCAATAATATTGTGGTATGAGATGGTTGCTGGACTTATCAGGGTGATCACTTATTTAGGTATATAGATGTTGAACAAGTATGGTGTACTCCTGAAACTCATATAATATTGCATGTTAGCTATATTTTTAATAAAAATCTTTTTAAAAAAAGTTAAGGAGAGACATGAAGGTATAAAAGAGACCTAAATCACATTTCTAGAGAATTCTATAATGTCTGATTTTCTGATTTTAAAAATACATTTGGATGAGATTAACAGATTAGACATTGCAGAAGAAAAGTTTAGTGAGTTTAAACACACAGCAATAAAAACTATCCAAAATGGGATACACAGAGAAAAAAGAATCCAAAAATATGAAAAGAACACTAGTGAGTCACAGTACAACTTAAAGCAACTTAACATACCTGTAACTGGAATCCATACAGAGAGAAGGGGAACAACAACAAAAATTTTTTTGAAGAAATAGTGGCCAAAATATTTCCAAACTTGGGAACTGTAAACTCACAGATCCAAGAGACTCAATAAATTCCAAGCACAAGAAACACGAAAAAAATTACACTAAGGCACATAGCAGTCAAATTGCTCAAAACTAATAATAAAGAGAAAAACATATGTCCCATACAGACAGTCAAGGTAAGGATGACAGCACATTTCTTGTCAGAAGTAATATAAGAGAGGAGATAGCCAAACAAAATCTTTAAGCTGTGGAAAGAAATAACTTTGATCTAGGCTCCTACACCCCCCAAAAAAATTCTTTCAGAACGAAGTCCTAGTAGCCTTTTTCAAGTGAACAAAAGCTGAAGAATTCACCAGCATGAGAAATGTTAACGGAAGTCATTCAGGTAGAAGAGGAAAAACAGCTAAAGGAAATAGGGGTCTACACAAAGGCATGGAGATCAATGGAAATGGTAACCACATGGGTACATAGGATTGCTAAACTTATTGAAATATTTTTAAAAGGTAATTGACTTTAACAATTGATAACAATGTACTACAGGGTTTATAAAATATGTATAAGCAAATGTATGACATGTTAGCACAAAGGCTGGGAGGGGAGAGATGGAGGTGTACAATCATAAGGTTCTTATATGAGGCGTGAAATGCAGTATCACAAGAAGGCAGGCTATCATAGGTTAAAGATGTACACTAAAAGCCCCCAAACACTATGGCAAATGTGGTCAGGATGTGGAGAAGCTGCTGGTGGGATGTAGAACTGCTTTGGAAACCTGTCTGGTAGTTAAAGTATCTTAAAAAGTTAAGTATCAACCACTATATGAGTAGATGTCCCACTCTGAGGTATTACAATTACCCAAGAAAAAGAAAGCATATGTCCACAAAAAGATCTGGTTATGAATGTTCATAACAGCTTATTTATAATAGCCCCAAACTGGAAACAACCCAAATGTCCATTCACAGGTAAATGGATAAACCAGTTGTGGTATATCCGCACAGTGGAGTATTATTCAGCAAAAGAAGGATCCAACTATTGATACACAACAACGTGGATGAGTCTCAAATAGTTACGCTGAGTAAAAGAAGTCAGGCAAAAAAGAGTATGTTCTCTATTATTCCATTTATATAAATTTCTAGAAAATGCAAACTAATCTGTAGTGTCAGATCCGTGGTTGGTGGGAAGGGCAGGAGGGGCATGGGAAAACTTTTGGGGGTGTTGACTATGTTTACTATCTTTAGATGCTGTTTCATGGGTGTATTAACTTATCAAACATGGGTGTCAAAACTTATCAACTTGCATACTTTAAAATATGTGCATTTGATTACATGTCAATTATATTTCAATAAAGCTATTTTTAAAAAGAGAAAATATGTATGATTGAAAGCATACTGTGTATACAATTCTGTCTTCTACATTTTTCCCAATAGAAGCATATTGTGAGCATGTCCCCATGTCATCAAAAATTCCATTTTTAATAGCCAAGTAGCACCCCAATGTATGGCTGCTTTGCAATTTATTTAATCTCTTTTCTTTGTCAGGCATTTGGGTGGTTTGCCTACTTTTCACTCATTCAAGTGACACTATGAGAGACATGTTATTAAATACATTCTTACGTAATAAAAATTTTCAGATTATTTGAAAATTCTCATTTTCATAACATTTTCAGAGTATTCATGAAAGCTAGATTGCCAGGGGTAGCATTACGAGAGCAGAAGTCTGAGTTCTGGTGTGTCATGTTCCGTGTAGGCTCAGGGTTTGGAGCTGCCACCAAAGCGATGTGTATCGGCATGCGGTACTGGAAGCCTGAGCGGCTGGAGACCCTCATTGAAGTCAGCATCGAATGCGGCAGGATGACGCACAACCACCCCACAGGTAACACTGGTGTCGCGGCGGGTGCCTGTTGTGTGGTTCTCCACCCAACGGACGAGACTGGAATCTCATGCGATCACATCCACTGTTTGGTTTGCTATTTGTTGGCAGATTTGGGTTTTTTAATCTGAGGTTCTGCTTAGATTCTTTTGCCAACCTAAAAACGGGATTCGCAATAAGTAGGATGATTTTGGAGAGGGTAAGAAAAGCACCAGTTATCTGAATGAAACTAGGATCTGAGCGGAAACAAAAGGTCGAAGTACACCAAGTAATTAATTGCCCAGGGTGCTATATCTGGTAAATGGCTCATCCAGCATCCCAGAGCTAGGATGTGGGGCAGGTGCCGTTGTGACCCTCTCTCCCCACCTTCCTCCAGGCTTCCTTGGGTCGCTGTGCACAGCCCTGTTTGCATCCTACGCTATACAAGGAAAGCCACTCGAGCAGTGGGGGAGAGACATGATGAAGACGATCCCACTGGCTGAAGAATATTGTAAGAAGACCATCCGGCACCTAGCAGGTGAGCCTGGCTTCCCTTCCTGTCACACCTGCACTGGCACCTCGAATTTGGTCTCAGTTCACATTCAGAGTAGATTTGGACAGAACCGGCGGCTCCCAAAGAGGTCCACTTGCCCACAGTGAAACCAAGAGCCACCCTGGGGGGTCTGTGGAAGCAAGTGGGTCCCATATGGAAGGCCTGACGTGTTGCCAGCCGGAGGACATCACCTGCTCAGAAGGGCCCCAGGTGTGCACGGAGATCCACAGAGGAGTGAGGTGCACACAGCAGGTCCTTGAATAATGTCAGTTCATTCAACATTGTTTTGTGACAGCATTAATGAGATGCCATAGGAATTTAACTCTTGTTTATGTTAATTAGCCTGTGGTAAAATTGGTTTCCTTATATGTCGTTTTGCTTAAAGTCACAGACCTATGAAAGACATTAAGTGAGGACTTGCTGTACTTAGAATCAATTTTCCAAATTGTCCTTAAGTAGCCCATTCCTCAGAGAGGGATGAACAATGTCAACACTAGTGTCCTAAGTGCTCACGGGACCTAATGGACAGCTGTGCCTGACCCAAGGGACTTAAGTCTCCCACACAAAGGCTGGACAGAAGTCTGTGCCCACTGATGACATTTGTTTCCAGGAAGCTCCATTTGTCCCAGTTTACCCAAAACCTGTCAGCAAATGACTCACACCCTTTTTGGCCATGAGTGAGGTCAATCCAGCCAAAAGCAGCCAATCCAGCAAAGTCCTAGGGGATCGTGGTGGTGCTGGCTGAGCATTCAGGGGGCTTCTGCACCCTTCTCAGCCTGCATCCCTTTCCCCGTGAGTTCCCCAAGGGATAGCAGACCCAGAACAGCAGGGGCAGGACTAGGAAATCCATGGCTTTCTCCTCAGGTGGCTGACCCAGAGGGACGTGGGCTGCATGGAACACAGACAACTTCATGCAGCCTTTGATATTCTTAAATTATGGAGGAGAATTTCTAGAACAAATTATCTAATTTGTCCCGGAGGAACGGGAGATGAACGGCTTGAATGTGAGAGCAGAGCTGCTGACTTTTCAGAACAGCCTGAGGCTGAGGTCTTCACACTGAAAATCAACGAGTCCCTTTACTGTCACCCTCCAAAGTGCTGGGACTATATTCTAGAATGCCACGTGGGAAGCTTCTAGAACAACTTTACAAGGAGACCTTTGCATTTATTTCTGCCTGGACCTAGTGCTGGGAAACACTTCCCAACGGCCCTGTTCTAATGAGAAGTGAGAAACCTCAGTGTTCACAGTAAACTAAGTGTCCCTGAGTACTCATCCTTCTGTAACCTTAATTGTAGGACACAAATGGCAGCGCTATATTATTTTCATTTGGTTTAAGTTATTGTTTGTTATCCCTGGGTTCTCTCCAGCCCTGGGGACGTTGGTCTGTGGCCACTGGGTTAGTTATCTCCCTAACCCAAGTAGGGTCCCCTTAACCCATCTGAAAGAGACAGGTAAGTAATATTAGAGTATGAAACTGCATAGTTACTGTTTTCACATTGTATTAATGAACATTTCCCCCAGAACTCTAGAATCAAAAACAGTTTTCCCCAATGTTTTCTGAAGAACAATAGTTAAAGATGTCCCATGAACAAAAACAGGGATGAAAGTCACTGGTCAGATAATTTTGAGACTTTATTCTTCCTATTTAATTTACAATTTGTTTAACCCAGTGCCTTATAAATGTCTATGGCAGAACCCTCTTTCAACCAGAGACCATGATGTTCTGTAGAACATCCTCAGGAAATGTTCTTCCTGGGCCTTCCTCTTAGTTTATGACAACATCCACTGGCGATAAGGACAACTGGCAAATTAGTTCCATGTTTTTGTGTTTGGGTGTCTATAGTCAAAGCTGACTGGCCATTTCCATGGGAAAGAGGCTATGTTTGAGTTTGCACCTAGACCCAGCATGAGCCCTCTGTTAGGCATTACATGTCCCTGTAGGGCTAATGGGATCTGTGAATTCCGGTCCTGGCCCTGTTGCTCTTGTCTTTCACTTTTAATCTTATTTCACCAAAATAGACCTTAAATGGGCCTCACCATTAGTTTTGTACAACAGAGTTGGGACATTTCTGAGGGCCAGTGATTCCCTTGGCAACCTGGAATATCATCCTAGGACTGACCCCAGGCACCCCTGGCATCCCTGTGGCTAGAAGGGCAGCAGTGGGAGCACAGCTTCCCTCTGCAGCCAGTGACCACCCAGCCCCTCTCTGCTCACTGCTCTGCTCCCGAGACTCCCCAACCGCAAACAGGCACAGCAGGGTCTGTGGCTCCTCTGAGTCAGTTGATTATCTCGGGCCTTACTGGCCACTTAACTGCTCTACTTAGTTCACATCCCCGGTGGTCAGTGGAGCTATGGTCCTGCCATAGCTTGTCAAGGGGGACAAGATGAAGTGTGCTAGCGCAGCCACCAAGCTGAGGGACATTGAAGCCCTGCAGACCACCTGAGTACTCTAAGACTCAGCGGCATCTCCTATCGTCTACGAGCAAGTGTCGCTGCTGCTCCAGACTCGTTTCTAAGTTAACTTCCTCTTCCCCAAATGATCTCAGAATCATTGCTTTAACACCTCTGGGGCTGGGATGTCAAGCTGTTAATTAGGAATACTGAAATATCCTCTTTCCCTACCTTGCAGGCAGTGTTGAATTAATAAAAATACACAGATTCAGAATTTTCAGAGTGCACTTAAAAATATTGCCATTGCTATTTTAGTTTCAGAATATAGTTAAGCAGCTCTTTGAGTTGCTTTTCCACCCCCCACTCCCACCCCCATCTCCATCTTCCTTGTTATGGTTTCAGAGTAGCTACAAATATAAGCATTTTTGAATCTCTGGAGCAATCACTAGGTAAGGTGCCAGGTTCTCTTCCCACCCATGCGGGATGGAGGGCGTTACCCTCTGCCTCCTGTTCCCTCCAGCTCACTGCCCACAACATCACTGAGCTCACCCCCTCGGGGACTCCCTGTGCCCCAGTCATCTCCTGTTCCTGCACCCCAGCTGATGGCCATGACACCTTGCCTACCCTGTTCTTTACATTTAGAGTACCAGGAGCATTGGTTTTACTTTGAAGCGAAATGGCAGTTTTACTTGGAGGAGAGAAAAATCAATGAAGACACGGGAAGTAAAGCCACCTTTCCCGACCATTATGATGCAGAGGAGAGGGACAAGGTAAGTCTTGTCATGCCCCAGATGGCAGCAGCAGCAGCAGCAGGGGAGCAGGAGCTGTCAAATTCCCACAGCTCAGGGGGTCCTATGCCGAGTGGCCTGTACTGTGTCCTTGCCTTCTGAGCCCCTAGTCTAGCGGGGCTGCCCCTCACAGTAGAGTAGGCCGAGGGAGCAGCTGCACGTGAGAGGGGCCATGGAAGACTTCTTTGTCCGTTTGCCCTACTCATGCCCTACTCAGACCAAATGTCACCACAGAGGGGCTCTCTGGATGTGCTATGCTAACAGTCCCATCACAGCACTCAATCCCTTGGCCTAGTTCCGTTTCTCCTCGTATGGCTACCTGACAGGCTGTCATATGTTTATCTGTGAACGTCTGCCTCTGAATGGCTGGAGTGTATGAGCCATGAGAAGCGAGCCTTTCCTGCTCACTGTCTATCCCCAACCCTGCGGCAGTGCCTGGCACACAGGTGGAATGCCATAAGTGCACGGCAAGTAAATAAAGGACCTGGAGGACCCAGGAAGCTCGTGTTCTAACGCAGCCTGACATGGCTCTACTTTTGGCCCGTGCCTCTGACCCACGGTTCTTTCTTCAGACGTACAAGAAATGGAGCTCAGAAGGTCGAGGAGGACGGCGGGGCCATGATGCCCCCATGATTGCCTATGATGCCCTCTTAGGAGCCGGGAACAACTGGATGGAGCTCTGCCACCGGGCCATGTTTCATGGAGGTTAGACTTCCTTCTTTAATGGCCTTGGACTTTCGGGAGACCAGGACCCCCTTCTATCCCAAAGCACCTGTAAGAATGTCCTTCTCTAGGTGGGGCTCTGGCTTCAGTCTGCTCGTGCACAGATTTCACAGGCTGTGGGCAGGTCACGGCACTGCCTGCATGGCCCTGTGAGTCTGTGCTTAGAGGGAATGGAATATTTGGAGTGGCTGAGGTGCAGGCCTCCTCTCCCTTGTGGCTGTTGGTTCGAGAGCATGTGAATTCCACTGGTGCTGGCCACACGATGTTCTGCTCTCTATGGTCATCTCGTTTGTCACCTCTGTAGACTCTGCAGTCACAGAGAGGGTGCACTTTATAGAGTCAGGACGCCCTGGGTTCGAATCTAGCTCTGGGCCTGTCTCCCTGGGAATGAAGAGGGTAAGACCCGCATTGCAGGGCTATTGAGACAGTTGAAGACGAGATGCCAGGAGCTCACCACTGTGCCTCTTGGTAGCGGTGATCTTTGCGGGGTGGGCTTGCCGCACTCCCTGGTGCCCATTTTCTCCTGGGAATGTAAAGTAAGAGGATAACAAGTATACCGTGTTTCCCCGAAAATAAGACCCAGCCGGACCACCAGCTCTAATGCATCTTTTAGAGCAAAAATTAATATAAGACCCGGTATTACATTATATTATATTATATTATATTATATTATATTATATTATATTATATTATATTATATTATATTATATTATATTATTATACCTGGTCTTATAATAAAATAATACTGGGTCTTATATTAATTTTTGCTCCAAAAGACGCGTTAGAGCTGATTATCCTGCTAGGTCTTATTTTCGGGGAAACACAGTATGTCACCTCCTGCCAGGCATGGATTCCATCAATGTTAGAGTAACTATTGTCAGAGAAAGTGCTATTCCTGGTGCTGAGATGGTTGAGATGCTAGCGCTTCCTGGGGGCCAATAGCAGGGCTTCTTCAGGAGCATAGGGGCTCCCACTGGGGGAGGAGGAGCCAAGGAGAGATGACAGGATGACAGGAGCTAAGGGCAGATGTGGGATGAGGGGGCCTGTGGACGGACACAGTGATCCAACTAGCCCACTGCCCTTAGCTGAGAGCAGGAGGGCGTCTTCAGGAGGTGCAAACAGCTTGTTAGGGAGCCCAGCCTGGACTTTGGCTGTCCTGGAGCTCCACAGGAGGTGGTCTCCCCGAGTGCCCAGCCCTCAGGATGGCAAAGGCATCTGCATACTATCCTGCGTTGTCAGTGTGTTTGGGATGGGGGTGAGGAGACAGGAAACCTGGCCCCTTTATCAGGGACAGCAAAAGCTGCCCAGGGCCTGTGGGGTGTCACCCAGAGCAAAACTGAGGTTTTGCATGAGGGATGGGGAGGAGGCTGAGCAAGCCCTGGGGCTGCCTGCTGTAGAGCAGTCAGCCCAGAAGAGTCTCTAAGATGGGCCCTTGGCAAGGAGGGTGACTGGAGGCTGTAGCTAGTGTCAAGTTCACGTTCATTTCCCTCTTCCTGCTCTGCCTTGCAGCCCCCTAAGGACTTGCGTTTCTGTTCCAGGTGAGAGTGGGGCGACAGGGACCATTGCGGGCTGCCTGTTCGGATTGCTCCACGGCCTGGATGCTGTTCCCAAAGGCCTATACCAGAATCTGGAGCACAGGGAGAAGCTGGTGCACCTGGGCGAAGCTCTTCACCACCTGTCCACAGAAGAGAAGTAAAGCCCTTCTGCCATTTTCCCTTTCCAGGGAGCCCGTGTCCACTCCGGGGGCTCCAGGGGAGTCCGCAGTGAGGCTCACCCCTGCTCAGCTCACTGATAATCCATGCCTAATTGACCAGGAGTACATTTTAACTCTTCTCCTCCCAGTTTCAGAATCCTAATTGTTTACAAAATGCACTCTTTGTCCTATGAGAATAGTTGTCCTATCCTAACCCAAACCTAGTGCATTATTGAGGTCACATTGGATTTGCTACCCTCAAACCTCCCCATGCAATAGTCACGAACAGTCTCTTGGACAAATTGGTGTATTTTATTCTGTTGCTAAACTAATGCTATTCGCTCATTCATTTCAACAACTAACCACCATGGCTCTGCTCAGAAGGGCCCCCCTCCATCCGCAGTACCTTCCGTCACTGTCTATCTCTAGCTCCTACACGTGCATTTCAGCTACTGCAAACCTACCACCCCCTACCCCACCAGCTGCGCCCGTCCCTCACGGGCGCATGTTACACTTGCATTCTCACTGCTGGGTTTCTACGTCAGAAGAACAGTCAGTATTGTTGCCTTAAGGTTGCAGCCAAAAGCACTGCGTTTAACCTGCCAGCCTACTTTTTTAATCACACTAGATCTTTCAAACCAACCTCTTTTGGAACAACTAACTAAGGAAACCAAGAAATAAAGGGCTCTCATGCCAGCACCCGTATCTTTCTTCTCTGTGGTCTGCAGCTGTCACACTTGTGTGGGTCATGTCCACATTGCAGAGAGGGCCTGTAGCCTGCTCCACCGGGGTTCGCTGATAAGAAAACAGAGCCAGGGTTTCTCACTCTGAGATTCTTGCTCACGTTAAAAATAACTTTGGACACAACCTTTTTGAAGTAGCATCTGGTGTGACTAAAACAGCAGTTGGTGACTGATGTTTAACATGGCACTTTGGCAGCTTGGCTGGGGCCTGTCTTGTTGATGGCAGCATTCTTTTTATCAAAGGCTTGCCTGAGCACAGCCGGGCACAGTCCTCAGAGCCCCAGGGACACCAGTCCTGGGCATACCCGCTCGCACTCAAGCGCTCAGGATTCATGGGACCACACGGCCCCTCCCAGGCATTCTTACTCCCCTTCTTAATTGTCCTCTGGTGTCCTGGGCTGTAGGAATAGTAGAGTGTGTTTTCAATAGAATACATCACTTTCCATATCTTAGGAAAAGTATGAAGGTTTCCATCTGTGCTGATGAAAGAACCTATGAGCTATTGTGTTTTGCACCAAAGTGTTTTTAATGTCAGGTTTCTGAATAACTGAACTAACATTTGCTGCTATTGATGCTTTTCAATCAGAAGAGGCAGAAAGACAGAGTGGGTGAAAGGCTCTCACATCATTTACCTCCACCACTCACGGGCCAAACCAGGGTTAGTGGGGGTGGAGAAATTAACTGAGAATTATCTTCTAGGAAAAGAAACCCAGTTAAGGTAAGTTGACATTTTTCCTGGACATACATAACACAGCAGCTTACTGTTTTGAAGTAGTATCCTGTTTCACCAGCTTACCTTACAAGGGGTTCTTTCGACTCAGCTGTGTGGAAGAGAAGCAGACCTCCAATGAGGAGGGTACCCTGCAGCTGGATGCAAAGGAGGCTACTTGGTTTGCGTTTTATAGATGATTTAGGAGAATTCAACCCATCCTTTAGAATCAGGCAGTGAGTCTATTTACAGATTAATTATACATTAAAACACATAAACAAAAATTCAAAGATAACATAAAATGAGTGTAACTGTTTCCTCATTTCATTTTCCTATTACAGGGAAATGCAAAAGTTGAAAAGATAAACAAAACCATAAAAAGTAATGCGGTGACTACCATACCTACTTGAATTTTTAAAAATGTAATACTTGCTTTTTCACTTTTGTTATAAAAGTATTACATGCACACAGCTTCAGAAATTTAAATGCCATAAATGGCGCATGTGGAAAGCAAGATTCTTCTAAACACTCAGGCACATTCACATTTTACCAGACTCCAGAGAAAGTCATAGGTCACGATTCCTTATGTCACTTTCTAGAAATTTTCTCTACACATACAATCAGGGTTGCAAGTATGTGTTCTACACTTGCATCTGTATGTTGTACACACACACACACACACACACACACACACACACAATTTCTTTCCACAAATAAGAATTATAGTGTTCATAATGGTTTCCTTTTGGCATTTTTCACTTAACTGGGTTTTAAAATATTTTTCAGTATCATCATACATGTATCTACCTCAGTCTTTTTAACTGTTGCCTGATATTCCATGTACACATGTGCCATAATTTATATAATTGGACCCCTACTGATGTAGTTTTAAGTTGTTTCCATTTCTGGGATGGTATTTTTAAACACTTCTCCTTATAGTTACTTTAAAAGGTTGCTTCCCCATCTCCTCTGAAAAGAAATTAAACTCAATAGCCCAGTGATTTTTCATTCTAGGATGCATTTTTTAATTTAATATTTCTAAAATTGGGATGCATCGTATATTTGATTGTGTCTGACCATTTAATTGGCAGAGTTTTTCTTTCCCTGAGATCTGTCAAGTAACAGTGAATCTTACAATTAATAGCACGTTAGATCCAGGAACACTAATGTTAAATGCCCATGTGAATTCACAGCCCCTGTAAAACAGCAGATGTGGGGGTATTAGCACCTGTTACTCCCTGGTGACAAGTAAGGATAACTCCAAGGCAGGTGTGGTCCTGAGATGTGACCTACACCTTACAGTTTTCCTCCCACACCTATAGGCCATACCCCTCTACTGATAGTCCCGTAGCTGACGCAGGATGCAGGAATGTGAGGTCTGAAGCTGGGACTCTGGACGGGTAGCCGTGACTATGGCTAGGAAATGTCATGGCTGTCAGGAAGGGTTTGCACTCTGGCAGCCGTCTGTATCCCCAGTGACAGGCACACAGGTCCTGCTCACATCTCCACTATTAGAGCAGGTCCTCTGCACTGCTCAGAAGTCTTCAGACTTCAGGCTGATTTTGATTAATTCATGTGCCCAAACTTTTTGGTTAAAAGATTTTGCGTTTTTTAAAAAGATTTTATTGGGGAAGGGGAACAGGACTTTATTGGGGAACAGTGTGTACTTCCAGGACATTTTTTCCAAGTCAAGTTGTTGTCCTTTCAATCTTAGTTGTGGAGGGTGCCGTTCAGCTTCAAGTTGTTGTCCTTTCAGTCTTAGTTGTGGAGGGCGCAGCTCAGCTCCAGGTCCAGTTGCCATTGCTAGTTGCAGGGGGTGCAGCCCACCATCCCTTGCGGGAGTCGAACCGGCAACCTTGTGGTTGAGAGCCCACGCTCCAACCAACTGAGCCATCTAGAAGGCAGCTGAGCTCAAGGTGCCGTGTTCAATCTTAATTGCGGGGGGCGGAGCCCACAATCCCTTGTGGGACTCGAGGAATTGAACTGGCAACCTTGTGGTTGAGAGCCCACCGGCCCATGTGGGAATCGAACCGGCAGCCTTCATCGTTAGGAGCACGGGACTCTAACCACCTGAGCCACCGGGCCAGCCCAAGAGATTTTGCATTTAGATTTTAAATAATTTCCCCCAGTGTCTTTGTATCTGGAAGCCAGCTATGAGGTGGGTTTGGCAGGTATTGTCACTCCTCTCCAACAGCTGGGGAAATCAATGTATGGCTCAATCACTTGACAAGAGCAGAAGAGCCACGCAGAGGGTCCAGCAACCACGGTGCAATGCAGAGCTGCCTCAGCTCCCAGTTCTCTGATGCCACCCACCATTACTAGTTGTGTTTTTCCAAAATCTGTATTTCCCTAACCTGAGGTACGGAGATGGGTACCGTTACTTCTCCCATTCTGTAGAGGAGGAAACCGATTCAGAGGGTTGCAGCCGTTAGTAAATGGAGCGTAGGAATTTAAACCCAGCATGTCTGACAACCAAACTCCTGCCTCTTAACCTCCCCACCAGCCACCCTAATTCAGTGAGACTTGACCATAGCCCTGAATTCCCCCAGGGAGATCCCGCCTTGGTGCGTTATGAAACCCCAGCGCCCCAAGCAGACAAGACTGGAAAAATCAATCAGATGTCAACTGATGGAACTAGAAATACTCAAATTCATGTGCCACCCAAATGTATTAACAATTCCATCATTGAAATTCATGCCAAGCTCCTGTAATGCTGAATACCTTTTAAGTAACAGTGCAGGCACTGTGACTCCTTCAGTTAAAATCCCTCATGGGTTGACATATTTCCAGTTAATAAGTAGAAATAAAGTGTAAGCACCCTCAGAATGTTACAGGGGGGAAAATCAGCATGGGAAGGAAAATGGCAGCCTTGAGTCTCCCAATGGTTTCCGAATGGCCCGGTCACTGAACAGAGACGGCTAGCCAGCAAACGGGAACTTATATACATGTGACAGAAAGAAGCGCAGCTCTGGCCGAGTGCTTGGTCATTACTTTCCCTGCATAGGCACAACAGGAGCTGTGACGGTGCCCAAGCTGGAGGCCAAAAGATGCTGCCAGGCTCACAGCACGGCACATGGCCTGAGGGCGCATCTGTGTCTTAGCCGCCATCCCCACCACCTCATCACCACGGGGGCATAGTACGAGGAGGGTGACACAGTGAACACGGGGCCTTCTTGGAACCATAGCCACCTGGTGTGCACAGGCTTGTGTCGTCCCAGACGCCTGAGAAATCCCAGAATGCCTGAGTCCTCTGCCTGCCACCAGGCCTGCAGGCGTTAGTGCACTGCTGGGTCCCAAATATCACTGCTGACCTGGTGCTTTCAGGGTCCTAGAATGTACTTATCAACCCATGCCGTTGCTTCCTTCTTGTCCTATTCTAATTGTTTGTTTTCAAGTATTTCAAACATACAAAAAGGCACACAAAGAGCTCAAAGAAACCCCATATTCCCTTACCCAGCGTCACCAAATGCTAACACTGGGCCACTTTTGCCTCATCACTTTCTCTCTCTCTCACTACACACTCACACACACACACACTCACAGATATACACAGACACACAGAGATACACGCACACACATACATATAGCAGTAACTGTATATTAGGTGTGAGAGGAGTCTCTGTAGAATGTTCTTCTTACTTATTAAATCTCAGGGCCTGGAACAGCATTCAACACTCAGGTGGTCTCAGGAAGCCTCAGTTGGACAGACTTCCCTTTATCCACCATATGGTTTATCCACCATAGCCATGGCCATGCCTGTGAGGTTCAGGGGCATGACTGTGGGGTCCCCCAGCCCCGATGGCTACCTGCCATTCTTTAGCCAGATTTATTTCCAGGGAAATGCAGAGGTTCAGGTTTTCTGACTCACTGGCACAGTTTCAACTGTTAGCTACTTAGTCATTAAAAAAAAAAATACGGAATAGTCAACAGACATTTGTTATTGTGCTTTACTAGAAAAATAGTTATGTTAAAATGATGCATACAAATTATGATTAATAGTCACTATTAGAATTGACCTTATGAGCTCACTGCTGTAATAGCCACATGGGCTGGCTCACAGCCGCCCGCCCCAGGATGCTATCTGATCCCCGGTGAGCGACGTGGGTGCCCTGGAAAAGGGACTACAGGGAGAATTTGCCTGCTCCATATGCATTCTGATCCACGTGCACTCTGATTCGGGGACTTTGGGGGTGTAGAGGTCTGTAGTGTCACCCCCCTGGGGGACACTAAGAGGCCTCCACAGGACCAGTGGTGGTGGTGGTAGTGGGGGGGGCACTGGGGAAGGTTCCACTGAGCAGGGGCATTTGAACTAGGTAGTGAAGGACAAATAGGAGCTTGTCAGGAATGCAGCTGTTCCAGGCCAGAATGCTCAGCCTGGGCAAAGCATGGAGCTGGGAAAGAGCATGGCATGACCACAAAATGGAAGTTCAGGAGTCCAGAGCTCCAGAGAAATGGCGTAAGCCAGGGTGGAGAGCCTGGCGGAAGGTCCAAAGCAGGTGGGCAGTACCTGTGTGCAGCAGGGCGGCGCTGCTCAAAGCTTGAGGCACACAGACCTGAAGTGCTCACCGTTGGCAGTGACCTGCGAGGTAAGCGGAGGCCTCCAAACAAGGCCCTTCCACAGGCGTTTGCTGAGTGCCTGCCCTGGCCAGCTCTTGCTGTCAGCCCTGGGGGATGGTGGTGAACCAAACCAGGTTCCTGCCCACATGGAGCCTACATTCTACTGGGGGAGCCAGACAAAAATACACATGATGTGTTGGAAATTGCCCTCAAGTCTCAGACAATGATAAATGCTACAGCAACAGTTATCCTGGGGGAGGTGCTGGAGAGCACCATGAGTTGTGACTGCAAGAGTCATCTCAGGAGGGGACAGAGGAAACCCCGAGGGCAGACTGCGCTAAGCAGAGGGATTAGTTAGAGCAGAGGCCTAGGGTGGGAATGAGCTGGGAACATTTGATGACCAGAACAGCTGGATCATAAAACAAGGTGAGGTCAGCGGGCCAGACTGGGCTTGCAAGCTCAGGGGCATGATGAGCAGAGAAGGGTGTCCCTGAAGGGAGGGCAGGAGCCCAGCTCACTGGAGGTGGCTCAGAGGGTTATTGTGGCACAGATGTGGTGAACATACACTCAACAACTGTCCTGCAAACAATTTGGTGTCTATCCTGGGGTAGGATGGCTCAGGGAGAACAGCAGAACAGAGATGGCCATAGGAGAAAGGCAGGCTGAGGTAGAGGAGAAATATTCGGCTCATAATGGTTGTTAAACACAAATGACTTTTTGAAGGCGATCATGCCGTGCCCATTCTCTAAGCACAGTCCCAGGATATCGTCCTGAATCTCATACACTTTCTATTGCCACTGGCTCATGGGCAAAGCCACCTTGGCAAGACAGGGCTCAACTGAAAAAGAACTTTATGGTCTTGGCTAATCCCCTATTCCTTGACCTATAAATCTTAGAAAAGCATCCTGACCTTCTCTGAGAGTGAAAACATGTCTTAGGTGATTATGAAAGCATTTTGGAATGTTTTGAAACTCTACCCATGTCCTGGTAGATAAAAGCCACTTAATATATACCTAGGGTTCTCCTAGGCAGCTTGGAGCAATTCCGTGACATTTAATTCTCGGTGGTTATTAGCTTAGTGAGATGCTGAACGATGTCTTGATAACACAACCAACTTTATAACTGGCTCACGCACTTACATGTGACGTGGAAGCACTGAGCTAGCTGGAACAGCTAACCTAGAAGTAGGATAAGTCTTGTCCCCCTTAATGAACCATGAGAAGGACAAATGGTAAGTCAAACCAAGAACGTGGCCCCTTTTGTGTCACTGTCATCATAAAAGTGCACGGCTCAGCTTCCCAGAACAAACAGATATGCAGCATCGAAATCATGGCTGGGAATGTGTGGAAGGCGGTGTCCAGTTACCCATAGGCTGACGATAGAGTAATGGAATAAAATCAACATCGAGCTTCATATACTGTCCAACTCTTCCAAATTTGTAGCCTGTTAAGACAGGTGGTTGATGGGAATTTGAGGCCAGCTCATTTCATCTTTCTATTTAGACAGTGGGGCTCAGAAGCTCTTTGGCAAGGTACGTGAAGGGGTGGATGAGCTCATACATGGATGATCCTCAAGGCCTTTATTCAGACATCAGAATGTCCCCAAAGCACATTGTCAGTGTAGCTATTTCAGTCATCGGAATGACTCAACCTGCGATCATAAAGATGATTGAAATAACCAAGTGAGCAAACGACTCCAAGCTGGCCAGCAATGTGACAAGGCAGGTCTGGAAGCTTTCTTGTCTCCACCTGGGACCAGGTGAAGTCCTAGACCCCAAAGGCTCTCAGATGGCATAAGGATGGCAGACTCTGGTGCTGAATTCACACGTCTCTGCTGCTGTGACCCTCCCCATTTAGTGTAACTATCATAGTAAGAGACCCATTGATAAAATGATGAAGTAGGAGGCCATCAGCGCATTGCTTAGTCACAGGTGTGTTAATTCAGTCACCACTTACTGAGGACCCGCCATGTGCCAGGCACTGAGCTACGTGTTTCGATCCTGTGTGAAGACACTCACGTAAGATAGCAGGGATAGATATTAAATAATTCAGCCAAGGATTCAGTATGCCTGGGATGAGCACTGCAACAGACAAGTGTGAGGGCAGGAGGACCTACTGCAGAAGGGCTCAGGAAGGATCCCCCTGAGTGGTGGCATTTATGGGAGACCTAAGCAAAGAGGAGGAAGGAAGGTGGGGGGAGAGTCGCAGAAGGCAAGAACAGCACAGAGAAAGGGTGAGGGAGGGCTGAGGGCAGAATGGCAGGGCTGAGGCACAGTACATGAGGAGTTGGCACACATTGAGGCTGGGGTTCTGTGGGCCTCACTGACAGGAGTTCGTACTCAATTTTTTATTTTATTGGGGAATATTGGGGAACAGTGTGTTTCTCCAGGGCCCATCAGCTCCAAGTCGTTGTCCTTCAATCTAGTTGTGGAGGGCGCAGCTCAGTCCAAGTCCAGTTGCCGTTTTTAATCTTTAGTTGCAGGGGGCGCAGCCCACCATCCCATGCGGGAATTGAACCAGCAACCTTGTTGTTGAGAGCTCGTGCTCTAACCAACTGAGCCATCTGGCTGCCCTCGCCCTCAATTTTGACAGTGGAAATCACTGTCTGGATGCAACCTTCACTGGTGTGATGTAGAGGGAGTAGCAGGGGAGAGAGGAGCCGGAGCAAGTAGATGGGGGTTTGTGAATGTCATCGGCAAGGGTGGCAGCAATGCCACAGAAATGGATTCCTCCCATCCTCAGGCCCTACAATGCAGAGCTTGGCCACGATTGGCTGTGGGGCCAGGGATAACTCCCGTGTTTCTGGGGGTGGGAGGTGCCATTGCCAGGGCAGGTTAAGCAGGAGGAGGGATTTGAGAGTCAAAAAGTTGAGTTCAGCCATGTGTGATGTGTCTGTGAGACCCCAGATGTCCAGCCAGTCCCTGAGACCTGGGCAGTTCCCAGAGGCACTGCCCATGGTATTCCACGAAGCTGGACACCGACCACATCCAGGTTCTAAACTTAGTCAGCCCTGTGATCTCTAAGTCCCTGAATACCTCCATAGTTAGATTTCTCAGATGTGAAAGGGGTAACAATAATCCCTAAGAGACAAGATAAAATGAGATGAGCCAGTGTATGGTGCAGCAGAGCTCACCAGCAGTCACTAGAAAATCACCCAGAAGTTAACAACGGAGCATCATCATAAATTCCATTGAGTCAATTCAGTGATGCCCGATGTCTTATATGCCTCTGGGAAATAAAATGTCACCAGCCAATCAAGCTACCCACCAGGCTAAGATACCACCGATCACAACACTCATCTTATCTCAGAGATGTGAGACGTGACAACTCTTAGATCATGGAGCATGCAATGAGCAAGGCTCTCCCTCCCCTGACATCCCAGCACTCCGCCACAGGGCATAGCCCCCACCGCCTCACCATCCCTAGGGAGTTCTAGGCCATGTTTCTTTCAGGCTGCCTTTGGAAGATTGGGAGAGGAAGGGTGAGGGTTGAGGAAACCCCTGAAAGGCTTTGGCCTGGACCACTGAGTCCCCAGTGTTGGCTGCTGAAAACCTGCCTCCTCAGGTAAAAGGAGTTCTCTGGTGACTCAGTGCAGCCCTCAGTGAGCGATCTGGTCATCAGGGAGAGAGGACATTCCATAGATCACTTGGAGGGGGGTCAGGGAAAGTGGGCAGGCTGGCAATGAGGCAGGCACCACAGATGGGCGTGGTGTGAGATCACCAGCCTTCCCAGATACAGCCTGATGCACCAAAGGCTGACCAACAATACCAAAATAGGCCTGCTCCTTGGTCCCCCGCAACCCCTGATGCTGGTCCAGGGCATGTGGGCAGCCTGGGTGGACATACCAGCTGTGAAGTCACACACAGCCTGGCGCCCTCCAGGGTGGGCTTGACTGACCTTCCTACTGGTTCTCAGTGAACAGGCAAGCCTCTCAGAATTCTTGGCGCTGGAGGGGCACCCCCAGGCCCTGGAATTTTTATGTAGTTGTTATTCCGAGGCCATGCTGGCTCGCACCACATTGTGGCTTAGGAGTGGGTTCAGGTTTTGGTTTCATTTTAGAAGCCTGATCCACCACGTTGGTTCTTCAAATCCACAGTTGTCTGAGGTTGGGAAATATCTCAATCTATCCCAGTAGTTCTCAAAGTGGGGTCTCTGGGCCAGTAGCAACTACCACTCAGGGAACTTATTGGAAATACAAATTCTCAGTCCCTCATGGACAGACTGAGTCAGAAATTCTGGTGGGATCGCTTAGCACTCCAGGTTTTAACAAGTCCTTGCAGTGTTCTGATGTCCTCTACTGCCCTGACTCCCTGAAAATAAGACCTAGCCAGACAATCAGCTCTAATGCATCTTTTGGAGCAAAAATTAATGTAAGACCTGGTCTTATTTTAAGACGAGGCATAATTTAATAATATAATATAATATAATATAATATAATATAATATAATATAATATAACATAATATAATATAATACTGGGTTTTATATAAGACCAAGTCTTATGTTAATTTTTGCTCCAAAAGATGCATTAGAGCTGATTGTCCGGTTAGGTCTTATTTTCGGGGAAACACGGTGTGTTAGAATAACTGAAGCAGCCACTTTCTGTGTGAATTCACTGCATCAAGGTGATTTGGGGGTTCTCAGGGAGCCTGAGGAGGCAGAAGTCCGAGGCTACGTTTTTGGCTTTTGCAATTCTATATATCGGAATCCATTCCCAGGCATTGGGTGACTGCACAGGCTCACCCAGAGGGTAGGGTCAAATTGCCACGTGATAAATCATCCATGTCCTGTCGGGGTGAGGCCATCGAAGGGGTGGGCCTTTGGTGACCCCCCAATCACACCAGTGCACAAGTAACAGCTTTTTAAAAGGATATTTGTGTGTGGCTTCTAAAAATAAAATGCTCTCTTCTGGAAAAATGCATAAAAGTACAAAAAGAAAAATATGTTTGTATATTTCCTTCCAGCCTATTTCCTGACTGTGTGTGTCTGTGAAACTTCTTAAAAATACAGTTGGGCCAAAGTCCACAAAGAGCTTTGCAGCTTGTACTCCTAGCTTTACATCAGGAGCACTTTCTATACCAGACTATTTTCCTATAAATACGGATGTGCTGTTATTTAAGCAGCCCAGTGTTGGACATTTAGGATGTCTCCAATTTTTCAATATCATCAATAACAGTGAAGATTTTCCATGCAACATGTAATCTTTGTTCTACATCCTGATCATGTCCTTGTAATGAATAACTAGAATGTGTGATGGTTAGGCTATTAATTCTGGGTCCATCTTTACAGAACTACCATGTGGAGAGGTTGGAGATGGTTCTGCCCCACCAGGGAGGACCCTCCAGCTTTGACAGTGTAGTCAGCAGATGCACTCCTTAGTGAGCCTCCCAGCCTGGATGCTGGGCTGAGAAACCCTATCAAATATCAGAGACCCACCATGCAAGAGACCTGCGAGGTCACAGCCTCCGAGTCAGTGGCTGGGCTGAGGTGATGGAATCATGGGGGCCTTGCTGACAAGCATCTCACAGGGATAGAGCTGCGTGAGCTCAGGGCTCAGGGCTCTGTCTTGGGGTTTCTCTGGGAGTGTTTTCCAAGGGGTTCGAGAAGTCAGGTCCCAGTGGTGTCCCTGCTCTCTTCTCAGGATCCACTGCCCACTGCCCAGGTGTTCCTGCCTCAGAGACCCCTCCCCAAAGCTGAGGCCCCTCCTGCCCTCCCAGGGCCAGCCGTCTTACTAATTATTCTCAGAGGCTCAGTTTGGGATTGAGTCAGGATACACACGTAACTACAATGTTAACTTCGTGTTTCATACTTAAACTTAGAGATATGCACAGAACCGCACAGAGATATAAATTCCCATTTATACAAGTATAATATGTTTATCATAAAAAGTTAAATATCTTACACATGCAAAGTAGATTCCCAAACTGTGATTGTTATTTAACAGAAAAGAGACTAGTGACCCAGAGCGGTGACGGGTGTCCCTGACGTCTCTGAGTTATTGGCAGAGATGCACTAGAATCCAAGTCTTTTGGCCCCTAGTCTTCTGTTTTTCCTCCAGGACTTGTTGGGTACTCAAAATAGGGGGTGTTCCATAAGAAATTTTCTATGAAGTCACCTTGGAAAAAAATGATAATATCTGTAATAATTCATTTTTCCTTACAGCCCCAAGAGTGGCAAGATTTGCAGCAATAAGACACCCATTGATTCCCAAGCCCTCAAAAAGAAGGTCAGTAAGGTGACCTGTGACCCAGCTGTACGTGCCATCCTCAGCAGCCTGTTGCTCTACATCACTGGCCATGAAGACGCGCCCCAGGGGCGGACTCCCACCAAGAGGGCAGAGAGTAGAGAAAGTCAGGTGAGCTGCAAGACTGAGCCCCAAGACACCAACCGGCGGCCCACACGCTTTCAGCTCCTGCAGGCCAAGTTCATGGGCACTGGCCGGGAGCCCTACCTCAAGAAGACCCGGGAGGTGGGAAAGCTGATCTTCAAGGACAAGCAGAGCCCAGGTAGGAGCTTGGTGACTGCCACCGTCAACAAGTTCCTGGAAAAGTCCAGGGAGGGGGCCAACGGCTCAGCACGGAGCCGGGAGCCCCTCTGTGGTGATAAGCCCCGGTGGGGCCTCCCTGTTGGGAAAAACACTGTGAAAAACATTCTGAAGAAGTTCTTGGCCGCAGAGGAGAAGGAGGCTGAGGAGAAGAGGGTGCATGAAAAGCCTCCCGCAGAGCGGCCCAAAGCCAAGGGCCTCCTGCCAAAGATCATAGGCAAGAGGGGCTCAGTCCTGTCCAAGCTGCGGGAAAAGTTTGAGCAGAGCAGTTGTCTTTGCTCAGAGGCCAGCATGTTGCTGCTCCGCACAGAGGAGCGAAAGAAAAAGAACCTGCAGAGGAAGAAAATGCACCGGCCCGAGATCCGCGAGCTCTGCGTGGCCACCATGGCCAGCACCTGCATCAGGATGCCCCCGGCCCACTTTCTGGCCTGCTCAGCTGAGCCTGTGCCAGCCTTCAGCATTGCCACAGTCGTCTGCAGCCCCAGAAGCTGGCTGTCCCACTGTGCCAAAATCAGACACTCGGATCAGGGACACATGCCCCGAAGAGAAAGAGGCAGGTCTCCCAATGCAGAGGAGACAGCACCCGGTGGGAACATAACACTAGGAAAGGGGCTGCTTGGGGAGGGGCCAGCACAGTCCTCGAAACCACACGCCACAGCTTCCAGAGACAGTCTGGAAACAGCATCCCCTGGAGCAGGACCTGAGTGTGTCCACAAGCCTTCCCCCTTTCTTGCATCCCAAAGGGGCGAAGCCATTTCTGGCCTCGAGCCTGTGTTATCCCTACTTGAACCAGCCAGCCCAGGGTGCACCGGGGTATCGGGAGGTGACAGGATGCAGGGTCCCCAGGCAAGCAGCACTACAGATGATACCCAGGAAGCAAAGGGGGCAAGAGTGGGCTTGTGCCCTGGACCCTTGGGCGAGGGAGCGGAGGAGGCCCCTCAAGTGGACTTGATAGTTTGCAGTTCGGAGGATGAAACAGAAAGAGTGATTTCAGACTCAGAGCAAGACCCCTTCTTCGCCATCCAGAAGAATTTCCCAGAACAAACAGCACCAGGACATATCCCACCGCTCAGTGCAGCCACAGCCCAGGCCACCCAGCACACAGAGTCAGCCTTCGAGCCTCCCCTAATAACTGTCAAACTTCCTGTTGTCCATGAAATGCCACCCCCTCCTGTCATGCTGCAAAAGGCATCTGGTAGTGAAGACCAATGTTCCCATGTTCTGGGAGGAGAGAGTGTGGTTGAAAACATACAAGTGCTATTTCCCACTATGACTGAGAGTAAAAGTGCCAACCTGGCCAAGACCGGAGTGAGCAAGCTTGAGGGGACACCCGGGAGACTCAGCACCCCTTCTCAGCGGGGCTCACAGGCAGACCTCAGCCTCACAACTCTAAGGGGCGCTGCCAGTGTCCATTGTGACATCCCAGACACAGCTCCAACACTGAAACCACAGAAAAGTCCCATTGGAGGAAAGGAAAACAAAGGAAGTTTTGGGAATTCAAACGAGCTCAAGAACCATAAGGATATTTCAAGCAAGGATGTTTCTGAGCTCAGTTATGAGAAGCACCAGTTGTCAGAATCAGATGAAATGCCAATCCGTGATGAAGACACCCCATCCCATCATCCCACAGCTTCGGAAAATCGTCTGAGAGGAAACAGCCGCTCTGTCCCTGGGAGTCAGCTAGTGCCATCTCCCAACAAGAATAACTCGATGGGCACCTCAACATTGGTGGCGGCACCGGCCAAGGATTGGACAAGTTCAGAGAGCATGTCCACAGTGGACAAGAACACCTTGCATGAGCAAGAACGCAGGAAGCCACGATTAACTGAATCCGCCCTGCCCCTGCTGATGGCTGAAGGAAGCCCCAACCAGGATCTGGATGAGAACAGACCAAGCTCCTTCAATGAAGGCCCAAAACCAAGTATTAAAGCCCCCAGGTCGGGGACGGCTACAGGGACCACCAAGAGTCACACAGCACCAGCGCCAGGTAACACCCTGAAACCCAAAAACAGTATGCCCGAAGAGTGGGACACTTCGCACAAGGGGGAATGCAGCTCCTCGCCAACAAGTCACAGTTTTATAACAGAGGATCTCAGTCAGGAACCCACCTGCCACCTCTTCTTGACACCCGGTGAGCCCTCAAAGCTCCACAGTAGCAGCGCAGCAGAGGGACGCGTCTGCCAAAACTTGGGGGAGCGCCCACGTTCAACCTCACAGTCTTTGGAGGCGCTGACCGCTCTCCCACAGGAGGTCACTGGCCCTGAGCTCATGCCTAACGAGTCCCGAGTGGGGGTTTCAAATGAACCAGCAGCAAGCAAAACAAATACCACAGCTCGAAGCAGAAATACTATAGCTGCACAAACAAGTCCTCGGGGGAATAACACAGAGTCCCCGGTTCCAACCTCAAATCTCCCCGTGCAACAGGGAAGCAGTGTAGCCAGGTCTCTGCACCACAGTTTGGGCAAACTGCCCTCACCTTCTGAGAACCAACAGGCCAAGGACGAGAAGCACCTCATGTCTGAAAAGCAGCTTCCTCTCCGCACTGGGGTTTCCTGTCAGTTTCCCTCAGTGCCACTGACAGCAGCAGAAGGGCAGCAGGTGGATGGGGCACCCCAAAAGTGTCCTGACCTCCAGGCACAGCTGCTGCCTGCATCCCGCATACAGTCTGGCATCCTAGAGGAAATAAATGTCAGGAAGAGGCCACAGCTACCACAGGCAGGGCTGGGGAGTCAAGAGGAGGGGGCCTCAGGGCTGGTGGGTCTGAAGGGTCCTCGACAGAAGGGAGTAGCTCCTTCGGACCAGAAGGCCACATTGCGTGGCTCTGAAGGGGCTCAAATACAGACCAGGGATGGCAAAGTGAGTAACATGGTGACTGCTGAAGTGGAGACTCCCTGCCGACACGCTGAGACAGGTCCAGAACATACACCAGGACAATGGGTGAGGACTAGAGAGGACCCCACTCAAGGACACAATGCCCACACTGAAGAGAACCAAGCACCTTCCCCCCTAGAAATGGCAGGGCGCTTGGCACAAGCCCAGGACGGCAGGGTGGCATCCCACAACTCGGTGCAGCCCACAGGCAGCTCTGCAGCAGTGGCGTCCCCTGCAGGTACAAGCTGGAAGTCCCAGAGACCAGCCCCTAGGGATGGCGAGGGGGCACCTGGAGCGCGCCACGAGGTGGGAGAACACTGTCATGAGGTGGCCAAGGGCCAGACGTCCTCCCACCCCGAGCCAGCACAAGGCTCTGCAATGCCGACGCCTGAACCTGGGGGCTGCCAGACACCCCAAGACCCAGCCCAGGAGGCACCCCCAGACATCCCTGGGGTAGGGAGAAGCTCTCTGGATCTTGAACATCGAAGAAAGTCAGCACACTTGGCAAAATACAGAGCCCAAAGCTTTTGCGACCAGAGGTCTTTTGATTTGTCCTTTCGGCCCAAAATTACCAGGGCCAACGACACGTTTGAACTTGCAAAGTGAGGGCCCCCAGCTTATGAGCCATGGACATGTCTAATGACTCAGTTTTTGCTCCTCACTCAGGTTGTAGATTGTTTTTCCCACCTCCAAAGGAGCACAGCGTTGAACGTCCACATTCAGAGAGGTCTGTGTAGTCCTTTCCTTTCACTCTTACAGTAACTGACCCCAGGAGGATTGAAGTTCCGTAACTCAGCACATTCTTACCTACATGGGCTGTGGAGTTCTGCACCTTTTGCTTAGTGCACGTGGGCTTCTTCCTGGGAGATCTGAACAGCGAGGACGAGGAATGTGTTAGGCACACCAGGCGTTTGTCTACCACGGACCCGTTCTTTATTTAACTGGAGGCATCTTCACTAGGAGTGCATCCAACCACACACTTCTATCTTCTCACAGTGTTGTTTTTAGCACTTTTACATTTGGTGCTGAACTTTTCACGTGTCCATTCTGTCTCCTCATAGGGAGCTTGGACCAACTTTGGTCTTTGAGGGCACTTCTTCCCTTGCAGGGTCCTCAGCAGGCACAGATGTGGTCAGCCTCAGACTGTGGTCCCTACTTGCTCAGACACAGCCAGTGCCACCCCCTCAACATGGTGGTAACCCTGACACATTCTGGAAGAAGGGCTAAGAGCTTTAGTTTCCCGCAGCAACTCCCAGTGGGATGGCTTGGGTCCACGACCCCCATCTGGCCAGGATGAAGGTCAGGAAGACGAAGTTAGGATGTTGGGATCCAGGCTTTGGCACCTCCTCTTTCTGCTTAGGAAGGTCAACACCTGGGCTCAGCTGGGCCAGAGCAGAACAGACCACGGGAAACGCCTGAGTCAATTCTAGAAGAAGGTGAGGATGCAGGTCGATTAAAAGGTCATTTTCAACACTGCTTCCTGGTGCACACAGTCAAGGACGGTTTCGTTCAGAAAAATGGGCGTGGTGAGGAAAATAAAACGTCAGCCTCTGTCTTTCACTGTCATCACAGCAGCCTCCATGGGGTCTCTGAGTCCTGCTGGGAACCTGGACAGCATTGCTGGTTAATGACACGAACACAATGCTCTCTTGTCCTGCTGTTACTCTCCTGAAAAGCATATGAGTGTTTCCCACACTCCCCAAGATGTTATATTATTCCAGTTTATTTTCAGTCACTAAGATAATGCCTTTTCAGTTTTGAATAGTGTATAGCAGTATAAGGAAGGAAATAAAATCGCCGATAATAACACTACCTCAAGATAATTTTTGTTACTACCTTGGACTGTTTTTCTTTCTTCAGCATCTCTTCTAAAGCACAGACACAATTGGGGTCATATCTTGGGGACAGTTTTAAAATCTTAATGTTACAGCACATGCATGTTGGAGAGTTGTGAAGTGGTCTTTGAAAACCTGACATGTGTGCTGCTCAATTCATTCTGTGGACGCACTTGGGCCACGGGTTTTCAGAAGGAACTGACGGTGTGACTCTCCCCGCTGGCCAGCTCACTGTTTTCGATGACATCCTCTTGTGGAACATGGATTTCTGCTTTTTGAAGACTTCTTGATGTTTGCTAACTTTGCAGCTGAGCAATTTTCTAGACAATCTCTACTTGTCCGGAGAAGCTTACTTTGACATGTGCTGTAATCTTCCTTATTTAATGATGTCAGTGTTCATTTAGAGGAGGGTGTTTTCCGATTTACGATTTGCTAGGGCGCTTAGAAACAACTGGGTTTGTCAGTGTTCAGGCTATCCATGCCGAGCCTGGGCCGCTGTGGTCTAGCAACCCAGGACGGTTCGGCCCGGTGTGACCAACGTGCATGGTGTCCTACATGGCACTGAGCAGGGTAAGCAGGAATCGTGAGGTCCATGCGTGATCAGCTGGGCTCATTTCCTGCTGCCCTCCTCTGTCTAATCAGGCAATTCATTTAAAAGCCAGCGGATTGGAAACGCCTCAACTGCACTGTCAGGCAGGTCTGAGAGTCCCACAGGAGCTCTCAGATGGGCTGGCCTTGGTGCAGGGTCTCCCTGTCACCTCTCAGAGGGAACCTTGGGGTGTTCCTCTGTGAAGCAGGGGCAGCGCTCCTGGCTTACACATGAAGCTGTCTGCCTGACTTACTCGTTGTTAGCAGCGTGAGCTGGTCTATGTGACGGTTACTTACATGGACAGCACTGCCCTGTGTCTAGTGTCTGGGCACCTGGATGAGGACCCCAACTTCTTGGAGGCAGAACCCTAGGGAGGCACCTCACTTGGCCTTTTGCTCCCACTTGGGGTTGAGGGCTGCCCATGGACAGGACTGGGGCCACTGGCTCCAGTGCTGTTCCCTGTCCACTAGAATAGGGTGCTTTTTCTCCAAACGCATGGACTCTGGGGGCCCAGCGTGCCCCTACCCACCACCCACCCCCACCACCACCAGAGTTCTGGGAAGGCTGCATCTAGACTTGGGCAAAACTCAAGAGGCTCATGAGACAAATATTCAGGGAGGGGTCCCAGCAGAGGTCCACAGGCGCGGGGCTTGTTATGGTCCCATCCACCACACCTGTTCACAGCCAGGGGCCTCTTTGCTGGCGCTGGGAAGGTGACTTCCTGCTTATTTTCTTTCTTTCTTAATACTTTGTTTCACAAAGGATTTGAGGCACTATTTGGCAGAGAATGTGATGACCGACAAAGGAGATAAAAATATTGTATTTACTGGGAGTTCCCTTTTTAAAATAAAATATCTGGCAAGCACAGGGGGAGTCTGTGCCCCAGCCAGCAGGCCACGTGCTCAGCCTAAGGGGCCTTGCTCTTGTGTCACCAAATACAGTTGCAGGTTACGTTGCCCTGTATGCCAATGTTGGGGTGTCACCATAGAAAAGAATCGAGAGTGATTTTTCATGAGGACTTATGAGTGGTCAGTGTACCTTCACATTACAGAGACCATAAGGTCAAAGGATAGCTTTTGAAGAGTTTACACTGTCGACATGACTGCCATTTCTACAAAAGAAAGACCCACGTGGCATCCTGGGTTAAAATAATTATTGCAGAGGGGTTTTATTTTAAATTAAAACCCACAGCAAATATTTATATAAGCTTTTTGGTTGACATACTTGATTTTGCATGTCAGAATAGCTTACACCTCACTTTAGGTTTTTACAGCTCTTTCTACAGTTTACAGGTGCATCTGTCAGCCAGCCACATGTATGGTACGTACCTTGCAGGGAAAGTGAGGGGGGGCTCATGCAGGAAACATCAATCGAAGAATCACGAGTGCCCTTGTATATCAGACGGTCCATCGGGGAATGTCATTCCTTAGAATTTTACAAATTCAGCATCACTTCTGTATTTTTTTAATGAAGGCATCTTTGCTGTTTGAGTTATGGTCTTTTAATTGTTGAATTATGTATTAACCCACAGCTCAATGTTCCGTTCCTTGTTTTATCCTCCTTTGTATACAAACTCTAAAATGGATTCATTAGAAATTACTAAATATTATTTTGTTGTAGTCTCTCCTTTGAACTTTTACTAACTTTATTCAGCTGAAAACAATTTTAAAGAAAGAAAATAAAATATATTGCCCATCACAAATCTCTTTCTTGCCTCTTTGAGGGGCTGCATGAAGGAGGTAGGAATTTCATGTCAGCTGTGGGGTGAGAAGCAAGCACAGAGAGTAGCAGAGCCCCAGGCCACGGTGGGTGTGGGGAGATTCAGTCAGCAAAGGAGAGGAGGGAGGCTCCTGGATCTGGGAGGCCCTCATGTGAAGAAAATCCCTCCGGGTGCGCTTGGGAAAAACAAGCAGCAGGCCTTCCCAGGATACTACCTAGGCTTTGGGCGAGAATAGAGAAGGCTGCTCCCCAGGCCAAGTGTAGGCAGAGCCTGGGCGCCAGCTGGGCTGAAGAAAGGGCAGCTCTGGGAGATGCTTGGGACAGACTGCACAGGAGAAGAGGGGCATAGGGCACCAGGGGTCAGGGCACAGCAATTCCATGTCCGCTTCCTTCCAGGACGTTCAGAGAAGCTGCTGTGCCCGGACCCAGGCCTGTGGTTCTTAGCTTCCTGGAAGAGGAAGAGCTCATTCATCTGTAGTGAAGAGCACAAAGACCATCAAAGGGGGTGAGCCTGTCTTCCCCTAGCGATCTCAGCGCACGGGGGTGGCTGAGCGCTGCTCCTGAGGCAGGTTTGGAAAGACGCGGGCACCTCTTGTCCTGAACCATTCCTTAGTGACAGGAGCTCCATGGGATGAGGTCACTGTGTCCCCTCTCCTTTTGCCCAGGAAGGATTTCTGATAAGAATCTATATAGCTCTCCAAAAGCCCACAGATAATTCAGTTATCTGATGACAGAGGACTGGTTTGGCTGAGATCCACAGCCCCGGGTGATGCAGCAGAATTCACTCCAAGGTTAGGAAGCTACTGGACACGCAATTTGTGAATCTACCCTACACCTGTGAAAGAGTTGGCGGTATTTTCCCTAAAAGAATAAAGGGACCTACAAAGAAAACTGTTTTGATAACTCAAAACATTTCTGACACCAAATGTGCGGTTTTCCACACCAAGCCATTCTCCAGGTCTCTGAGATACCCGGCGGTACTCTACAATCCCATTCAATTCTGATACCATCTACCTGATTAACACAGACATTATAGGTTAAGAGCTCAGCCCACAGAACCGCCTCCACTTGAGATACCAATTGCAGTATTGGGTCCCTAGGTTTCCACACTTCTGTCCAACCTGGCTACAAATCGGAGTTCCCATGACCCCCTCCTCAGGTTTGATAATTTGCTATAACAGCTCACAGAACTCAGAGAAACACTTTACTTACTATTACCAGTTTATAATAAAGTATATTATAGAGGTTACAAATGAACATACGGATGAAGAAGTTCACAGATGGGTCCCGGGAGCAGGAACTTCTCTTCCTGTCAAGTTGGGGTGCACCACCATCTGGGACATGGACGTGTTCACTCCAGAAGCTCTCCAAACCCTGTAGCCTAGGATTTTTATGGAGGTTCCATTAAGAGGCATGATTGATTAAATCACTGGCCGTTGGTGACTCAATCTCATGCTCCTCCTACCCTCCACGAGGTCTAGGGTCGGGCTAAGAGTTCCAACCCTCTAATCATTGGTTGGTCTCCCTGGCAACCAACCTCCCTCTTCAGAGAGTCACCTGGTTAGCGTAAACTCAGGTTTGGTGGGAAGGGCTTATTATGAAAAACAAAAGATGCTCTGCTCACCCTATCACTCAGGATATTCCGAGGGTTTTAGGAGCCCTATGCCAGAGACTGGGAGCAAAGATCAAATACATATATCTCATTAATCATGTTGGGGAGGAAAAATTATCCTCTATCCCTCAAGGTTCTTCTGGCTGGACTAATAATCAAATTAACACAAGACAGCTTAGTAGGAGAAAAACAAATTAAAGTTTAATAAGGTGTATACCTCCTGTATATGGGTACATTGGAGAGACCCCGGAAAAGTAACTCACCAAAATTGTGGTAGCCATCACCTTAAATACCACTTTCAGCTAAAGACAAAAGATGTTGGGGGTGGAGAGTCAGTTATGGGGGGTTACCAGGAAAAGCACAGTAAAAACAAAGGTAAGTGATAAGACAGGAGTGGGTAAACAGGAACGAGGCTGGGGTGGGGTCGGGGGGCAGCCATTTGATGGAGGGGTGGCTCCAATTTAAATTCATATAACATATGCTAAGGTTTTGATAACAAGTTTAACCACACCTTCCCCCAAGCCTCCCCCCACCCAACAGACAAAGCTGAACACAACAGAAGGTTCCACTACAGGCCGAAGCAAATTAATTACATCCTGGTTAGAAAAGTATAAAACTCCAGCTAAACAGAAACTCAGCACAGCTGTCTACCCTAGACCCTAGCAACAACTCTGATGGTGTTTCTCTTTTTAAATGAGCTTTGTGACTTCTGTTCCTTTGTGCCTCCTGAATTCTTTCACAACTGTGAGCAAGCAGTCATGACAGTAAGGTTGTTACACAGATTTAAAAATCCATGCTAGGGAAGGCAAGCCCAGTGCAGTGAAGGAGACACCCTTACAGATGGAGGTTTCCCTTACAGTGTAAATGTCCTTTCACAAAGGATACCTTCTACTAGGTTTTCAGAGCTTCTCTCACATTTGCTATTTCTTAAAATTAACCAGACTAAAATACTCAATATCCCAAAGAGGCACATTTTGGGGTGGCAATCTGCTCCCCTTCAGTCACAATGTCACAGGGCCACAGTTAGTGTTGTACTGGGCTACAGAAAGAGAACTACCTTATTGTTTTTCTACATTTTGCAGTTCCCCACAGGCAAATTGTGGCCCCTCTGCACGGAAGCCCAAACTCATGACCCACCCCTCATGGGCCTTAGTCTACAGTCTACAGCTGGGCTCACCCAGCATGGAGATCCCTTCAGCCAGGATGGGGACAGTGAGGATCCAGAGCCCACAGTAGGGAAACACAGTTAGCCATTGCCTGGTTCCAGTAGCATAGAGGAAGATTGTTCTGGGGGCCATGGGAGGACCCGAAGTCAGCTTGAAGACCTCCTTACACTCCCGCCAACGAGACTTTGGGCTACTAAATGCCACCTGCTACGTCCCTTTCTGCTGACGTCTGCTGGGACGGATTCCTCTCCTAGCCAAGAACTAGGCATAGTGCCACAGCAACACCCAACAGAACACATGTGCAGACAGTGCCTAAATCAGGACACACACACACACACACACACACACACACACACACACACAAAATGCAATCCAACACTGGTCTATCAAACAGACAAACCTCCCCACCTACAATTTTTTTTTTTTTAAGGAAACAGTAACACTCAGTACTTTTGAGAGTGTGCTGAGACAGGCATTCCTGATGGGCCCCAAATTGGTGCCTCCCTTTGTAAAGCAACTTGGCAATCAGTATCAAGAATCTTTAGAAAGTGTGGGTCCTTAGTCTGATAACTCTACTTTTTTAGGGATCATATTAAGGAAATATTTTTTTCATAAAAATGTTAAAAACAATCTGTTCAGTGTGATATTATTCAAGACAGAGACAGACATGACAGAAATATTTGTCCACTATAGAGGCTGGTTAAGTGAATTATGGCATATCTGTTCAGTGAGATAGATGCAGTCATCTAAAATCATGCTTGAAAATAATTTTGTGAAACGGAAAATGTCTTATCATTTAATGTATAAAATCCAATACAAAACAGTAGATCCAAACATGTGAAATACAGGTAAAAGGAAGAAAACAAACAAACCGAAAAATACACAGAAAGGCAGGCAGTGGTTAGCTGTGGATGGTGGATCTGTAGGTACTTTCTTGTCTTTACATTTGTCACTATTTTCTAAGTTAATTTAAATGCATGGAGACATTTTTATGACCAGAAATTAAATACCAATGTTTTCAAGAGTCACAGGACCCGGATAAGTGCTGCATAGACCCTGTGCTTCTGTTTATAGCTTCGTGACACTGCCCAAGTTAGCAAACTTCCAGGTCTCACTTTCCCATCTTTAAGTTGGGACAGTAACCAGCCCTGCCTGTCAGGTTGCTGGCAGTCATGTGATCACTGGGTCCAGAGCTTGGCAGGGTGGAGTCTGTGATGGAGTCATCTTGGTGTCCCAGAAGACACTTTCCTGATGGCACCTTAAACAGGGGATGGGCCCATTTCAACTTTTGAATCCTGTCCTGGCCTACTCTCGTGAGGAGGGGGGTCCTCTGTCCTCGTCCACCCTCTGTACTCATCCAGGGGAGGCGCAGGGGCAGCTCAGGAACAGGACTCATGCGGCCATCACTTCCCATATGCCCCTCAGCCAGGACCTCCCCAGAATCCTTAGTCCTGGTAGTGACCGAGCCACTGCCGTCGCCGTGGCCACCAGAGGGCACTGTGGGCCCCGGGTAAGGCCAGCCCTGAGATCTGCAACCTGGGGTTTTGCTAGACCCAGAGTGAAATGAGTGAGCACGTGAGGGCCAGAGCACGCGAGACCTACACCACTTTGGTGAGCACTGCTTCCAACTGGGCATCATGGCTCGGGGCAGGCACGCAGCTTCCTCCAACCCTTCCCAGAGCTGGACTCTGCACTACAGCGGAGCAGCTCAGGCTTGGGGGCTCCGGCCTTCCTGTGGGGTTCCAGGTAGTTGCTGCGGCCTTGGCACCAGGGAACCTGCAGCCAGCTGCAAGCTTTGAGTCCTGCCTTGCCACAAACTGGCTGCGTGGCCTCAGGAAAGTTCCTTGTGTGTGCATGAGCATGCACGGGTGTGCGGGGGGTGGGGGTGCCTGCGAGATGGAGGGGGTGATCCTCGTGTGCATGTGGGCGCATGCACCACAGCTTCCTTCACCCTAAAGTGAGAATCGTAGCACCTACCTCATGGGGCTGTGTGAGCACTGCGTTAGGCGCTGTGCAATCGGCACTCAGCACCACATGGCACAGGGCGGCCGTGAGTCTTACTACAGCCGATTGTGGGGCCTCCTAAGCTCTGACCAGCAGTTGTCATTTGGGAGCTGCCAGTCCAGGCTCAGCACTTCCTCTCTGTGGAGGACGGAAGCTTCTGACACTGGCCTGGCATAACTGAGCTGACCGATCGGACCCTCCTTAGGAAATGTTTCTGCTTCTATCCTTGTGGCCCCTGCCCCTGACAGGTGTCAGTGACAGGGTTTTGCTGTGCCAACAAGGATGTAAACCCACCTCCTTCATCCTGTCCTTTTGTCTGTGAGAAGGTCACGGGTACCAGATTACTCAGTCAGCATCCCTGGTCCTCATAGCTCAGGTAAACAGGTCACATGGCAGGAGGCAAAGCTGGGGTCAGACACACAGACACCACACAGTGCCCTTCTGGCACATTGAAATCACTAGTGCTCCCCCAGATGTGTGAGTGCAGGAGTTTGCCATCAACACTCTTTGCTGAGAACGAACACATAAATTCTACTGCTTATGTTTACCTCCCATTGGTGGCAAGTTCTTCTTATCACTCTCGATGGAAACCTTAGCACTGTGCGGTTTTCACTTTTCCTGAATTCTCTCAGCTCTCTCTAGCTTATGACTCAATTAATATTTCCCCTCTATACCTTTTCTGAGAAAAACATGCCTTTAGGAGACTGTGAGTCTCAGGCTTATTCCTAGGAAAAGTCAACAGATTTTATGCGGATACTCTCTTTTTTAGATGTGCTTTTCTTTTCAATGGCTTTGGCAAATGGAGGTTAAAAGTTTTGGGCATGCTCTGAGGGACCCTTTCCTTCCAACTTTCATGAAGATTAAAGAGCTGCCCGCAGGACCTCTGGGAAACGTATGACCCTCACTACTTCCTTCTCCATGCAGAGAGATTTCTTCCCACCACACCCTGACCCACCCAGACAGAAATGTGTCCTATAGGCTCAAAGAGGAAAATAGAATCAATCAAAATTATGTCTTGAGCACCTCCCGGCAGTGGAAAGGTTATGTGGGCTACAAAACTATTTAAAACCTCCCTGCACTGCAGCATGGAGGGACTTTGAGGACATTTTGTTAATAGAAATAAGCCAGACACAAAAAGACAAATACTGTGTAATTCCACTCATATAAGATCCCTGGAATAGTTAGATTCGCAGAGACAGAAAGTAGAATGGTGGGTGCCAGGGCTGGGAGAGAAGAATGGGGAGTCGTTTAATGGGAAGATCAGAGAGCTCTAGAGGTGGATGGTGGTGATGGTGGCACAACAATGTGAATGTACTCAGTGCACTGAACCGTATGCTTAAATGTGGTTATGGTGGCAAATGTTATATGTTAAGTATATGTTACCACAATTTTAAGAGAGGAGGAGACGTCACTACATGGCCCTGCACTGATGGACAGGAAGGGGATGCAGCAAGGTTGAAAGGTTGAAGGGTAGCACCTGAGAGGAGGAGAGGAGAGCGGGCCACCAGTGGGTCCCTTTCCTGCACTTGTGTTTGGAATAGCTGAGAGCTTGCAGCCCCCACGTGTGGAATGAGGGGGTGCACTGCCCAGCATGGAGGTGGCTGTTGAGAAATGTCAACAAGTCTCTAAAAACAAACACCCTCCCGAACTTTCTGTCACTTCAGACTGTTTAAATATT